>NW_006921949.1:3072089-3080949 GCF_000298275.1 Orycteropus afer afer
TCAGTTCTACTGCTTTGCCTTTTCAATGTGTTATCTATTTCTGACAATTTAGTATTAATCTTCTGGATTTCTATCTGTAGATTTTGAATCATTTCTGATTTTTCATTTTGTTCTTGTATTTTCTTCCAAAATTGTTCTAGAGTTTTGTCTGTGTTTTCCTTAATTTTGGCAGTGTTCTCTTTGATCTCTCAGTTCTTTGAAGATACTTAAGAAAAATCTTTTGAATTCCTTTTCAGGGAGTTCCAGTGTTGCATCTCCCTCAGGGACGTGTTCTGGGTCTGTATCCTGCTCTTTTGTTTCTACCACTTTATCTTGCTTCTTTGTGTGGTCTGTGATGGTCTTTTGTCTCCTAGACATTGTGATGTTGTTGTATTTAGAGCTCTACTAACTGTGAAGAGCAGTTAAGGGTGAGTCAGGCTCTTCTTGGTGGTCATTGGTAGAGAAGGAAGTGGTGACTCTCACTCAGTAAGTGAAGCTTTCCAGTCATTGGCATCCGGAATGTCCTGTGGTTCCTGGCAAGTGGAGCCTATTCTTAAGTCCCTGGAATCTGGGAGAATGCTGTCACTTTAAATATCCAGAATGGTCAAGGTGCTTGTAAACATTCAAAATGGCTGTGCTGTCCGGACAGGCAAAAGTCCACAGGTCAGCCTGCCTTCCTTGTCACCTCTTGTGCTTTTATTCAGTAGCCACCAATGCAGTCCTCCATGCAGCCCCTGGCTAGCAGGGCCGGTTTTTAGGTTGATTCTTAGGTCCTAACACCACTCGACAGTATCCAAGCTGTTTGTTCCGTTAGGATCGCTAACAGACTACAACTCCATATGTCTCCTTTTTTGCTGTTTTCATGCAAGTTCTTGTACTATTTGAGTATAGTCCACTTCTGTATCCTTCCTTTCAAAGCTTAGGGCTCCAGGATTATCTTCTGTATCTGTGTTAATTGCTTCTCCTTTTCTTTCTTGAAGAGGGTCTGTGCAGTCTGTCTGCCTATTCTGCCGTCTTACCGGAACTCCTCCAAAGTTGTAATCTTTATGGAAGCAGATTGTCACATGTTCCCACATCAAATAGCTGACCTTTTGTTTTGCAGCCAAGTCCTTAACCACTGCACTACCAGTGCTTCTTGGGCCACCTAGAAACCTTTAAAAGAGAATATAAGAAAAACAAACAACAAAAATAACCCCATTGTAATGGAGTCAATTTTGAGTCATGTTGTTGTTGTTGTTACGTGCCTTCAAGTCAGACCTGACTCATAGCGACCCCTCCTTGGGTTTCCAAGGCAGTATCACTACGGAAGTAGATTGCCCCATCTTCCTTCCGAGGAGTAGCTGGTGGGTTTGAACCACCAGCCTTCTGGTTAGCAGTCAAGTGCCTGAGGCACTATGCCACCAGAGCTCATAGCCACCCTATAAGAAAAGAGAAGACATGCCTCATAGGGTTTCTGAGTTATAAATCTTCACTGAGCAGAGTGCCACATCTTTCTCCTGTGAAGCAACTGGTGGGTTTGAACTGCCAGTCTTTTGGTTAGCAGCTGAGTGCTTATCCACTGTGCAACCAGGGTTCCTTACATTAGGCAAAAAAACTAGAAGAACAAAACCCACTGCCATCAAGTCATTTCTTATTCCTTGCAATCCCATTGGGTTTCTAAGGCTGTAAATTATTATGGAAGTAGATTGCTTCATCTTCCTCCCATGGAGTACCTGGTGGGTTTGAACCACCAGCCTTCTGGTTAGCAGCCAGATGATCTACACACTATGTCACCAGAGCTCCTCCATTAGGAGAAAGGAACAACCAAGTACAATCACTTCACATGTTCAGAATTTACTTGATCTGTAAAGTGTTACACTGATTTTTTCTTGCTCTGCGGGAATTATATTAGAGTGCTAATTTTAATTTTTTTTTTTAAACTTTTATTGTGATTTGGGTGAAAGTTTACAGAGCATATTTATTATCGATATAGCAGATCATACACATTTTTTTTCATGACACTGAGTGCAATTGCAATCCCCCATAGTATAACAGCTCTCTTCTCGCTTCCAGTTCTTTATGTCCTTCTTTCCTATGCATTCCCGCCCCCTTGAGCCATCTCCCTGTACGAGTACTGCCCTTCTGGTCTCCCATCATTGATGATGTTACAAGTTTATCTCCCTGGTGCAAATGTTCACCCTATATCCTTGTCTGTTGTTTGGCTGGAAGCATGGAAGTGAGTTCATTTCCAGACCTGAAGGGTAACTGGGAGCCATAGTCTTGGGTGTGTGTGTGTGTGTGTGTTGGGGTGGGTGTCTCATCAGGCTCTATCAGATCAGTAAACTAAAATGCAGATTTTGTGAAAGCACTGATCACAAATCAAGTGCATGCCAGACTTTAGCTGGAGTTTTTGTGGAAACTATACAATGTCGTTAACAGGACAGTGCAAATGCTGTTTAACATTTTTTCTTTGTCAAATGAAAACAAAATTGGAGTCATTAGGAGAGTGCTAATTCTAAAGCCTGTTTTCTTAAGTATTTTTCATACCCCTTACCCTCTTTAGTGGTTTATCTTTTCTAATATTGTTGTTGTTATGTGCCCTCGAGTTGGACTCGACTCATAGCGACTCCTCCTTGGGTTTCCGAGGCAGTATCACTATGAGAAGTAGATTGCCCAACCTTCCTTCCGAGGAGTGGCTGGTGGGTTTGAACTGCCAGCCTTCTGGTTAGCAGTCAAAGTGCCTTAGGCACTACGCTACCAGAGCTCCTTTTTTCTAAAATACTACATATTTAATTTTCTTGATTATTGTTTGTCTCTGTTGCATCAGGATATAAGCTCCCTGAGGGCAGAATTTTTATCTTTTTTATTCTCTACCCCACTACCTTGAACAGTGTCTGGCATACAGTAAGCACTCAGGAAATAATTTTTGAGTGAATGAAAAAAGAATAATACTGAAGTTAAGAATTTTAGTTGAGTGATTCAATCTGGTATAATGTTTTAGAAATATATTCAGTTAAGTAACAGTCTTAGCTGTGGGAATGGTATATAATTTGAAGTCCTCTGGAGAGACCTTTGCAATGAATAATTCTGCAGGTTTAGTCACTAAAAATATTTAAAGCAATATTTCCTAATCTTTTATAAAGTACTGACCTCATTTAAATGAAAAACAAAAAATCATGGAATACTGAGTGTTAAATTAATTTTTTATAATTGTATTTAAATATCTATATTCATAAAGCTACGTATATTTTTAATTCTTATCCAGAAAAAAAACAAAACCAAACTTAACTGCTGTTGATTCAGATCTGACTCATAGCGACCCTTCCTTGGGTTTCTGAGCCTGTGGAAGTAGATTCCCCAATCTTCCTTCTGGGGAGTGGCTGGTAGGTTTGAACCGCTAGCTTTCTGGTTAGCAGTCAAATGCCTTAGGCACCAGATGCCACCAGAGCCTCCCTTAATTCTTATAAGAAGACAAATTTACTAATTAAGTAGAAACAAAACTATAAAATTGATTTAAGTTTACATTAAAAAAAAATCACTGCCATAGAGTTGATTCTGACTCAGAGCGACCCCCATTGAGTTTCTTAGGAGGCAGATGTTTAGGGAAGTAGATTGCCCCATCTTCCTTCTACTGGAGTGGCTGTGGGTTTGAACCAACCTTCTGCTTAGCAGTCAAATGCCTTAGACACTATGCCACCAGAGCTCCTATAACAATGTTAATACGACAGATGATATTTTGCTGAAGTTAATTTTGAGATTGCATCATGAATATGATTCATTTGTGTTCAATATGTATGTAGTTGAGTACCTTATGATGTCAACTAATTTTGTATTATATGTCAAGAAACCAAAAAACCAAACTCACTGCCATTAAGTCAATTCTGACTCAGTGAGATAGATACTAATTTCATGGGCATAAATCATTTACATGTTATCTCTCTCTGTTATTTTCCCTGAAAAAAGCCAAAGCCAAACCACTGTCATCCAATTGATTCTAACTCATAGTCACCGGATAGGATAGAGTAAAACTGTCCCATAAGGTTTCCAAGGCTGTAAATCTTTACATAAGCTGACTACCTCATCTTCTCCTGTGGAATGGCTGGTGGGTTTGAACCTTTTGGTTAGCAGCCAGATGCTTTAACCACTGTGTCACCAGACTGCCTGTTGTTTTCCTCAGTGGGATGTAGATACAACTCAGACGTAAGACTGAAGTTGCATGGGAGAACTCAAATTCAGTTGGCCCAGCATATAATTCTATAGCATGTCTGAAAAGTCAGGAACCTAAGGTACACTTCTTTTTATATGGTATATTAGTTATGTTTTCAAATAATATGCTCAGTAAGCTTTTCTTTCACTTCCAGAAAACTTTATGGGTGCTAAAGTGAAAGCATTGGGTACAATTATTAATGTGAAAAAATCACAATAGCTACACTAAAGAGGGTCCAAAAAGTCCAGAAACAAAGAATAAGTATCCTTAGTACTTTTCTTCAGATGAGCAATTGAATCTATTGTTTTAAATTTATAGATAATTTCTCCTGGAAAGGTATATGGAGTTGACTGAAAACACAGAGTATACAATTGGACTGTGTAACTAGCATACTTTTGTTTGTTTATTTAAATATTTATTGTGATTTGGGTGAAAGTTTGAAGAGCAAATTCATTTTCCATACAGCAGTTTCATACACATTTTGTTTAGACATTGACTGCAATTCCCCACAATGTAACAGCTCTCTTCCTACTTCCTCCCTGTAGTTACCTCTTCCCTGCGTACTTCACGACCATGCACTCCCTCCACCCCAAGCTGTCTCCTTGTGCAAACACTGTAACTGGCATACTTTTTTTTTTAAAGTATATTTTATGTCTCCTGACTTTGAGACCCTGTGTATATTAATTTATGTTCATTTGAAACTCATAGATCGCATGGTCTGCAGTTTTATATATACTTGCTTAAAAGACCTTATTATCAAAATGCTTTATGTAATAGACTGCGGGGATTCGAGAAATAAAACTTCCAGGTATACTTACTCTTAACTTTTGTGGGGCAGGGGCAGGAGTAGAAATAGAGGGTTACATGTAGTATTTCTAATTTAAAAGCTGTAAATCAAGCTTGAAAAAGAAAACCAAAAACCCGTTGCATAAAATATATTTTGTCTTCCTTACCTTCGTACGTACACCTACCTAATAATTGCCTTATATCCTCAAGCTTTAGGGAGTTTTGAGCTAGACCATGGTGTAGTGCAGGACAGTCTACCTACCCAATGACTTCTGACCCATATAGCCCTTCGTGTTTCTCTTCTCTCACTGCTCTTTACCACAGTTGTGAGGACTTTGCTACACCTTTGTAGGCACCCAGTCTACAAATTTAATTTTTGTTCACACCCTGTACAAATTGCCTCTTGGTCAACCGTTAGGCATAGGAGTGTATACATATTAGTGCTGCAGTTTTCCTTCTGGAGGATTGATTTGTTGAAAGATGCAATAGAAGCTGGCTCAGAAACATAAGGGCAGAAAATTGTACAGTCCTGGGTACCCAAGGAGAGCCCTGATTATGCAGTGGTTAAAGTGCTTGGCTGCTAACTGAAAGGTCAGTGATTTGAACCCACTAGCCGCTATGCAGGAGAAAGATGAGGCAATCTGCTTCTGTGAAGATTTGCAGACTTGGGACTGGGATATGAAAAGCTTGCAAGCAGCCATCTAGATGCAACAATGGGTCTCTCCTCGTCCAGTGCAAATAAGAATGAAGAAAACCAAAAATTCATGGAAACAATTAGTCCTAGCGACTGGTACACCATCTGATCTGTAGCCTGTAAGACTATGAGACCAGAAGAACTATATGGTGTCTGGCTAACACTGTCAACCATTTGGAGGGGGATTTATCTAGGAGATCCTGAATAGAGAGAACAATGTGGAACAAACCTCAGAACCATTTGGAGAAAAAGAAAAGGGGAGGAGGACCAGGTTTGCTGGTCTGATAGAGTCTGGTAGAACCACTGAGACTATGGCCCCTAGCTGCCCTTCAGGTCTGGAATTGAACCCACACTTGTGGCTTCCAACCAAATAAAAGATAGGCATATGAGTTGAACATTTACCTGAGGTAGACACACTCCTTGGAGAGAACAATCACGGGAGAAAGAGGGCCTGTTTATGCACAGGGAGACAGCTCAGGGGGCAGGAGTGCATGGAGGGATGGACACAGTGAACAGGTAACTCTCAGGAGGAAGTGGGAGGGGAGCTGTTGCATTGGGGTGAATTGTAGTCAATGTCATGAGACAAAGTGCATGTCAGCTGCTGAATGGGAAGTGAATTTGCTCTGTAAATTTTCACCCAAATCACAATTAAAAACAAAAAAATTGTGACTCACCTTCCTTTTGGCTCAGAAAGTATGATTTTGGAAAGGGCAGACTAACCACAGTCTGTGCCCAAGTACATCTATAAGAAGGCAAGTCCATTCCTTATATGATGCAGTAGTGAGCAATCATTCCCAGACTAAATGTCATTGACCATTGACAATTGGCAGTGGGTGTTATTTGAATGAATAAGTGAAAGGCTTTTTTGAAAGTGGGAAGAGAACTGTTACATTGTGGGAATTGCAGTTAGTGTCATGAAACACAATGTGTGTGAACTGCTGTATGAAAAAGGAATTTTCTCTATAAATTTTCACCCAAATCACAATGAAAATTAAAAAAAAAAAAGTTTTTTTGAGGGACATATTTGGAGGGATTTACCAGGCTTTGTAGCGTCCCAGCCTTCCTGGGATGATTCGCTTTCCCTTAGGGCTGGTTTGGTAGCCACAGTCCAAGTACTGAATCCAGGATCTCAGGGTGTGCGTGAAATGTCCTTCAGAGACTGATATTTTCTGACAGTCATTTTTTCTGACTGTTTCTGAGACACTTGGTGATGCCACTTAGGTATGTTGAACTCTGCAGTGTAAACACTCTGCTGTTGTTAGGTGCCATTGAGTCAGCTCCAACAAATAGTAATCCAGTGAACAATAGAACAAAACGCTGTCCGGTCCTGCACCATCCTCACAATCCTTGCTATACCTGAGCCCATCGTTGCAGCCACTGTGTCAGTCCGTCTCATTGAGGGCTGTGGTGGTTAAGTTTGTGTGTCAACTTGGCTGAGCGTGGTTGAGTGGCTGGGCAGCTGGATGTAGTTATTCCCCATGATGAGACTGGTAATCAACTCCATGGTGGAATCTACTGTGAGCAGCTGAATAGCTGCCTTTGGGTATGTGGTCTGCTCCCTATATATAAGAAACAGCTTTAGATATGGTCTCTAGCTTATAGCACGCTTGGACCCTGCATGTAGTCGTGTCATTATTCAGCAGCCTGCCATGCTCTGGCAACCTTGGGACTTACAATGGACTTGAATTAATGGCCTGCTGTGTAGTGTGGTAACATCGAGACTCTCCCATTTTATTTGTCAACCTTGGGCTTGTTACCCTCAGCAGCCAGTAGCTGCCTGAGTGAAGAGATGCCTCTAGCTTCAGTGGGCTGGGAGCAAGAGGCAGAGCTGAAGCCCAAGGTCGAGGGGCTTTCACACAGCCCCTAGAGCCTGGCACTTTGAACTGGACTTCTAGCCTCCTGAACTGTTTGTTAAAGCTTAAAAAAAAAAAAAAATTACAGCCTTGGAAACCCTCTGAAAACCAGAAAACCTAACTCATTGCCATTGAGTTGATTCAACACATAGTGATCCCCATTGGGTTTCCAAGGCAGCAAATGTTTATGGAAGTAGGTTGCTCCATCTTCCTTCTGTAGAGTGGCTGGTGGGTTTAAACTGCCAACCTTCTGGTTAGCAGGCAAATGTCTTCGACACTATGCTGCCAGAGCTCGTGTTAAAAAGACAAGAACGGAAGGAAGGACCAAAATGAATGTCAGAAGAGACTCTGAAACTTGCTCTTGAATGGAGAGTAGCTAAAGTAAATGGAAGAAATAATGAAAGAAAAAAGCTGAACAGAAGATTTCAAAGGACAGCTTGAGAAGAGAGAGTCAATTATTTTAGAGAAATATGCAGAGACTTGGAGTTAGAAAACCAAAAGAAGTGAACACGGGTGGCATTTCTCAAGCTGAAAGAACTGAAGAAAAAATTTGGTATTTACAATATTGAAGGATTCTGTTGGAAATACACTGAATCTTGGAGGAAGCATCAAAAGAAGATGGAAGGAATACACCAAAAAGTCAATGTTCGACTGTTTTAGGAGGTAGGATATAATCAAGGATCAATGGCATTGAAGGAAGAAATCGAAGCTGCATTGAAGGAATCGGTGAAAAACAAGCACCAGGAATTGATGGAATACCCTTTGAGATATTTCAACAAACGGATGCAGCCCTGGAGGCACACACTTGTCTATGCCAGGTAATTTGGAAGACAGCTACCTGGCCCACTGACTGGAAGACATCGATATTTGTGTCCATTCCAGAGAAAGGTGATCCAACAGAATGTGGAAATTATTGGGCAATATCATTAATACTACATGCAGGTAAAATTTTGGTGAAGATAATTCAAATATGGTTGCAGTAGTATATTGATAGGGAACATCCAGAAATGCAAGATGGACTTAGAAGAAGAAATGGAATGAGGGATATCATTGCTGATGGATCTTGGCTGAAAGTAAAGAATACCAGAAAGATGTTTACTTGTTTTATTGACTATATAAAGACATTTGACTGTGTGGATCATAACAAATTATGGATAACCTTGGGAAGAATAGGAATTGCAGAACACTTAATTATGTGCATGAGAAACCTGTTCTTAGACCCAGGAGGCTGTCGTTCGAACGGAACAAGCATGGTTTAAAATCAGGAGGAACGGTGTGTGTCAGGGTTGTATCTTTTACCATACTTACTCAATCTGTATACTTAGCAAAAAAATCCAAGAAGCTGGGCTATATGAAGAAAAA
>NW_006921949.1:3081104-3082700 GCF_000298275.1 Orycteropus afer afer
ACAACTGAACCAATAAGCAGCATAATGATAAGTAGAGAAAAGATTGAAGTTGTCAAAGATTGCATTTTACTTGGATCGACAGTGAACATCCATGGAAGCATCAATCAAGAAATCAGATGTCAGTTGTATTGCACTGGGCAAATCTGCTGCAAAAAAAAAACCTCTTTAAAGCATTGAAGCACAAAGATGTCACTTTGAAGAGTAAGGTGCCCCAAGCAATAGTGTTTTCAGTCGCTTCGTGTGCATGTGAAAGCTGGACAATGAATGAATAAGGAAGACTGAAGAAGAATTGATCCTTTTGTAAAAGTACAGCCAGAATGCTCCTTGGAAGTGAGAATGGCCAGACTTGTCTCACCCACTTTAGTCATGTTGTCAGAAGGGACTGTTCCCTGGAAAAAGGATATCATACTTGGTAAAGTAGAGGGTCATTGAAAAAGGGAAGACCCTCAACAAGATGGATTGACACAGTGGCTGCAACGATGGGCTCAAATACAGCAAGGATTGTGAGGATGGCACATGACCCTGGCAGTGTTTCATTCTGTTGTATATAGAGTTGCTGTGAGTCAGTGCTGAATAGATGGCACCTGACTACAACAATAACATGTTCTGTTACCTCAGAGGTTCTCATTTAATTGGTTTGGGCTGCTGGCCTGGGCACAGGTGATTGTTGTATGCACCCAGAGATAAAAATCACTGGTTAGATGCTTGCCCTGGTATGTGGACTCCCCATATATGCAACTCTTACACATAGAGATTGATACACGTGTGTTGTACTGGAAACTAAGATACTATGTGAAGAAGCTGGGACAAGATTTTCTAAAATGGAGAAACAACTCTTGGTCAAGTTTCAAAGAAAACACAATTTAATCCTCCCTTAATTTACTGGGTAGTTAAAATTCACTAAAATAGTGCAGAAAATTTTGTTTGTATGTTTATAGTAGTAGGTTATAGTCTCTGATAATAAGAATATTTTTCAGCATCATGAATGGAGGATAATTTTACATTGAATGGGATTTGCCCTTACATTACAGGCTAACAACAATCTCTCCCCTGGAAGTCCATTCACTGTGACAACTGAAAATATGCTCAGACATTTGCAGAATGACTCTTTTGAGAACCATTCTAAGACAGTTCCCTAAACCTTGCTATCTCTATGTGTTTAATTTATACAGAGAGCAGAAATTAACATCTGATAAAAGCACTGCTTAAAACACCTTACCTTCAGCTCTATAGTCCCTTCTATGCAACTCTGAAATGCAGGAAGTTCTGAAAATTTAATTCTTTCCTAATTCATTTGGTGGCAAAATTTGACCTAACCTGGCTGGTTTTGTTACTTATATCATTTTCTCAGTTAGAATGAATATTGTATATTGTACTGCTCTGCAGAGATACTTTTGTATTTTATTATGGGGTACTATCCCCTACTCTGGGAGCTCTGGTAGCATAGTGGCTAAGACACTTGCCTGCTAACCAGACGGCTGGCGGTTCAAACCCACCAGCCACTCCTCGGAAGGGAGGTTGGGCAATCCTACTTCCGTAGTGATACTGCCTCGGAAACCCAAGGAGGGGTCGCTATGAGTCGGGTTTGACTCGATG
>NW_006921949.1:3084370-3110228 GCF_000298275.1 Orycteropus afer afer
AAGTGGCCAGTGTGATCTTATCTCTGGGCTGTGAACCCAAGAGAGACAATACAGGTGAGTCATTGATGAAAAGAGTTCCTAGCATGTCTGATATATTACCTTAACTTTTTGGTGCTGCAGAAAACTATCTGACATTTGACTTTTAAGTTATATATCTTTAAAACAGCATCTGAAAGAAATGGCTGTTGAAGAACTAATTGTTGTTGTTGTTAGATGCTGTTGAGTTGGCTCTGACTCATAGGAGCAATTAATTGATGCTCTTTTCTAAAGTCTGCTCCTTGCCTTGCTTTGACTAATCTTGAGCTTCTCTATCACTTCTATCCACAGATGTAGTCAGTTTGATTCCTGTGGATTCCATCTGGTGAGGTCCATGCGTATAGTCATGATTCACATTGTTGAAAAGAGATGTTAGCAATGAATAAGTCATTGGGCTTGCAAAATTCTATCATGTAAACCCCAGCATTATTTCTGTCACCAAAGCCATATTTTCCAACTACTGGGGATTAGTCTTTGTTTCTAACTTTTGCATTCCAATCACCAGTAATAATCAATACATCTTGATTGCATGTTTGGTCAGTTTCAGACTGCAGAAGTTGGTAAATCTTCAATTCCTTAATTTTTGGCTTTAATTTTAGTGCATAAATTTGAATAATAGTTGTATTAACTGCTCTTGTAGGTATATGGATTTTATCATATCACTGACAGCATTGTAGTTCACTTTACCAAGCATGATATCCTTTTCCAGGAAATGGTCCTTTCTGACAACACTTCCAGGGAGCACTCCAGCTTCACTTCTTCCAGGACAGATATGTTAGTTCTTTTGGCAGTCCATAGTACATTCAGTATTCTTCTCCAATATCACAACCCAAAAGCATCAACTCTTCTTCAGTCTTCCTTATTAATTGTCCAGGTTTCACATACATATGAGGAGGCTGAAGATACTGTGGCTTGGGTTAGGCACACCTTAGTCTTCAAGGAGATGTCTTTGCTCTTCAGCACTTGAAAGAGGTCTTTTGCAGCAGATTTGCCCAATGCAGTATATTGTCCGATGTCTTGACTGCTGCTTCCATTGGTGTAAATTGTACAGCTAAGTAATATGAGGTCCTTGACAACTTGAGTCTTTTCTCCATTTACTGTGAAGAAGTTTATTGGCCCAATTGTGAGGATTTTTGTTTTCTTAATGTTGAGGAGTAGTCTACTACTGCAGACTGTAGTCTTTAATCTTCATGAGTAAGTGCTTCAAGTCATCTTCACTTTCAGTAAGTATAGTTGTGTCATCTGTGTATCCCAGGTTGTTAGTGAGTCTTCCTCCAATCCTGATGCCACGTTCTTCTTCATTTAATCCAGCTTCTTGGATTATTTGCTCAGCATACAAATAGAATGCGATGAAAGGATACAACCCTGACACACTCCCTTCTTGATTTTAAGCCATGCAATATCCCCTTGTTCTGTTCAGATGACAGCCTCTTGATTTTGATGTACAGGTTCCTCATGAGTACAATCAAATGTTTTGGAAGTCCTATTCTTCTCAATGTTACCCATAATTTGTTATGATCCACACAATCGAATGCTTCTGCATAGTCAATAAAACATAAGTAGACATATTTCTGGTATTCTCTGCTTTCAGCCAAGATCCATCTAACATCAGCTATGATATCCCTCATTCCACATCCTCTTCTGAATCCAGCTTGCACCTGTGGAAGTTCTCTGTCAATATACTGCTGCAACCGTTTTTGAATTATCTTCAGTAAGATCTTACTTGTGTGTGATATTAATGATATTGTTCAATAATTTCCACATTCTGTGGGATCACCTTTCTTTGGAATTGGTCCCAATATGGATCTCTTCCAGTCAGTTGGCCAGATAGCTGTCTTCCAAATCTCTTGGCATAGCCCAGTGAGTAACTCTAGCGCAGCATCCATTTGTTGAAACATCTTAACAAGTATTCCATCAATTCCTGGAGCCTTGTTCTTTGCCAGTTCTTTCAATGCAGCTTCGACTTCTTCCTTCACTGATATTTGTTCTTAATCATATGCCACCTCTTGAAATGGATGAACACTGAGCAATTCTTTTTGGTACAGTGTCTCTGTATTCTTTCCATCTTCTTTTAATGCTTCTTAATCATTCAATATTTTGCCCATAGAGTCTTTCTATATTGCACCTCGAGGCTTAATTTTTTCCTCAGTTCTTTCAGCTTGAGAAATGCTGAGTGTGTTCTTCCCTTTTGGTTTTCTAATTCCAAGTCTTTGCTCATTTCATTATAATAATTGACTTTGCCTCCTTGAGGTCTTTTCTTCCTTTCTTGTCTTTTTAATGACCTTTTGCTTTCTTCGTGGCTGATATTCTTGATATCATCCCACAGTTCCTCTGTTTTTCAGTCATTGGTGTTCAGTGCAGCAAATCTATTCTTTAGATGGTCTCTAAATTCAGGAGGGATATAATCAAGGTCATATTTTGGCTCTTGTGGACTTGTTTTAATCTTCAACTTCAACTTGGACTTGCATATGAGCAGTTGATGGTCTGTTCCACAATCAGCTCCTGGCCTTGTTTTGTCTGAAGATACTGAGCTTCTCCATTGCTCTTAGCACGTATGTAGTTAGTCTGATTCCTGTGTATTCCATCCAGTGAAGTCCACATGTATAGCTGTTGTTTGTGTTGTTGAAATAAGGTATTTGCAATGAATAAGTCATTGGTCTTGCAAAATTTCTATCATGTGATCTCCAGCATTAGTTCTGTCCCCAAGGCCATATTTTCCAACTACCGGTAACTCTTCTTTGTTTCCAACTTTTGCATTTCAGTTACCAACACATCTTGATTGCATGTTTGGTCAATTTCAGACTGCAGATGTTGGTAGAAACCTTCCAATTTTCTCATCTTTGGCATTAGTTGCTGGTGCATAGATTTGAATTATAGTAGTAGTAACCTGGTCTTCCTTGGAGGCATATGGATATCCTATTACTGACAGGATTGTACTTCAGGGCAGATCTTGAAACAGTGTTTTTGATAATGAATGCCACATCATTCCTCTTCAATTTGTCATTCCTGGAATAGTAGATCATAGAGATTGTCTAATTGAAAATTGCCCAAACCAGTCCATTTCAGCTCAAAATGCCTAGGATGTTGTTGTTGTTGTTGTAATGTGTGGTCAAGTCAGACCCAACTCATAGCGACCCCTCCTTGGGTTTCTGAGGCAGTATCACTATGGAAACAGATTGCCCCATCTTCCTTCTGAGGAGTGGCTGGTGAGTTTGAACCACCAGCCTTTGGTTAGCAGTCAAATGCCTTAGCCACTATGCTACCAGAGCTCCCAATGCCTAGGATAGTGATATTTATGTGTTCTATCTCGTTTTGACAACTTCCAATCTTGTTGTAATCATTAGTAATTATTAATGCATCTCAATTGCAAGTTTTGTCAATTTTAGAGAGCAGAAGTTGGTAAAAATCTTTAATTTCTTCATCTTTGGCTTTAGTGGTTGTTGCATAAATTTGAATAATAGTAATTTTAACTGGTCTTCACTGTAGTCTATGGGTATTACTCTGATCAGTGATAGCACTGTACTTCAGGATAGATCTTGAAATGTCCTTTTTGATCATGGGATTCTATTCCTCTTTATCATTCCTGGCATAGTTGACCACGTGCCTATCTGATTCATAACGGCCGATACCAGTCTATTTCAGCTCACTAAGGAGCTCTGGTAGCATAGTGCCTAAGGCACTTGACTGCTAACCAGAAGGCTGGCGGTTCAAACCCACCAGTCACTCCTCGGAAGGAAGATGGGGCAATCTACTTTCGTAGTGATACTGCCTGGGAAACCCAAGCAGGGGTCGCTATGAGTCAGATCTGACTCGACAGCACATAACAACTACAACAACAATGCCTAGGATATCAATCTTTATGCATCCCATTTCAGTTTTGACAATTTCTGATTTTACTAATTCACCCTTTTTATGTTCCATGTTCTGATTATTGACGGATGTTTCCAGTTGTTTCTTTTCATTTTGAGTCAGATCATATCAGCAAGAGAAGGTCTTAAAAGCTTTACTCATCCACATCTTTAAGATTGACTCTACTTTGAGGAGGCAGCTCTTCCTCAGTCGTATTTTGAGTTGCTCCCAACCAGAGATGACTTTTCTTCCCACACTATATCAAATAATATTTCACTGTTTTTCATAAGGTTTCATTGGCCAATTTTTTTCAGAAGTAGACTGCTACTTCCTTCTTCCTAGTCTGTCTTAGAAGCTCTGGTGGTGTAGTGCCTGAGGCACCTGACTGCTAACCAGAAGAAGGCTGGTTCAAACCCACCAGCCACTCCTCGGAAGGAAGGTTGGGCAGTATACTTCCATAGTGATACTGCCTCAGAAATCCAAGGAGGGGTTGCTATGACTCGGGTCCTACTTGACGGCACATAAAAAATAACAAGTGTGTCTTAGTCTAGAAGCTCCTCTGAAAACCGTCAATCATGGGTGACCCTGCTGCTACTTGACATACCAGTGGCATAGCTTGCAGCATCACAGCAGCACATAAGCTTCCACAGTACAACAAACTGATAGACATGTGATGGACATTACTTCTAAAAATTTATTAAACATGTACTTTGTGCCAGTGATAGATTAGTTGTGTTATTAGGTACCGTCAAGTCCTCTCTGACTCATAGAGATCCTGTGCATAGCAGAACGAAACACCACCTGTTCCCACGCCAGCTCTGCAATCACTGCTATACTTGAGCCCATCGCTGCAGCCACTGTGTCAATTCATCTCGTTGAGGGCATTCCTCTCTTTTGTCGATCTTCCACCTTACCAAGCGTGACATTTTTCTCCAGGGAATGGTCCCTTCTGACAACATGACCAAAGTACGTGAGATAAAGTCTGCCCATTCTCACTTCCAAGGAGCATTCTGGCTGCACTTAATCCAGGACAGATTTATTCTTTTAGCAGTCCGTAGTACTTTCAGCATTCTTCACCAGCACCACAACTCAAAAGCATCCGTTGTTCTTTTGTCTTCCTTATTCATTGTCCAGCTCACACATGTATATGAGGCGATTGAAAATATCATGGCTTGTGTCAGGCACACCTTAGTCCTCAGGGAGACATCTTTGCTACTCAGCACTTGAAAGAGGTCCTTTGTAGCTACTTGCCTAGTGCTATACATGTTCTGAGTGCTGACTGCTGCTTCCGTTGGCATTGATTGTAGAACTAAGCACTGTGAAGTCTTTGACAACTTTAATCTTCCCTCCATTTATCATGATGCTGCTTGTAGGACTAGTTGTGAGGATTTTTGTTTTCTATATATTGAGGTATAATCCATACTGCAGACTGTATTCTTCAGTCTTCGTCAGTAAGTGCTTCAAGTCATCCTCACTTCGCAGCAAGCAAAGTTGTGTCGTCAGTGTATCACAGGTTGTTGATGATTTTCCTTCAATCTTGATGCCATGTTCTTCTTCTTATAGTCCAGCTTCTCGGTTTATTTACTCAGCGTACATACAGATTGAATAAGTATGGTGAAAGGATACAATGCTGATGCACTTCCTTCTTGATTTTAAACCATGCAGTGTCCCTTGTTCTGTTCGAATGACAGCTTCCTGGTCTATGTACAGGTTCCTCATGAGTCCAATTAAGTGTTCTGTGTTCAGTGTTATTCATTCAGTGTTATCCACAATTGGTTATGTTCCACACAACTGAATGCTTTTGCATAGTCAATAAAACATAAGTAAACATCTTTCTGGTATGCTTTGCTTTCAGCCAAGATCCATCTGACATAGCAATGATATGCCTTGTTCTACATCCTCTTCTGAATCCAGGCTGTGCCTCTGGAAATTCTCTGTCATTATACTGCTGCAGCCATTTTTGAATTACCTTCAGTAAGATTTTACTTGAGTGCCATATTAATGATATCGTTTGATAATTTCTGCTTTCTGTGGGATTACCTTTCTTTGGAATGGGTACAAAAATGGATCTTCCAGTCAGTTGGCCAGGTAGCTGTCTTCCACATCTTTTGGCATAATTGAATGAGTACCTCTGGTGGGGCATCCGTTGTTGAAACATCTCAATGGGTATTCCATCAATTCCTGAAGCCTTGTTCTTTTCCAGTTCCTTAGTGCAGTTTTGACTTTTTCCTTCAATACCATTGGTTCTTGATCATATGCCACCTCCTGAAATGGATAAAGATTGACCAGTTCTTTTTGGTACAATGACTTTGTGTCCTTCCATCTTCTTTTGATGCTTCCTGCATCATTCAATATTTTGCCATAGAATCTTTCAATATTGTGACTCAAGGCTTAAATATTTTCCTCAGTTATTTCAGCTTGAGAAATGCTGAGCATGTTATTCCTTTTTGGTTTTCTAACTATAGGTCTAACTCTAGGTCTTTGCACATTTCATTATAGTAATTGGCTTTAGACAAAGCTCAAGCTGCTTTTTGAAATCTTCTGTTCAGCTCTTTCGTCTTGTCATTTCTTCCATTTGCTTTAGCTACTCTCCATTCAAGGGCAAGCTTCAGAGTCTCTTCTGACATCCATTTTGGTCTTTTCTTCTCTTTTTAATGACCTCTTGCTTTCTTCATGGATGATGTTCTTGATGTTATCCTACAATTCCTCTGGTTTTCAGTCATTGGTGTTCAATGCAGCAAATCTGTTCTTTAGATGGTCTCTAAATTCAGGAGGGATATATTCAAGATAATATTTTGGCTCTTCTGGACTTGTTTTAATTGTCTTCAATGTCAACTTGGACTTGCATATGAGAAGTTGATGGTCTGTTCCATAATCAGCTCCTGGCCTTGTTTTGGCTGAAGATATTGAGCTTTTCCCATCACCTCTTGCCACAGATGTAGTCAGTCTGATTCCTGTGTATTCCATCCAGTGAAGTCCACATGTATAGCCACCCTTCGTGTTCTTGGAAAAATGTATTTGTAATGAATGAGTCGTTGGTCATGCATTATTTCTGTCATTAAGGCCAAATTTTCCAACTACCGGTGAGTCTTCTTCATTTCCAACTTTTGCATTCCAGTCACCGGTGATAATGAACACATCCTGATTGCATGTTGGGGCAATTTCAGACTCTAGAAGTTGATAAAAACCTTCAGTTTCCTCATCTTTGGCTTTGGTGGTTGGTGCATAAATTTGAATAAAGTAGTATTAACTGGCCTTCCTTGTAAGCATATGGATATTATTTTATCACTGACAGCATTGTACTTCAGGACAGATCTTGAAACATCCTTTGTAGTGATGAATGCCACGCCATTCCTCTTTAAAGTTTTGTTCCTGGCATAGTAGATCATGTGGTTGTCTGATTCAAAACGGCCAAAACCAGTCCATTTCAGCTCACTAATGCCTAGGATATCAATCTTCATGTGTTTCATTTCATTTTTGACAACTTCCAATTTTCCTAGATTCATACTTCGTCCTTTCCATGTTCCAGTTATTAATGGATGTTTGCAGCTGTTTCTCCTCAATTTGAGTCATGCCATGTCAGGAAATGGAGATCTCGAAAGCTTTACTTTATCCACATCAGTAAAGTTGGTCCTACTCTGATGATGTAGCTCTTTCCTAGTTGTATTTTGATAGCCTTCTGATCCTTCTGATTCAAGAGGCTCATCCTCCTGGACTGTATTGGATAATGTTTCTGGACTATTCATAAAGTTGTGCAGTATTGTATCAGACAGTGTTTCTCTGCTATTTATAAGGTTTTCCCTGGCCAGTTCTTTGAAAAGTGGATGGCCTCTTCCTTCTTCCTAGTCTTATCTCCGTCCATAAACTGCATTGAAATATGTGTACCTTGTGCAATCCTGCCGATGCTTGAAACACTGGTGGCACAGCCTCAAGCCTCACAATAAAACACAAGCCATGACAGTATGACAAACTGACAGACAAGTTTGTCTCGCTTAGCTGTTCGAAACCTCTCCACCCTCCCCTTACCTGTATCCCTGGCACTGCTCTGCTCTGTTGTCCCCTCTGGCTTCACTTTCCCCTACTTTTCTGCTTGTTTGGGTGGGGCCTGGGTCCCTCTCCTTATCTGACTCCCTGGCTGCTGCTCTGCTCTGTCGTCCCCTCTGGCTTCACTTTCCTCCGCTTTCCTGCCTGTTGGGGGTGGAGCATGGGTCCCTTCCTTTACCTAGATCCCTGACACTGCTCTGTTCTGTCAGACGCTCTTGCTTCACTTTCCCCCCTTTCCTCCCTGTTGGGAGTGGGGCCTGGGTCCCTCCCCTTATGTGGATCCCTGGCTGCTGCTCTGCTCTGTTGTCCTGTTATACATTATTGTTTGCTATTATGTATCTAGAATTAGAAATTCTTTTTTTTTTTTTTTTAATGTGATTTGGGTGAGAGTTTACAAAGCACATTCATTTTCCATACAGTGGCTTATATAAACCTTTCCTCATGACATTGACTACACTTTCCCACAATGCAACAGCTCCCTACTCACTTCCTCCCCATAATTACCTCTTCCCTGTGTTCTTCCCTCCCATGCATTCCTGCCTCTTGTGCTGTTTCCTTGTGCATACACAGCCCTTCTATTCTCCCATGATTGATCTCTCCAAAGAGCGTATCTACCTAATGTAAATGTTCAGCTTATATGCCTGTCTTTTGTTTGGCTGGAAGCCACAGGAGTGGGTTCAATTCCAGACCTGACAGGCAGCTAGGGGCCATAGTCTCAGGGGTTCCACCAGGCTTTATCACACCAGCAAACCTGGTCCCTTTTATTTATTTATTTAGTTTATGATTTTGAGTTTTGTTCCACATTGTTTTCCCTCTCTATCCAGAATCTCCTACATAGATTCCCTCATTGAGTGGTTGACAGTGGTAGCCAGGCACCATCTAGTTCTTCTGGCCTCATACTCATATAGGTTGAGGATTACATGGTAAGCCAGTTGCTTGGACCAATGGTTTCCATGAATCTTTGGTTTTCTTCATTCTTCTTTGCTCTGGATGAGGAGAGACCCATTGTTGCATCTATATGGCCGCTTGCAAGCTTTTAAGATCCCAGTCACTACTCACCAAAGTAGGATATGGAACAATGTTTTTGTGTAGTATGGTATACCAATTGAGCTTGATGTCCCCTGCGACCATAGTCCTGAGCCCAGCGGTCCAACTGCCTGATCCCTCTTGGTAGCTGGCTGTGGCCAAGAAGTGACTACAGCTTTGTCCCTTGTCAACTCTATTATATACCTGGTAATTCTTACAGGACATACAAATACATTTGTAGAAATATTGTCTGCCAGACTTATACATGGTCATGGGCACACTCCCCCTGCTTATATATACCTAATTGTTCAGCCTGTCCACCCATCTATCCATCCATAGATCAATGTTTGCCATCACTGACAATGCAGTACTGTATGTGCAAAAGGGTTCATCTTTGTTGTCTGTACCTCCTATGCACCTCTCTCTGTCTTTCTCTTCCTCATTGCCACTGTGTTGATCACTCATATTTGGTACATTGCCCTTCTTTCACCCAAATCATTACTGATCTCTGCCTGTCTAACAGTGTTCCCACCCCTGGTAATCAGCAAAGAAAATTTCCTTACAATTAGAAATTCTTTGATGCTGAGCTATCATATCTTACATATGTTTGTATATTCGGTGCTATATACATAAAGCTTAGTACCTAGTAGTAACTTAATGAATGTTTATTTCCTTTACTGTCATATTTCTGGCATCAGAAAGGTAAACACAGTGGTTGAACGTTAAACATTAATTTGACTGGTTTTTTATTCTGTTTTGTGATTCTTTCTCAGGTGTTTGGGTTTGACCATCTTGTCTCCATGAGGTCTAGTAGCTTGTAGATAGACTAATTGAGGTATAATGAAAAAAGAGACAAGATGTATAGAAGTGACTATGACAATTATTATCTTTTTCTGTACCACTGGCCCTTTTAGAATTTGGAGTATGTGTTGCATCAAGCCTTGAGGTTTAGGTCTTTTAATTTTGGAACACAAAGTTCCCCTTTTAGGGTAGATGATAGGGATATGGGAACAGTGATTAGCAAAATAATTGATGCTAGCATTTATATTTGATTTTTCATTTACTTGAACTGGCACATTATCAGCCTAAGAACTTTTAGTATACATCTGGTATATTAGTAGGACTTCTGAGAAGAAAGTAACAACCAGCTCAGTATAGTAAAAATAGGCTAATAATGATGTGAGGGTATCTTATAGGTACTCAGCAGCTAGAATGCAGTTGGCCTTAGGAAAGAACTAGAACAAATAAGTGGAAAGCCTTCAGTAATCCAGGACTGTCCCTGTTATATGCATATCTCTTCAAAGGAGCCTTTTCCCCTTCTTTAGCCAGTATAGCTTTGCCAGCTCAACAGATTCTGGCTTTAGATGTTATAGTTCAGCAAAATGCAGAAACACGAGTTACTGTCTCAGCTCCAGTTACAGAATCTTGGGAGAGAGAAAATATTTGACTAGCTTGAGTCAGGTGCCCATCTCTTGTTTAATTTACCTTTTCCAAGTGGTCAGGGTTCTTGTTGTTAGATGTCATCAAGTTGGCTCTGACTCATAGTGACCCTATGTACAACAGAACGAAGCACTGCCCAGTTGTGCGCCATCCTCAGACCTTGCTGTACCTGAGCCCATTGTTGCAGCCACTGTGTCAGTCCATCTTGTTAAGGATCTTACCCTTTTTCAGTGACCCTACACTTTACCAGTCATGATATCCTTGTCCAGGGAATGGACCCTTCTGACAACATCACCAACGTAGGTGAGACAATGTCTGGCCATTTGTGATTCCAAGGAGCATTTTGGCTGCACTTCTTCCTGAACAGTTTTATTCATTCTTTTGGTAGTCCATGGTACTTTTGGTATTCTTCCCCTACACCACAACCCAAAAGCATCAACTCTTCTTTGGTCTTCCTTATTCATTGTCCAGCTTTCAAATGCAAATGAGGCATCTTGTCTCTTTTTTCATGGCTTGGGTAAGGAGCTCTGGTGGCACAGTGCCTAAGGCACTTGACTGCTAACCAGAGAGTTGGTGGTTCAAACCCAACAGCCACTTTGTGGAAGGAAGATGGGGCAATCTACTTCTGTAAAGATTTACTGCCTGGGAAACCCAATGGGGTTCACTATGAGTCAAAATTGACTCAGTGGCAGTGGGTTTGATTTTTGGTTTGGTTTGGGTTAGGTGAACCTTAGTTTTTAAAGAGACTTCTTTGCTTTTCAGCACTTTGAAGAGGTTTTTTTGCAGTAGATTTGCCCAGTGCAATACGTCATCTGTTTGCTTGACTGCTGCTTCTACTGGTGTTGATTGTGGAACCAAGTAATGTGAAATCTTTGACAACTTCAGTCTTTTCTCCATTTATCATGATGCTGCTTATTGTTCCACTTTTCATTATGTTGAGGTATAATCCATACTGCAGACTGTAGTCTTTAATCTTCATCAGTAGGTGCTTCAAATCATCTTCCCTTTTGAGCAAGCAAGGTTGTGTCATCTGCATATCACAGGTTGTTAATGAGTCTTCCTCAAATCTCAGTGCCACATTCTTCTTCATATAGTCCAGCTTCTCAGATTATTTGCTTAACATACTGATTGAATAAGTGTGGTGAAAGGATACAACCGTGACACACTCCCTTCTTCATTTTAAAGCATGCAAAAACAAAAACAAAAACAAACCAAACTCACTGCCATCGAGTCGTTTCTGACTCATAGTGACCCCTCCTTGGGCTTCCAAGGTAGTATCTCTATGGAAGTAGATTGCCAGATCTTCCTTCTGAGGAGTGGCTGGTGGGTTTGAACCACCAGCCTTCTGGTTAGCAGTCAAATGGCTTAGGTACTATGCCACCAGAGCTCCCCTAAAGCATGAAGTATCCCCATATTCTGTCTGAACAGCAGCCTCCTGGTCTATGTACAGGTTCCTCATGAGCTAAATTACATGTTGTGGAATTCCCATTCTTCTCATTGTTATCCATAATTTGTTATGATCAACACAGTTGAATGCTTTTGTATAGTCAATAAAATACAAGTAAACATCTTTGCTTTCAGACAGTATCTACCTGACATAGCAATGAGTTCCCTGGTTCCACATCCTCTTCCGAATCCAGCTGTGAAGTTTTATTGCAAAATATCCCTAAGTGAATATGAATACAAAATTGTTTTCTCAACAGGAATATTGAAAGTGAAATTATGGAGTCTTTGCTGTTTTCAGACCTACTATGAAGTCCTTAAAGGAGCTCAGGTAGTGCTGTGGTTAAGGCCTTCGGCTGCTAATGGAAAGGTAGGCAATTTAAACACACCAGCTGCTCCAAGGAAGGAAGATGAGGCAATCTACTTCTATAAAGTTGTATAGCCTTCGAAACCCAGTGGGGGTCACTGTGAGTTGAAATTGACTAGAGAGCAGTGGGATGAAGTCCTTATACTCATTGAGAACTATTGGTGTTGAGGAAAGACACTTATACTGGAATATTATTACTTGCCCCATATCTTTACTTAAGGGGCTCTGGTGGTGGTAAGGCATCTAGCTGTTAACCAGAAGATCAGTGGTTCAAACCCACCAACTGCTCTGCAGGAGGAAGATGAGACAATCTACTTCCATAAAGTTGTACAGACTTGGAAACTCAGTGGGCATAAAGATTTACAGACTTGGAAACCCAGTGGGGGTCGCTATGTTGGAATGGATTTGATGACATGGATTTGGCTTGGCTTGGGTTATCTTTATTACATTTCAGTGAGTGTAAAATACCTAATTTAAAGGAATGTCAGAGTTAAATGCTAGTGAAAAAACTTGGCAAAAAGCAACTGGCAATTCTTAGCTCTTCAGACAGCAGCAGCAATAGCAACCTTTCCCCCTTTTTCTCCAGAGAAATTGAAAGATTGCTAGTTCTTTTCAGAAATAATATTTGATTGGTAGAATCAACTTAAATATTTTTATCATCTTTTTCTCTCTACATTTGAGATGCTGTTTTACTTACAAAATACGTCTTCAGTTCTAAAGGATGCTTGGGATGGTTTAATAGAATTATGGATAGTATGGCCAAAATGCTAATCTGAATCTAAATAGTAAATATTAAAAATAAAGCTTTTTTTTTTAAAATACAAAGTTTTCATCAAGTAGTGTTTTAAGCTTCCCCTTCTATGAGTTGGAGTTGATTTGATGGCAGTGGATTTTTTTCCTTTTTAATAAGTGTTAATAATTAAATTTTAAAAATACTTCTTTAATAAGTTGTTGAGTGTGATCTAGTTTTCTTTGGGAAGTTTGTGGTGTTCATAATCATACCCAGCCTACGTTAACTCTGATATAAGCACAGTAGCTTTGCCTCTCAATAGTTTGGCTGTTTTCTGTAATTTTTTTCCCCCCTTTTTGTTCATATTTGTCTATAGCTTCCTTTCTTTTCAACTAAGGAAAAAGTAGATTTATAAAGAAATCAGTGCCTTGTCTCCTCTAGGTGAATTTGCACTGTAATAGATGTTGTTTGCAGGAGGTCTAGAATAACTATGGTGGGATTTCTTGCATCAGGGCATTCTTATCAGGTCAGTCATATCAACAGGCCTGGCTCAGCTTCTAGGGCAGTGTACACACTGCATAAAAACATACTTTATTTATAGTATGCCTCATTTAAAATACCATTTAAAGAAAGAAAGAAGTGATTAGTGTAATAATGAGGTGGCCAGCTGGAGGAGTTTGTAGTAAAGTAAAAAGCAATCTGAGATAAAAAGTATCTGAGCAAAGGACTGGGTTCAGGAGTAACATCTAAAGGTAAATAGGAATTAGATCATGAATGTTTGGATATTAAGTAAGTATTTTCTCACAGTTTAGGAAGTTAGAAGTCCTAATTTAGGGCACTGGTTCTAGGGGAAGGCTTTCTCTGTCGGGTGCTGGGAAAACGTCCTAGTCTCTTTTTAGCTTCTGTTCTTCAGTTTCTTGATTATCTTCCTGGGGCGTGGCATCTGTCTTCCCCTATATGTGCTCACTTGCTTCTGTGTTTAATCTGCTCTTTTTATATCTCAAAAGTAATTGGCTTGACATACACTCTACACTGCTCTTCTGGTTACCTGGTGCCAGACTCTAGGGGCTGGGTGAAAGCCCCTCAACTTGGGGTCCAGCTCTGCCTCCTGCTCCTGGCCCACTGGAGCTAGAGGGGTTTCTTCACTCAGACAGCTGCTGGCTGCTGAGGCTGAGAAGCCCCAAGGTTAACAAGTAAAAAGGCACAGTCCCGATGTTACCAAACCACACGGCAGGACATTAACTTAAGTCCATTGTAAGTTCCAAGGTTGGCAGAGCATGGCAGGCTGCTGAACAACGACATGGCTACATGCAGGGTCCAAGCGTGACATAGGCTAGAGACCATTCCCAAGGCTGCTCCTTATATACAGGAAGCAGACCACATCCCAAAGGCAGCTACTCAGCTGCTTGTGGTAGATCTACCATGGAGTTGATTGCCAGTCTCATCACGGGGTATAACTACCACCAGCTGCCCAGCCACTCCACCAGGCCTAGCCAAGTTGACACACAAACATAACCACCACTATGGACTCAAATGGGATTATACTGTAAGTCAGACGTTAGAATTCCAACCGATATATTTTGGGAACACAGTTTAATTCATGACAGTGTTGCTAATTCTATTGGGAATGTACGTAAGAATAGAATTGCTTGGTCATATGGTTGGTAACTGTGTGTAACTTTTCAAGGAACTGCCAAACTGTTCTCTACAGTGGCTGCGCCCATTTACAGCCTGCTAGAGGTGCATGAAGGTTCTTCACATCCTGAACAACACTTGTTATTTATCAGGTTTTTTGTTTTGTTTTGTTGTAATTGCCATCCTAGTGTGCATGAAATGGTATCTCCTGGTTTTGATTTGCATTTCCCTAATGAGTCATGATGTTGAGTACTTTTCATGTGTTTATTGGCCATTTGTGTATCTTCTTTGGAGAAATACCTATTCAAGCCCTTTGCCTATTTTAAAAATTGGGTTGTTTCTCTTGTTGAGTTGTACATATTTTCTGTATATTCTGGATATTTAGCCCTTACCAGATATGTAATTTCCAAATGTTTTCCTCTACTTTGTAAGTTATCTTTTCACTTTAAGTGAACAACATATGCCAATGTGATAAAATGTATGTGGTAGTTAAGGTTGTGTATCAACTTGGCTGGGCCATGATTTTGAATGGTGTGGCTGCTAGATGTAATTATTCTCCATGATGAGATTGTAATCACCTCCATGGTGGAATTGTTGTGAATATCTAAGTAGTTGTCCTCGGGGTGTGGTCTGCTTCAAGTATATATGGGGAAGCTTTCAGTATGGTCTCTAGCTTTTGGCACATTTGGATAATGATATGGAAGGAATAAAGCTTTCAAGACCTCCATTTGTTGATGGGGCATGACTCAAAATGGGAAGAAAGAGCTGCAGACATCCATTAATAATTGCCATATGGAATGTACGAAGTATGAATCGAGGAAAATTGGAAGCTTTCAGAAATGAACTGGAATGCATAAAGATCCATATCTTAGGCATCAGTGAGCTGAAATAGACTGGTTCAGGCCATTTTGGACAGATACCCACCCATATGATCTTCTATGCCAGAAATAACAAATTGAAGAGGAATGGCATGGCATTTATCGTCACAAAGAATGTTTTAGGATCTATCCTGAAGTGCAGTGCTGTCAGTTACAGGATAATATCCATAAACCTACAAGGAAGACCAGTTATACTACTGTTACTCAGATTTATGAACTAACCAATAAAGCCAAAGATGAGGAAATTGAAGATTTCTACCAACTTCTGCAGTCTGAAATTGACCAAACATCCATCAAGATGTATTGATGATTACTGGTGATTGTATTGTGAAAGTTGGAAACAAAGGAGAATCATCAATAGTTTGAAAATATGGCCTTGGTGATAGAAATGATGCCAGTGACCCCATGACAGAACTTTGCAAGACCAATGACTTAATCATTGCAAATACATTTATTCAACAACATAAATGGTGGTTATACACGTGGACCTTACCAGATGGAATACACAAGAATCAGACTGACTGCATCTATGGAAAGAGGAGATGGAGAAGCTCAATATCTTCAGCCAAAACAAGGCCAGGAGGTGAATGTGGAATAGACCATCAATTGCTCATATGCAAATTCAATATGAAGCTGAAGAAAATTAAAACCGGTGCATGAGAACCAAAAATTACTAATTTGAACATAAATGTTGATTTGAATTTAGAGACCATTTGAAGAACAGCCTTGACCCATTGAACACATATCACCAAAAACTAGATGAATTGTGGGATGACATCAAGAATATCATACATGAAGAAAGCAAAAAGCCATTAAAAAGAGAGGAAAAGAAGACAAGACCAAAATGGATGCCAGAAGAGACTCTGAAACTTGCTTTTGAACAGAGAGTAGCTAAAGCCAGTGGAAGAAATGACAAGATAAAAGAGCAGAACAGATTTCAAAGAGCAGCTCAAGAAGACATTGTAATGAAATGTACAAAGACCTGGAGTTACAAAACCAAAAGGGAAGAACACACTTGCCATTTCTCAAACTGAAATTGTTGAAAAAATTCAAGCCTTGAGTTGCAGTATTGAAAGATTCTATGGGAAAAATACTGAACGATGCAAGAAGCATCAAAAGACAATGGAAGAAGTAAGAGTCACTGTACGAAAAAGAAAAAATTGGTTGATGTTCATCTATTTCAGGTGGTGGCATATTTTCAAGAACCAATGGTATTGAAGGAAGAAGTCAAAGCTGCACTGAAAGAATTCATGAAAAACAAAGCTCCAGGAATAGATGGAATACCCATTGAGATGTTTCAAGAAGTAGATGCTATGCTTGAGGCATTTACTCATCTATGCCAAGAAATTTGGAAGACAGCTACCTGGCCAGCTGACTGGGAAAGATTCATATTTGTACCCATTCCAAAGAAGAGTGACCCAACAGAATGTGGAAATTATCGAACAATGTCATTAATATTGCATGCAAGTAAAATGTTGCTGAAGATGATTCAAAAACAGTTGCAGCAGTTTATTGACAAGGAAATTTCAGAAATCCAAGCTGGATCCAGAAGAAGATATGGAACGAGGGCTATCATTGCTGATATTTATCTTGCTGATTGGCTGGAAAGCAAAGAATACCAGAAAGATGTTTACTTGTGTTTTATGGACTATGCAAAAGCATTCAGCTATGTGGATCATAACAAATTATGGATAACATTGAGAAGAATGGGAATTCCAGAACACTTAATTGTACTCATAAGGAACCTGTACATAGACCAAGAGGCTGTGGTTCAAACAGAGCAAGGGGATACTGCAGGGTTTAAAATCAGGAAGGGTGTGTATCAGGGTTGTCTCCTTTCACGATACTTACTCAGTCATTATGCTGAGCAAATAATCTGAGAAGCTGGACTATATGAAGAATGCAGCATCAGGATTGGAGGAAGACTCATTAACAACCTGCAATATGTGAATGACACAATGAATAAAGACTGCAGTCTGCAGTATAGATCATACCTCAACATAAAGAAAACAAAAATCCTCACAGCTGGACAAGTAAGCAACATCACAATAAATAGAGAAAGGATTGAAGTTGTCAAAAATTTCATATTACTTGGATCCACAGTCAACAACCATGGGAGCAGCAGTCAAGAAATCAGAAGTCATATTGCAGTCGGCACATCTGCTGCAAGAGACCTCTTTAATGTCTTAATGTTTTAAGATATCTCTTTGAAGACTAAGGTACATCTAGCAAGCCATACTATTTTCGTTTGCCTCCTGTGCATGTGAAAGCTGGACACTGAATAAAGAAGACCAGGAAGAGTTGATGCCTTTGAGTTGTGGAGTTGGAGAAGAATACTGAATGTACCATGAGGACTGCCAGAAGAACAAGCAAAACTGTCTTGGGAGAAGTGGAGCCAGAATGCTCGTTGGAAGTAAGAATGGTCAGACTTCGTCCAACCTATTTTGGTGATACTGCCAGAAGGGACCATTCCCTGGAGAAGGATATTATGCTTGGTAAAGTGGAGGGTCAGCAAAAAGGGGAAGATGTCCCTCAATGTGATGGATTGACACAGTGGCTACAACGATGGGCTCAGGTATAGCAAAGATTGTGAGGATGGTGCCAAACCAGGCAGTGTTTTGTTCTGTTGTTCATAAGGTTGCCATAAGTCAGAGAGGACTCCATGGCACCTAATGACAACAACAGTAAACTATAAGAAAATAAATTCCTGTTTGTTAAAGCCATCCACTTGTGATATTTCTCATATAGCATCTCTAGAGAACTAAGGTAATGTACAAAAGTTTTTAATTTTGATGAAGTTCAGTTTGTCTCATTTTTCTTTTGTTGCTCATGTTTTGAGTGTCATATCTAAAAATCCATTATCAAACCCAAGGTCATGGGGGTTTATCGTTGTATTTCTTTTATGTGTTTTATACCTTTACCACTTGTATTTAGGTCCTTGTTCATTATTCTGCATGTAGAAATACACTTGTGACAGCACCATTTGTTGAAGAGACTATTCTTTTCCTATTGAATAGACTTGGCATCCTTATTGAAAATCAGTTGACCATAAATATGTAAGTTTATTTCTAGAGTCTCAGTTTTATCCCATTGTTCTATATGTCTCTCCTTATATTACCACCACATTGTCATTATTATTGTAGCTTTTTAGTATATTTTGAAATTGAGATGTGTAAGTGCTCCTCTTTTGTTGTTCTTTTCCAAGATTGTTTTTGGCTACTTGGTGCCCCCTACAATCCATATGCATTTACAGATAGACTTGAACATTTCTGCAAAACAGGCTGTTGGAGTTTTAGTAGAAATTTTATTGAATCTCTAGATTGCTTCTTAACCTTTAAATTGAGAAGAATGGGGATTCCAGAACACTTAATTATGCTCATGAGGAACTTGTACATAGACGTCTTGGCTGTTGTTTGAACAGAACAAAGAGAATACTACATGGTTTAAAATCAGAAAGGGTGTCGTCAGAGTTGTATCCTTTCACCATACTTATTCAAGCTGGATTGTATGTAGAAGAGCATGACATCAGGATTGAAGGAAGAATCATTAACAACCTGCGATGTACAGACTGCACAACTTTGCTTGGTGAAAGTGAAGATGACTTGAAGCTCTTACTGATGAAGATTAAAGACTACAGCCTGCAGTATGAATTATGTCCCAACATAAAGAAAACGAAATCCTTACAAGTGGAGCATTAAGCAGCGTTATGATAAATGGAGAAAAGATTGAAATTTTCAAAGATTTCATATTATTTGGTTCTACAATCACCACCAGTGGAAACAGCGGTCAAGAAATCAGATGACATATTGATTGTGCAAATCTGCTGCAAAAGGTCTCTTTTAAGTGAGGAAGAGCAAAGATGTCTCTTTGAAGACTAAGGTGCACCTAACCCTCGCCCATGGTGTTTTCATTTGCCTCATATGCATATGAAAGCTGGACAGTGAATAAGGAAGACCAAAGAAGAATTGATGTTTCTGAGTTGTGTTGGTGGAGAATACTGAAAGACTGCCAGAAGAAATGAACAAATCTGTCCTGAAAGAAGTGCAGCCGGAATGCTCCTTGGAAGCGAGAATGGCCAGACTTCATCTCACCTACTTTGGTCTTGTCAGAAGGGACCATTTCCTGGAAGGATATCATGCTTGGTGAAGTGTGGAGGGTCAGCGAAAAAGGGGAAGCCCCTCAACAAGATGAAATGACACATTGGCTGCAATTATGGGTTCACGTATAGAAAGGATTGTGAGGGTGGCACAGGACTTGGGCAGTGTTTCATTCTGTTGTACATAGAATCGCTGTGAGTCAGAGCTGACTTGATAGCACCTAACAGCAATGACTAGATTGCTTTGGGATAGTATTGATATCCTAACAGTATAAAGTCTTCCAAGCAAGGAACATGGGGTATCTTTCCATTCATTTAAGTCTTTTTAATTTCTTTCAGGATTGTTTTATAATGTAAGTGTCCAAGTCTTTCTTTCACCTTTCTTGTTTAATTGTTTTCTAGCTATTTTATTCTTTTAGATCCTATCGTAAATGGAATTGTTTGTTAATTTCCTTTTTTTTTTATTGCTGGTGTGTAGAAGCACAACTAATTTTTATGTTACTCTTGTATATACCCTCTAACTCTTTTGAATTCATTTATTAGCTCTAGTAGCTTTCTTTTGGATTTATAAATATATATAGCTCTGGTAGCATAGTGCCTAAGGCACTTGACTCCTAACCAGAAGGCTGGCAGTTCAAACCCACCAGCCACTCCTTGGAAGGAAGTTTGGACAATCTACTTCCATAGTGGAACCACCTCAGAAACCCAAGGAGGGGTTGCTATGAGTTGGGTCCGACTTGACGGTACATAACAACAACAACAACAACATAGGATCATCTTGTTTATGAGTATAGTTTTACTTCTTCCTTTACATTTTGTAAATTCTGACTATAACTTACATTACAGTATTGAATGTTGTTGTTATGTTGTTGTTGTTATGTGCCGTCGAGTCAAACCCGACTCATAGCGACCCCTCCTTGGGTTTCCGAGGCAGTATCACTACGGAAGTAGGATTGCCCAACCTTCCTTCCGAGGAGTGGCTGGTGGGTTTGAACCGCCAGCCGTCTGGTTAGCAGGCAAGTGTCTTAGCCACTATGCTACCAGTTCTGACTATAACTTACATTACAGTATTGAATAGTAGTGGTTAAATGGGCATCCTTGTTTTGTTAATGATCTTAAGGGTATATCTTCTAGTCTTTTAATTTCATTTTTCTGCTCTGATATTTGTCATTTCCTTCCTTCTGGGTAGCTTTGGACTTGGATTGCTTTTTTCTTACAGTCCTCAGTATGTAAAGTTACTGATTTGAGGTCTCTCTTTTTGAATGTAGGCAGTTACCACTATAAATTTCCTTCTGATCACTATATTTGCTGTGTTCCATAAGTTTTAGTATGTTGTGTTATAAAAATGGCATGACAGGGGCACTTGACTTTATGAGGGGGAGAGAGAATCACCATCAACATCAACGACGGCCTAGGGCTGATTCCTATGAAGCGGAAGTCAAACGTGCCTACTCTCTCCAACCGTTTTACCAGTTCTGACACCACCTGTCCCTCCCACAGGACTCTGCCTCTCTGCTGGGTTCAATAATTCACTGTAGTGGCCATCTAGAACTCACAAACTGAACTCACAGTTATGAGGTTTATTAGGAAAATAACAGGGTCAGGAATAACACAAAGCTCTTTATCTCTACCAGTGTGTGCCTAGGAGCGCTCCACTTTGCCAGTAAACCTCAGCCTGAAGGCACTTAGCTCTCTTGCTCCATGGGTCTGAAAGCCTATCTCCTCAACAGATGCCCAACAGGCACCCCACTCTGCCAGCAAGCCTCCTGCTTGAAGTCCCTCAGCTTTCTTGCTCCCTGGCTTGCAAGTAAGTCCTTCCTTATTAGTAAGTACATGAATGTACATGGGGCTAAATGCTCCAATCAAAAAACAATGCAGAAAAATTTTTTAAAATATGACACAACTGTATGCTGTCTATAAGAGCCACATCTTAAGTCAAAGAACACAAATAGTTTGAAAGCAAAAGGATAGAAAAAATATTCCTTGGGAAAAAAAAATCAATTAATCCGGAAGATAAAACCATTTAAAATATATGTATATAGCTAAGATTAGAGCCCCAAAGCATATAAAGCAAACACTGATGGAATTGAAGAAAGAAACAGACAGTTCTAACAATAATAGTGTAGACTTCAGTACACCACTTTCAATAATATTTAGGTTTTGTGTCTTTCAGTTCCAGGTGTCTTTGACTAGTGTCTATCTTTTTATTGATTGATTGATTGATTGATTGTGATTTGGGTGAAGATTTACGGAGCAAATTCACTTTCCATACAGCAGTTCACATATACTTTGTCTCATGTCATTGACCACAGTTTACCACAATGCAACAGCTCCCCTCCCACTTCCTCCCCATAGTTACCTCTTCCCAGTGTCCATCCCTCCATACACTCCTGCCTCCTGAGCTGTCTCCCTGTGCATAAGCAGCCCTTCTTTCTCCTATGATTGTTCTCTCCAAGGAGTGTATCTACTTGAGGTAAATGTTCAACTCATATGCCTGTATATTGTTTGGCTGGAAACACAGGTGTGGGTTCAATTCCAGACCTGAAGGGCAGCTAGGGGCCATAGTCTCAGTGGTTCCACCAGGCTCTATCGGACCAGCAAACCTGGTCCCCACTTTTTTTTTTTCCTCCAAATGATTTTGAGTTTTGTTCCACATTGTTCTCCCTCTCTATCAAGGGTCTCCTACATAGATCCCCTTCCAAGTGGATGACAGGGGTAGCCGGGCACCATCTAGCTCTTCTGGTCTCATAGTTGTATACGCTGCCGATCGGATGGTGTACCAGTCGCTAGGACTAATTGTTTCCATGAATTTTGGTTTTCTTCATTCTTCTTTGCTCTGGACGAGGAGAGACCCATTGTTGCATCTAGATGGCAGCTAGTGTCTGTCTTTTTATTTATGTTTTCATTTTGTTCATGCATCGTTGTCTTGATTTCCTTTAGTACTTTATCTGTGTTTTCTTTTAGTTCTTTGAGCTTTTTCATATTGTTGTATTATATTTTTTCAATGTACTCATTATCCATGTTTCTATAGAGAAAATTTCTCCCTTTTTATCTTGTTCCTTTTAATTGGCCATCATTTCCACTTTCTGTGTGTCTTGTGATTTTTGTTATTGTTGAAGCTTACACTTTCATAATGTGTTAGCTTTCTTAATCTTCTGTATTAAGCTTTGGACACATTAATTTGTGCCAAAAAAAACTCAAACAACAGTAACAACAAACTGTTAGTTAAGTGCAGTCTTTGTGTGCAGATTTGCTCACCACTCCCTCCCCTCTCCTGTGAGAACTCTGGATCAGACCAGATCAAGGTTTCATTCCTTCAGTTGCTCCCAGATAGATGAGAAAACATGCACTAATTAATGTCCTGTTCAGGAGGCAGTGACTTCAGTCCTCACTCACAACTCCCTCCTTGTTCTTTTTGAGCTCCAATTAAGGCCAGACTGTGAGGTCCCAGTTTTTCAGACTGTACCCCTAATGGTCAGAATATAAACCCTGAACTGTCCTCCAAGAACTTATGTCCTATTTTCTTGGAATCCAGATACTGAGGCTTTTCTTAATGAACAGGAGAATCTAGGGTTGGCTAGAGATATGGATGTGGCTCTGCTGCAGGTGTCTGTTTGCCACACTAGGAGCAAAAGGGTAAGGACAGTGTTGTTGTTGTTGTTATGTGCCATTGAGTCAGACCTGACTCATAGCAACCCCTCCTTGGTTTTCCAAGGCATTATCACTATGGGAATAGATTGCCCCATCTTCCTTCCAAAGGGTGGCTGGTGGGTTTGAACTGCCAGCCTTCTGGCTAGCAGTCAAGTGCCTTAGCCACTATGCTACCAGAGCTCCTAAGGACAGTAGAAGAAGAGATATTCCTATTATTTGAAATTCATCCTTTAGTTTTTTTCAGTTTGTGGCTGCTTGCTCCTGTTCTTTATCTACTTGTTCAAGGTTCTTAAGGATTGAACAGATTTCTAGTTTTTTTTTCTTGGTGTCCATGTTGTTGTTGTTGTTATGTGCTGTTGAGTTGGACCTGACTTACAGTGACCCCTCCTTGGGTTTCTGAGGCAGTATCACTACAGAAGTAGATTGCCTAACCTTCCTTCCAAGGAGTGGTTGGTGGGTTTGAACTGCCAGCCTTCTGGTTAGCAGTCAAGTGCCTTAGGCACTATGCTACCAGAACTCCTGGTGGTGTCCATGTAGGGAAGGCTGAGATCTTAGATCTGCTCACACTGCCATCTTCCCAGTGTTGCCAGTGTCTTGTTCTTTTGAATACACTCTCATTGCCAAGTTCTTTGTATGCCCTATAATTTTTTGTTGTAGACTGGACATTAAAGGAGCTCTGGTAGCAGTCTTTGCTCATCACTCTTTCCCCTGCCCTGTGTAAGCTTCAGTTTAGACCAGACCAAGGACTTAGTTCATCAGGCATTTCCTAGACAGATCAGAACAGACACACTGAACAGTTTGTCAGCAAAGTCTGCCTTGTTCACTCCAGATCCAGAAATTGGGGCCCTTTCTTTTAAGAGTAATGGAACATCTCTGTTGTGGCTGTCTGGCTGCTGTGTCAGAAGGGGGAGGGATGGGAATAGGGGAAAAGGAAGTTTTCCTTATTTTAGTGAGTGACCTTTTTTTCTGGTTTCGGTGTATGATTAGTTTCTGGACTCCTTTACCTACTTTTCAGAATTCTTACAGTATCGAGATTATAGGTGATCATGTGGGAGGGTTGAGATCTCACACAGTCATTCCTTAGTATCCATAGGAGATTGGTTCTAGGACCCCCTGAGGATACCAAAATTCACAGGGTGCAAATTCCTTTTATAAAATGGCATGATATTTGCATATAACCTATGCACATCCTCTTGAATACTTTATAATACCTGGTATAGTGTAAATGCTATGTAACTAGCATTTTATACTCACTCAGTCTTTGCTTTGATTGCTTTAACCATTTAATTGCTCTTTTTCCCCCCTTCAATATCTTTGATACTTGGTTGGTTGGATCTGTGAATGTGATACAGAGGGCCTACTGTACTACTCACTCTGTCATCTTCCCAGGATTCTGTTCATTGGCTTTTAATCCTTGTGCTTGTTGCCTTGTGGTCACAGGATGGTTGTTGCAGCACTAAACCTTGTATACAGATTCAACGCTAAAAAATGAGAGCATATGGTATAAGGCAAACCTGTACTTTCAGCAAGAAAACAAATATTTTCCCAGGACAAACCTCCATATTACCCCCCAGGGAAGACTTTTGACTACATGTTATTGATCTTAACTGTGCCCCCCATTGTCCTATCTACCACCACTTGAAAAGTAAGTTTCTGCCACATAAACCTAAACCCATTGCCCTTGAGTCAGATCTGACTCATTGTGACCCTTCCTTGGGTTTCCGAGGCAGTATTACTACGGAAGTAGATTGCCCAACCTTCCTTCTGCCACATAGCACCATCAAAAACTGCTAATTTTAAATTATAGAATTGGTGATTAGGGTTTTATTTGCATGGAAGAATTATTATTCACCTGAGAATTCAAATAAATGGAACTTTACTACTGGATAAAGGGGTTATTTGATATGGATGAGGGCTCTCAGTATGAAGGACTGGTGAACTTAGCCATTTCTTATTTGCGTAAGTGTGTGTTTAAAGAAGGTATATTTTGCTTTGACTATTTGGTCATAACTATTTTCAGTTTCCATTGGTGTCTTTTGAATATTGTACTCCTGCTTTTTGAGATGGATTTAAAATGAGAAGAAATGCTCCTTTCTTTCCTAAAGATCGATTTTTTATTCTTTAATTTCTCTTTTTGTTTTCCATAGAATGTTGGCTCAATTAAGAAACATCATAGAGATAAATTCAACCCAGAGGTAAGTATCTTTAATATCTTTAGTTAACAAGTGTTAGGTTTATTATCTTGTGTTATTTCTTGGTTGGCTTTTTTACTTCAAGTATGATTAGAATATTCTTACATTGTTACAACACTTGTTAAGTGTTATTACATCATATTTATAAAGTGGCTTTTCCTTATCACAGCACTAGAATTCCAGTTAGCAGCTCCAACCTTGATCTGTTCCTATTCACACCAGGCTTGGCTTTCTCCTTTTTGGTTTGTTTCCTTTACTATTGTGTAAGGAAGGATTATTTTGGGTGTTTCTAGTCATTTCTCATTGATAAGGTACTTTCCACTTCTGTTCTCAAGGATTAAGGCTCCCTTCCTTTGTCACTGAGGTGCAGTGGTTAAGTGCTTGGTTGCTAACCGAAATGTCAGCAGTTTGAACCCACTTAGCAGCTCAGCAGGGTAAAAGGCCTGACAATCTGCTTCTGTAAAGGTTACA
>NW_006921949.1:3110768-3113571 GCF_000298275.1 Orycteropus afer afer
AAACTGAATTCTCCGTTAGCAGTTAAATTCTCCTTACTTACTAGATAGGAGTTCTGGTAGCATAGTGCCTAAGACATTCGACTGCTAACCAGAAGGCTGGTGGTTCAAACCCACCAGCCACTTCTCAGAAGGAAGATTGGGCAATCTATGTCTCTGTGAATTGGAAGTGACTCAGTGGCATTGAGTTTGCTTTTTTTTTTCCTAGTTCCTTAGATAACTCAAAAACTCAAACTCAATGCCATCAAGAGTCGGTCCCACCCCTCCTTGGGTTTCTGAGGCAGTATCTCTGCAGAAATAGTTCCTTATCAGTAACATGTGCCTTTATGTAAACATAGATTGTTAATAAGCATTCTGTAAATGCTTCTAGGTATTTGCTGACAAAGATTTTTTTAATAAAAATATTTAATACCTGAAGTCATAATTTCTTTGTATAAACCCTAAAAGAAAAATATGTAGTAAAGATCTGTTGATATTTGAATCATTTTGATGGCCTGAGTCCAAGTATTTATTATTGTATGTTGAGAAGCACTATAGTGCAGCATATAAGAAAGACTCAGTTTCTTTATGGAAAAATGGGGATAATAGCTTAGAAAGTTGTAGTAATAATGAAATAACAATGTACATATAGCTTATTTAAAAATTGGAGTGTAGTGCCTTGCACATAGTAATATCTTAAAAAATAGTATAAGGAAGTCAGATTTTTAAAAAGTTTGCAAGGGAAATACTTTCCCTGCTTTAAAAGAGTTGTCAAATACTTTACATTAGCATATAATTTGAATTAGAAGAGTTAGAAGCAGTGCCTTGTTGAGCCATAGTAGAGTCTAAGGTAAAAGGAAAACTCAAAACTGATCCTGTCTTTATTTAAAAATTTGACATTTTTTCCTAAAAGGATTATTTTGCAGTAATTCTGATTTTTTTAAACAAAATTGCCTTAAAATATTATTTCTCTTCCTTTTCTGAGTTTTTTGTTGCCCCTGTCCTCACTAGCCTAAAGCTACTAAACACTGGTTAAAAGTCATCTAATAGTCTTCTGTCTAGGGCAAGTATTGTTATTATACACACAAAAAATGATTGCACTATCGATAATTCTTACCAGTTGAAGGTCTTTCTTCCCTCAGACAGCCTTCACCTCTTTGGAATTGCCTGTGTACATTGTGTGCTTCGTCAAATTGTTATTTTTCAATGCTGTGGAGTTGGTCCCTGACTCATGGCAACCCTAACAGAATAGAACTACTCCATAGGGTTTCCTTGGCTGTAGTCTTATAGAAGCAGATCACCAGGCCTATATCTGCGGAACTGTTGGGTGTGTTTGAACCAGCAGCCTTTCAGTTAGAAGCCTATTGCAAACTGCTTTCACCAGCCGGGTTCTTTTAACAAAATTGGTACTTGGGAATTTTCACTATTTCAGAACTAGCCTTTTATTAGCCAACATAGTTTGGAATAATGAGATCTTTATTTAAGCAGTTTTTTCCTGCACTGTGTATACTTTAAACAAATCTAAGGCCTATAAGCCCTTTGGGAAAATTATAAGAGTAATATTTAAATGAAACAAAATATATGTGAGAGTAGAGTCGAATTTGTATGTGGGAGGGTCATAGGAATGTTAATGAGTAATTGATCCCTGACAGCTGGTTAGGAAGACCAGAATGTCTTTGGTATCCAGTTCCTAATCAAAACTGCACGTGAGCAAGTTCTTCAGAAACAGAGTACTCTAAAAAGAATTGAAGAGAAACTTTTTTTTTGTATTAGGACTTTTTTTTTTTGCAAGCTAAGGAGCAGACTCAAAGCACTGTTTTCTTTAGAGCTCTGGTAGCATAGTGCCTAAGTCACTTGACTGCTAACCAGAAGGCTGGCAGATCAAACCCACCAGCCACTCCTCTGAAGGCAGGTTGGGCAATCTGCTTCCATGGTGATACTGCCTTGGAAACCCAAAGAAGGGTCGCTATGAGTTGGGTCCGACTTGATGGCACATAACAACAACATAATTACTTCACATATTATTTTGTAAAGTATTTAAGTATTTGAGTTCAATTTGAAATTCAGTATAAGTAAATTTGGGTATTAAATGTATTCCATTCGTGTGTGTGTGTGTGTGTGTGTGTGTGTTTAGCTGTGATATGTAAATTTGTTCAGAAAAGGTGTTATAGTGTATATGTCTTAATTACTTTTTTTCTTAATTTGAATATTGCAGTGTTTAAAAATGACTACAAAACGAAGTTTGTTTGTGCGGCTGGTACCATGTCGTTGTCTACGAGGGGAAGAGGAGACAGTAACTACTCTGGATTATTCTCATTGCAGTTTAGAACAGGTTCCCAAAGAGATTTTTGCTTATGAAAAAACCTTGGAGGAGCTCTATTTAGATGCTAATCAGATCGAAGAGCTTCCAAAGGTATGTGAATCCTGTCTTTCAAAAATTACCTTTAACCACTGTTAACAACTCAGAAAGGGAGCAGTGTAGGAGATACTGGATAAAGTGGGAGAAAAATATGGAACAAAACTCAAAATAATAAAGACAAGGCTTACTGATCTGATAGAGGCTGGTACAATCCCTGAGAATATGGGCTTTCATCACCCTTTGGGCCTGCAGTTGAACTTACTTCTGTGGCTTCAGCCAAACAATAGACAGGTGTATAAGGTGAACATTTACACCAGGTAGGTACACTCCTGGGAGCTCTGGTAGCATAGTGGATAAGACACTTGCCTGCTAACCAGAGGGCTTGGTGGTTCAAACCCACCAGGCACTCCTCGGAAGGAAGGTTGGGCAATCCTACTTCCGTAGTGATACTGCCTCGGAAACCCAAGG
>NW_006921949.1:3114201-3122160 GCF_000298275.1 Orycteropus afer afer
CTCAGAAGGAAGATGGGGCAATCTACTTCCGTAGTGATACTGCCTCGGAAACCCAAGGAGGGGTCTCTATGAGTCGGGTCCGACTTGACGGCAAATAACAACAACAACAGGTAGATTAAAAAAAAAACTACATGATTTCTGTAACCTCTAGACCTAACTAGACAAATAAAATAAATGTTATCTTTTCCTACTTTTTATAAGACATACTAATAGCTAGTTGTTTGTTAGTTGCTGTCAAATTGGTCCCCAACTCATGGTGACCCCAGTGCAAAATGGAAAGAAACATTGCTCAGTTCTTTGCCATCCACAGTACTGGTTATGGTTGGTTGGTTCTAGGGAGTGTGTACTTCTCTGGTATTATTGTTCACCTTACAGGCCTATCTGCTGTTTGGCTAAAAGCTGAACTACTGAGGTGAGTTTGGTTCTGGCTTGAAGGATGAGCAAGGGCCATCGTCTTGGGATTCCACCAGTCTTTTTTATTATTATTATTTGAGTTTTGTTCCACATTTACACCCACTCTATCAGGGACCTCCTTTTGTTATCCTTTTAAGAGCTGTCAGTGGTGGTAGCCAGGTACCATCTAGTTCTTCTGTCTCAGGGTTGTGGAGGCTGGGGTTCATGTGGTCCCTGAGTCCTTTGAATTAATTGTTTCCTTGCCTCTTTGACTTTCTTCACTCTTCTTTAATCTGGGTAGAGAAAGACCAATAATTGCATCTTAGAAGGCCACTTAAAAGCTTTTAACACTTCGGTCGTTATTCACCAAAGGTTATTCACCAAAGTCGGCTGCAGAATGTTGTCTTTGTAGACTATGTTATGCCAATTGACATGAATGCCCCCCAAGGTTATCATCTTGCCCTCAGGTCTGAGGCTGTGCTCTGCAGTCCTTAGGGCTAGTGACTCATTCCTTCAAGGTGTTTGATTATGCCTAAGAAGTTTTCATAACTTTGCCCCCTATATCCTGTACTATATTTATGGATATATTTGCAGCACATACAAATATATATATAGAAATATCCTCTGTCAAACCTATATGTGTCCGTGGGTATAGTCCCATTCATTTTTCCATACCTAATCAGCTTGGGCTTCTGTCTGTGTATTCACTCATAGATTATTATTATTAATTGTTACTGCTGGATTGTATATATAATATTATTTACCTTTGTTGCCTTTAACTCTTGTACTTCTCTCAATGTCTTCCTTTGCCTTGATCATTTTGTGCTGACCGCTTTCTTATTGTGTGTTGCTTTTTCCTTCATCCAAGTTAATAGATATCTACCTTGTAGTTAGTGAGTACCCCTTCTTTTCTCACCCACCCCTGTAACCATCTTTTTCTTTCTATTTCTAAACCTTTTCTTGACTTTTTGATCATTTGTACTGACCTCCTCCTTACTGTGTATTGTGTTTCCCTTCACCCAAGTTATTGTGTGTCTACCCCCTATACTTAGCAAATTCTCCACAGTGAACATGTTTTAAAAAATAATTTATAAGAGGGAGGAGTTATGTGAAAAGACACCTTAAATTTATTTTCATGAAAATTTTAAAGTGAGGTATATCGGACAAATTTGTGGGTTCACTACCCCCCCCCCTTTTTTTTTTAAAAAAAACAACAGGTTGTGCTTTTAACTATTTAAGTTTTTTTCCTGTATATATATTAGCTACCACTTGTTGGTCAGTTTATTGTACTGTGGCAGCTTGTGTGTTGCTTTGAGGCTGGAGACTATGCCACTGGTATTTCAAATACTACCAGCAGGGTCACCCATGGTGAACAGGTTTCAGCAGAGCATCCAGACTGAGACACAACTGTGAAGAAGGAAAGGGCCAGCCACTTTTCAAAAAATAAAAAGTATTTGCCAGTGAAAACTTCATGAATAGTAGTGAAACACTGATATTTTACTGGAAAACTTTATGAATAGCCTTGAAACATTGTCTCATGTAGTGCTGGAAAATGAGTCTTTCAGCTCAGAAGGCACTCAAAATATGACCAGGGAAGAGCCGCCTCCTCAAAGTGGAGTCAATTTTAATGATGTGGATGGAGTAAAGCTTTCAGGACCTCCATTTGCTTATATGGGATGGCTCAAAATAGGAAGAAACAGCTGCAAACATCCATTATTATTGGAACACAGAATGTATGACGTATGAATGCAGGAAAACTGGAAATTGTAAAAAATAAAATGGGATGCAAAAAGATCAATATTACTAGGCATTAGTGAGCTGAAATGGACTGTTATTGGCCATCTTTGATCAGACAATCATATGATCTACTCTGCTGCTAATGACAAATACAAGAGAAGTGGTATGACATGCATTGTCACAAAGAATGTTTCAAGATCTCTCCTGAAGTACAGTGCTGTCAGTGATAGGATAATATCTATATGCTGTTCTGGTTACTGAGTGCTGCTCTGACAAGAGTATACCACAGATGGGATAGCCTTAACAAAAAGAGTTTATTCTCTTACAATTTGGAGGCTTTAAGTCCCAGTTCAAAGTGCCAGGCTCTAGGGGCTGTGTGAAAGCCCCTCGACCTTGGGCTTCAGCTCTGCTGCTTGCTCCTGGCCCACTGAAGCTAGAGGCATCTCTCCATTCAGGCAGCTGCTAACTACTGAGGCTGACAAACCCAAGGTCAATAAGTGAAAAGGCACAGTCCCAATGTTACCAAACCACACGGCAGGCCATTAATTCAAGTCATTTGAATGTCCCAGGGTTGGCAGAGCATGGCAGGCTGCTGAACAAAGACACGGCTGCATGCAGGGTCCAAGAGTGACATAAACTAGAGACTATCTCAAAGGCAGCTACTCAGCTGCTTGTGGTAGATCCCACTATGGAGTTGATTGCCAGTCTCATCAGGGGAATAATTACCACCAGCTGCCCATCCACTCAACCAGGCCCAGCCAAGTTGACATACAAATTTAACTACCACAATTCCACCCCTTGTCAACTTGGCACCTGTACAGATCTCTCTCACTAGGTGACTCCAGTCCCCTAGTTCTTCTACATGGCAACCTCACCTCTTTGGCCTGGTGGCCCGTTCTTCTTCCTCCTGGGCATGGCAGTCCTGTCCCCTCACTCTTGAGCAGCAGCTATGGCTCCATCCCACTAGCTCACATGAACGAGCAGCCCCACACTCCAGAACTGAGTTGGTGAAGGTCTAACTCTTTGAAACCTAAGGGGTTATGGTGGTTCCACCCCCAAAGGCCATGGTCCTACCCTTTGAGGCTGAGGCAGCTCTGCTTCCCATTTCCTTAGTCTCTCTGCTTCTGCCAGTTAATGCCTGAGGGCAACCCACTCCCAGAAATCTTTCTGCCCAAATGACACTTAGCTTTCTTGCTCCATGAGCCAGCCAACCTGCTACTCCATTTCATGCTGGTCTCTTCACCAATTAATGCCCGAAGGCAACCCACTCCACCAGGAAGCTGCCTTCTCAATGGCAGCCGGCTTTCTCCTCTGTGGGCTAGTAAGCCTGTTGCTATTTAATGCTGGTCTCTTGGCTCTGCTTCTGCCATCTCTCATGCTGTATGCCTGTGCCAGGGTCTCTCTCCCAAGATCTTGGATCAAGGATGCACTCCACTCCTGTTTCCACATTTTAGGTATCTGTCAGAGCAGCACCCCACTCTCTCACTACCATAGTCTGTTTTGTTTACCTAGTGCTGCACTGATAGGAATATACACCACAAATGGGATGGTCGTAACAAACAGGACTTTATTCTTATAATTTGGAGGCTTTAAGCCCAAGTTCAGAGTGTCAGGCTCTAGGGGCTGGGTGAAAGCCCCTCAACCTTGGGGTCCAGCTCTGCCTCCTGCTTCTGGCCCACTGGAGCTAGAGAGGTTTCTTCATCAAATAACTGCTGGTTGCTGAGGCTGAGAAGCCCCCAGGTTGACAAGTAAAAAGGCACAGTCCCAATGTTACCAAACCACACAACAGGCCATTAACTTAAGTCCATTGTAAGTCCCAAGGTCGGCAGAGCATCGCAGGCTGCTGAGCAACAACATGGCTACATGCAGGGTCCAAGCATGCCATAGGCTAAAGACCATTCCTAAGGCTTCTCCTTAAATACAGGAAGCAGACCACATCCCAAAGGCAGCTACCCAGAGATCCCACCATGGAGTTGATTGCCAGTCTCATCATGGAGAATAACTACCACCAGCTGCCCAGCCACTCAACCAAGCTCAGCCAAGTTGACACACAAACATAACTACCACACTTGGTAAGAGGGCTGGAGGGTGGTGGCATATCTGGAATAGACCTTGGGCTGCTGATGGTGATTCTGTCTTCCTCTTGTGAAATTAGAGGAGGTCAGATGATGCCACCTCTGTGCCCCTTCAGTATATGCTTTCACTGTACTTACTCAGTCTGTATGCTGAGCAATAATCCTACAACCTGTACTATTTGAAGAAGAACATGGCATCAAGATCAGAGGAAGACTCATTAACAACCTATGATACATAGATGACGCAACCTTTCTTGCTGAAAATGAAGATTCCTTGAAGCACTTACTAATGAAGACCAAAGACTGCAGTATCAGTATGGATTACACTTCAACATAAAGAAAATGAAAATCATCACATCTGGACCAATAAGCAACATCATGATAAGTGGAGAAAAGATTGAAGTTATTGGGAATTTCATTTTACTTGGATCCACAATTAACACCAATGGAAGCAGCAGACAAGAAATCAGACATCATATTGCACTGGGTAAATCTGCTGCAAAAGACCTATTTAAAGTCCTGAAGAGCAAAGATGTCTCTTTGAAGACTAAGGTACTCCTAACCCAAGCCTTGATGTTTTCAGTTGCCTCATATGCATGTGAAAGTTGGGCAGTGAATAAGAAAGACCAAAGAAGAGTTGATGCTTTTGAGTTGTGTTGTTGGTGAAGAATACTGAAAGTATCATGGACTGCCAGAAGAATGAGATCAGAATGAGATGCAGATCTGTCCTGGAAGAAGTGACGCTGGAATGTTCCTTGGAAGCGAGAATGGCCAGTTTGTATCTTACCTACTTTGGTGATGTCAGAAGGGACCATTCCCTGGAGAAGGATATCATGCTTGGTAAAGTAGAGCTTTAGTCAAAAAGGGGAAGACTCTCAACAGGATGGATTGACACAGCAACAGTAGGCTCAACTTTAGCAAGGATTGTGAGGATGGTGCATGACCAGGCAATGTTTCATTCTGTTATAGATAGGGTTGCTATGAATCGGAGTCAACTAGATGGCCCCGAACAACAACAACAATAACATATACGTTAGTGATTTAAAAAAAAAAAAAAGCTGTTTATATCTGAAGTAGATTCTGAAAAGTTGCCACTTCCATAACATACTTTTACCCTTTTCTGTTGATACTCAATTATATAGTTGAAGATAGTGTCTACTCAGTTTCATATACTTTTATTTTTAGTTTCATAATTTTTGTTAAACACCTTTTTGTACTAATTTTTGTTAATTATAAAATATTTCAAACAGAAACAAAGACTAGTACGATGGACTCCCATGTACCCATAATCTAGCTTCAAAAACTATTAGCTATTGTCTAATCTTTCTTTCTTTCTTTTAAAATACTTTTTTTGAGGTATGAATCTGTTTTTTCATCTTCCTTCACGTTATCCACCCCCCCCCAGTCTGCTTTGTTTGAAAAGTTTTTGGAGAACTTACAGTCCTGAACTCTAGTAATAACCAGAGGAACAAAGTTGGTGGAATAGATTTATTGCTGTGAAACATTGTCTCATATGGTCATTTTGTTTCTTTGTTAGAACCCTTTCAAGTAGCTACTGTACCTCTATCTATCTATGCACTGTTTTCTTTTTAATTGTGCTAAATATATTTACCCTTTTCTCTTCCCTCTGCCTTTCCATAATAATCACTAATAAACTTTGGTCTTTATTAAGCAAAGAAAACCACTAAAAAATAAACTATAAAAACCAACACACCAAACTCATTGTCACTGAGTTGATTTTGACTCATGGTGACCCCAAGTATTACAAAATAGAACTGTTCGTAGAGTTTTCTTAGTTGTAATCATCATGGAAGTAGATAGTTAGGCCTTTCTTCCTAGTCTGGAAACTTTGCTGAAGCCTGTTCCAGCCTCATAGCTATACACAAGCCTCCCTGACAGATGAGTGGTACAGTAGTTGAGGTGCATTGGCCAGGAATCCAACCTGGGTCTCATTCATGGAAGGCGAAAATTCAACCACTTACTCACCATGTTTTGTTTTTCCATTAATCTGTTGATGGATATTCAGTCTGTGTTCTACCTTTTGACTGTTGTGAATAGTGCTGTAATGAACATCAGTGTAGAAGTGTCTGTTTACATTTGTATTTTTTATTCTTTTGGCTATATACTTAGGAGTGGAATTGCTGGTCATATGATAATTCTTTATTTCACTTTTTGAGGAACTGCTAAATTGTTTTCACCAGTTTACAATCCCACCACAGTGTGTGAGAGTTCCAGTTTCTCCACATTCTTGCCAACACCTGTTGTTCGCAGTTTTTCACTCACAACCATCTTAGTGTGTGAAGTGATATCTTAGCATTTACATTTTCCTAATAACTAATGATGTTGAGTATCTTTATATGTGCTTGTTGAGTATGTGTATTCCATTGTGAAATGTCTGTGTAAATCCTTTGCCCATTTTTAAAATTGTGTTTGTCTTTTTGTACATTGTCAGAGTTCTTTATATATTCTGGATATTAAAATATCTTTACATATCTGATACATATTTACTTTACTTATCTGATACATATTTTCCAAAAATTTTCTCCTATTCTGTAGGTTTTCTCTTCACTTTCTCAATGAAGACCTTTGATGAACAAAAGTTTTAAATTTAGATGAGGTCTCATTGATGTATTTTGCTTTTTGTGGCTTGTGCTTTTGGAATTGTCCATAAACATCTCTCTTCGAAAACTACACATTTTAGTTCTTACATTAAGTCTTTGATTCATTTTAAGTTTTTTTTTTTTAATATATATGTTGTGAGGTATGGATTTAAGTTCATTCTTTTGTTTGTGGAAATCCCACAAATAGTGAGTGCCCAATCATCATTTATCAGTGAGTCCATTCTTTCACCATTGGATTGACTTTGCATTCTTGTCAAAAATCAGTTGACCATAGGTACATAGTTTAATTTCTGGACTCTCTGTTCTATTTTATTGATCTGTGTTGTTGTTGTCTATCTTTACAGTAGTCCCAGAGTGTTTTGATTGCTATAGTTGTATAATATGTTTTGAGATCAGAAAATCTCAGTTGTCCTACTTTGTTCTTCTTTTTTAAGATTGCTTTGGCTACTTAGGGCCCCTTGATGTTTATATCAATTTTAAAGTAGGCTTTTCCATTTCTACAAAGAAGGCTGTTGGAATTTTGATGGATATTGCATTGAATCTATAAATTGCTTTAGATAGAATTGACATCTTAACAACATCAAGTCTTCTGATCCATGAACATAATACATCTTTCTGTGTGTTAGGTTTTTAATTCCTTTCAGAAATGTTTTTTAATTTTTGGTATATCTTTCACTTCTGGTTTAAATTTATTCTTAGGTATTTTATTGTTTTAGATACTATTGTAAATGGAATTGTTTACTTCCTTTACAAATGGTTCATTGATGATGTATAAAATCCTGACCTCTTGGAGTGTTGACCTTGTACCCTGTCACTTTACTACATTTAGTAGTTTTCTTGTGGTACTTATCTTCTCAAATCTTACTCCCTGTTATCCCTTCACCCAGTCTTTTGTGTTTTATGGAAAATCTACTGTAGCATTAATCTAATTTTCAGAAACTTTGACCACTCAAACAGCATCTTTTTTTTCTTTTGATTGACTCGATGGCAGTGAGTTTGGTTTTTATTTTTTTTTTAATGTATTTTATTGAAATGTAATTTATGTACAGTGAAATACACAAAACTAAAGGAGCTCTGGTAGCATAGTGGCTAAAGCACTTGACTGCTAACGAGAAGGCTGGCGGTTCAAACCC
>NW_006921949.1:3122305-3137819 GCF_000298275.1 Orycteropus afer afer
AAGAAAGTTTCCTTCCATATATAAATCTCTCCTTGACTTTTTACAATAATGAGCTAATACTATATTTGTCCTTCTCTGATTGACTTATTTCATTCAGCATAATGTCCTCCAAGTTCATCCATGTTATGTGGTGTTTTGCAGATTCTACATTATTCTTTGGTGTTGCATAGTATTCCATTGTGTGTATGTACCATAGTTTGGTTATCCATTCTCCTGTTGATGTGCACGTAGGTTGTTTCCATCTTTTTACTATTGGAAATAGTACTGAGATAAACATGGGTGTGCATATATCTGTTCTTGTCCTGGGGTCTCACTTTTTTAGGATATATACCTAGTAATGGGATTGCTGGGTCAGATGGTATTTCCAACTTTTTAAGGAATCATCATACTGATTTCCACTGTGGTTGTATCATATGACAGTCCCATCACATCCGCCCACCCAGCAGTGTGTGAGAGCACCAATCTCTTCACATTCCCGCCAGCATTTGTTATTTTATGTCTTCTTGCACTTTGCCATTAGTGCTGGGGTGAGATGGTATCTCATTGCTTTGATTTGCATCTCTGATGGCTAATGATTGTGAGTATCTCCTCAAGTATTTGCTGGCCACCTGAATATCCTCTTTGGTGAAGTGTCTATTCATGTCTTCTGCCCATTTTTAAAATGGTTTGTTAATCTTTTTTGAGGTTTTGGAGTTTTCTATAAATTTCAGAGATAAGTCCCTTGTCAGATATGTAATTATTGACAAGTATGAATTAGTTGCTGTCATTTTGTTAATGCTTTTTCATTATGTTGATTTATTTGTTCCATAAAATTTTCTGTGCTGTGGTTATTTTGTTTATGAATGGTGTTATCATTTCCTTCATTGCTGTTTTTTTAGTGTTTGCTAAATATTTGTACTGGACCTCTTTTTTATTTTGATGTGAAGGTTTATCATTTTTCTTTGAGGTTACCCTGTGGGTGATTTATAATTTTCTCCCCAAATTTAGAACAATCTGTTCTATCTTGTAGTTGTCTTGACTTCCTACTATTTAGAAGTTCTGTAAGTACACAATTTTTTCCTTCTTTTTGGCTTGTAGTTGTCCTCATTTGTCAGTTGATGTCTCTGGTTCCCTGTTTACAATCTTGTAGGCTTATTTACTTTGGATTCTTCTATAACTGGGTTGGTTTCTGGGTTATGCCATCATGTGTGTTAATGTCAGTTGTTGTTTGCTGTCAAATAGCACTTTTCAAACTGTTGGTGGAAACTCATTGATGGCTTATAAAAATCAGTTTAGTGGGTGTGGTATGCATTTAAAACAAACAAACAAAGATATAATCTAAATTGCCAGATTTAGCAAATAAAGATACAGGATGACCCAGTTAAATTAGAATTCAGATGAACAAGGAATGATTTTTTGTATGGCTAGGTCCCTTGCAATATTTAGGAAATATAAATTCCAAAGTTTATTATATTTAAATTCTCCACTTATTTTTCTGACTGCTCAACAAAGAACACTGCCATGCAGTTATTCTAAGTGCATTTTGCTTAGGACAGAAGTATGAGGATGTAAGACCATTTTGAGTGTTTCAGTTATATTCAAGATTATAATAGCTTAACTAGAGCAGTAAGATAACTTTCCTAGTATTTGTGTGTATATGATTCATTTAGCTTAATAAGATTGACTATTTATTTGTATAAAAGTTAGTGGATGAAATACTTAAGGAATCTAAGTAGGTAATCAAACTTTTTTTGTCTTTCTTTTTCAATAGCAACTTTTTAACTGTCAGTCTCTACACAAATTGAGTTTGCCAGACAATGATTTAACAACATTACCTGCATCCATTGCAAATCTCATTAATCTCAGGGAACTGGATGTCAGCAAGAATGGTAAGATATTTTTCTAACTTTTTTATTCTTGGGAGCTTGTTACATTATTACGAGTTGTATTCTGTTTTAAAAAAATATAAAATTAAAAATCAAATATATTTTCAAATTAGCTTCATCTATGGGCAGTCTACTTCCATAGTGATACAGCCTTGGAAACCCAAGGACGGGTTGCTATGAGTCTGGTCTGACTTGATGGCTCAACAACAACAACAAGATAAAATAAAAAAGGAACTGGTGGCACAGTGGTTAGACACTTGGCTGTTAACTGAAAGGTTGGCAGTTCTAACCTACCAGCTATTCCTCAGGAGAAAGATGTGACAGCCTGCTGGAAAGCCTATGGAGCAGTTCTACTCTATACTGTAGGGTCATTATGAGTTGGAATCATCTCAGTGGCAATGGGTAGTGGTGGTGGTAGTAGTAGTAGTAGTAGTAGTAGTAGTAGTAGTAGTAAGCAGTATTTTCAGTAAATGTGATGTCAATTTCCATTTTCTTTTAAGGTTGTCTAACCTGTTTCACATCCAAACATAGTAAAATTTAATATTTTATGTTAAAGTTTTGGTTTGGAATTGGTTACATGCATATATACCTTATATATACGTACACATACACACATACTGCAGTAAGGGCATGGAAGCAGCATCTTCTGACCTCCTCAAGCCTCACAAGTGGGAAAGAGAGTCACCATCAACAGCCCAAGTCTTGTTCCTATGACGCCAGACATGCCATCATCCTGTAGCCTTTTTACTAATTTTGACACCAGCCTTCACTCCTACGCCTCTCACTACTCTAGTAGGTTAAATAATTTGTTGCACTGACCACTCAGAATTCACAAACAATACTCACGATTTTGGTGTTTATTAGGGAAGTAATAGGCTTCAACTCAGGTTCAGGAATGCTCTCAGAATACAATTCTCCAACCAGGGACAGTCTCCCCTTTGCTATGCCCTCAGGCATACCTCTCTGGCCCTTGGCCTCTTGGGTTGTCCTCTGCCCTGCTTGGGCAAGTGTTACAAAGCTTTTATAGCTCTTATAGCTCTGCCAATAGGTACACCTACGTGCACCCCACTCCACCAGCAAGCTTTCTGCCCAACAGGCACTATTTAGCTTTCTTGCTCTGTGGGGCAGGTAAATGCCTCACACGCCCTTGTGCCATCCCTCAGTCAGGCATCTTTACCAGGTGTCTCTGCCAGGGAGGTCCAGTGAAGGGATCTGGGGTCCAAGAACATGTTCCACTCCACCTTCTCCACTCCACCTCTACTTCTTCTCTCTTGATGGCAGTGAGATCATCCCCTCTATTGCCTTTAGCAGAGCTCATTTTAAGCCCAGAAGCATAGCAAAACTAACCAATCCTCACATTAGAGTTCCATATACCTTATTTGCATGGTCTCATCGAGTAATCTGGTGGGACTCATGAAGACCATGATTAGAAAAGCTATACCAAGTACTTCACTGCACCACACACACATAGAGTGCATTATTCATGATAGTTTAAAGCAATGGGGTGAATAAGTACTGTTTTTTTAAATATTAAATCTTTTAATAGTGTGCTGTGGAAATACATAAAAAGTTTATATAAAGTTACATATTTATATGTGTTTACTTCTGTTGTTTATAATGATGAGAAACTAAATAACTGCATCTTCCATTGTTGATATTGTAATGTAGTTAAAAAATCAATTTTGACATGAAATATTTACATTGTAGTGTTAAAAGGTAAAAAGACAGTTGTGGAATGTTAGAAATGATACCATTTAACAAATATTTATTGAAAAGCAGTCTGTACCAGTAGTGTCTTAGGAGCCTGAATTAGTTAATAATGAGAAATAAAAGAAAATGGTAAGTGCCCACCTGTTGTATTTAGTCTTGTCTTTGTGGTATCTAAAATATATTTCAGAATATTATGTATTTATTATGTACTTACCTTGGTAGGAGATGGAATTAGGCCCTTGAAATTTTTAGAACAAGTATGTGAAAGTACAGTGAGAATAATTTTCAAATGCTCTGCTGAAAGATACTGATTAAAACAATAAACATGAAGACGTAGTCAAGTTAGTCTATATAATATTTAGAGAAAACCTTTATAAACAAATCCAAATAGGTTAGTGCAGTGGCACCAGCAAATACTTAGTAATTATGTTCTGAAGCATTGGTTCCAAGGTCTGTCTGTCTTTGTCCTCATAATGAGTTTCGAGCAGTACTTGTGCTGTCATTTCAATTCTGCTAAATTTTGAGGATTCAGTATGATTTTTAGGACTGATTGAAATAGTCATCCTATTTTCACAGCTGACAGTTTGCTTTGGCAAGTGAATTAAACAGGTATCTTCCCATCTCTGCCCCCCTTCTCCCAAAAAAGATTTTTGCAGTGAGCAATCCATACATAAAAGAATATAATAGCATATTTTATAGGAAAATGATAAAATTAACATTTCTTTTTAAAGGTTTTATAGTTTACTCATTCACCCTACTTTAACATGACAGTTAGTAGTAGTTAGTGCCCTAGTGGTTTTCAGTATAGGCTTAATTAATTCTCAATAAACAGTAAATTTTAGCTTTAAAACTAGTATTTTTGCTTTTGAGTCATTTAATTAAAAATTTGGTTGCATACAGAAAATGTGCATTTAAAATTTTAATTTAATTTGTATTTATATTGAGTTAATTTAAAATGATATTCTGCTTTTTCTACAACTTACTTAAAAAATTTCTAATCCAAATTAAAAATCTGCAAAAAAGCTTAAAGAACACCCAGAGTTTCTCTGGTTTGTTAGAATTTTACCACATTTGCTTTATTTCTCTCTTTTGTATATATGTATATATGGATTTTAATAGGTTAAGAGAAAGGATAAATACGTATTATTGTATATATAAAATATCTTTTTCCTAAACCTATTTAAATTTACATTGGAGATGTAATGAACTACACTATACACTACTAAATATTGCAGTATGCCTCTCCTAATATCAAGGAAAGTATCTAATATCATGGAAGAAGGAAGGGGCCATCTAGTTCTCAAAGAATTGGCCAGTGAAAACTTTATGAATAGCAGTGAAACATCTGATATATTACCAAAAAACTTGATGAATACCCCTGAAACATGGTCTGATATAGTGACACAAGATGGCCCTTAGTTTGGAAGGCACTCATGATATGACTGGGGAAGAGCTGCCTCCTCAAAGTAGAGTCTTCTGTAATGACGTGGATGGAGTAAAGCCTGGACCTCTGGTTGCTGATGTGACATGATTCAAAATGGGAAGAAACAGCTGCAAAGATCCATTAATAATCAGAACATGGAATGTATGAAATAAGAATTTAGGAAAATTGGAAGTCAAAAATGAAATGGAATGGATAAAGATCAATATTCTACGCATTAGTGAGCTGAAATGGACTAGTTTTGGCCATTTTGAATCAGACAACTATATGATCTACAATCCCAAGAATGACAAATTGAAGAGGAATGGTGTGGCATTTATCAACACAAAGAATGTTTCAAGGTCTATCCTGAAGTACTGTGCTATCAATGATAGAATAACATCCATATGCCTACAAGGAAGACTAGTTAATACTATTGTTCTAGTTACCTAGTGCCACACTGACAAGAAATATACCACAAATGGGATGGCTTGAAGAAACAGGAGTTTATTCTCTTACAGGTTTGGAGGCTTTAAGTCTGAGTTCAGAGTGCCAGGCTCTAGGGTCTGGGTGAAAGCCCTTTAACCTTGGGCTTCAGCTCTGCCTCCTGCTCCCAGCCCACTGAAGCTGGAGGATTTTTTTCCACTCAGCTGCTGGCTACTGAGGCTAACAATAACAAGCCCAGGGTTGACAAGTAAAAAGGCACAGTCCCAATGTTACCAAAGCACATGGCAGGCCATTAATTCAATTGATTGAAAGTCTCAAGGTCGGCAGAGCATGGCAGATTGCTGAACAACACAGCTACATGCAGGGTTCAAAAGTGCCATAAGCTAGAGATGGTTCCCCAAGGCTTCTCCATATATACAGGAAGCAGATCACATTCCTAAGGGAGCTACTCAGCTGCTCACAGTAGATTTCACCATGGAGTTGATTACCAATCTCATCATGGCTGCCCAGCCACTCAACTAGGCCCAGCCAAGTTGACACACAAACTTAACTACAACAACTCTTACTATTCAAATGTATGCATCAACCACCAAAGCCAAAGATGAGGAAATTGAAGATTTTTACCAACTTCTGCAGTTTGAAATTGACCAAACATGAAATCAAGATATGTTAATTCTCACTGGTGATTGGAATGTGAAAATTGGAAACAAAAAAGAATCACCAGTAGTTGGGAAATACGGCCTTGGTGATAGAAATGATGCTGGAGATTGCATGATAGAATTTTGCAAGACCAATGACTTAATTCATTGCAAATACCTTTTTTCAACAACATAAATGGCATTTATACATGAGGACTTCACCAAATGGAATGCGCAGGAATCAGATTGACTATGTCTGTGGCAAGAGGCCATGGAGAAGCTCAATATCTTCAGTGAAAACAAGGCCAGCAGCTGAGTGCAGAACAGACCATCAACTGCTCATATGCAAGCTCAAATTGAAGCTGAAGACAATTTAAAACAAGTCCATGAGAGACAAAATATGACCATGGTTAAATCCCACCTCAATTAGGATACTTATCTAAAGAATAGATTTGACACATTGAACACCAGGGACCGAAAGCCGGGGGAATTGTGGGATGACATCAAGAACATCTTCCATGAAGAAAGCAAGAGGTCATTAAAAAGACAAGAAAGGAAGAAAGGACCAAAATGGATATTGGAAGAGACTCTGAAACTAGCCCTTGGGAGGAGTAAAGCAAATGGAAGAAATGACAAGACAAAAGAGCTAAACAGACAGTTTCAAAGAGCAGCTTGAGAAGACAAAGTCAATTATTGTAATGAAATGTGCAAAGACCTGGAGTTAGAAAACTAAAAGGGAAGAACATGCTTAGCATTTCTCAAGCTGGAAGAACTGAAGAAAAATTTCAATCCTTGAGTTGCAGTATTGAAAGATTCTATGGGCAGTATACTGAATGATGCAGAAAACACCAAAAGAAGGTGGAAGGAATACACAGAGTCACTGTACCAAGAAGAATTAGTTGATGTTCATCCATTTCAGGAGGTGGCATATGATCAAGAACCAATGTCATTGAAGGAAGAAGTGGAAGCTGCACTGAAGGAACTGGTGAAAAACAAGGCTCCAGGAATTGACGGAATACTCATTGAGATGTTTCAATAAGTGGATACTGCGCTGGAGGCACATACTCGTCTATGCCAAGAAATTTGGAAGACAGGTTCCTGGCCAGCTGACTGCATGAAATCCATATTTGTACCCATTCCAAAGAAAGGTGATCCCACAGAATGTGGAGTCAAAAATGTTGCAGTAGTATATTGACAGGGAACTTCCAGAATTGCAAGTTGAATTCAGAAAGGATGTGGAATGAGGGATATCATTGCTGATGTCAGATGGATCTTGGCTGACAGCAGAGAATACCAGAAAGGAGTTTATTGACTATGCAAAAACATTTGATTGTGTGGATCAGAACAGATTATGAAATAACGTTGAGAAGAATGGGAATTCCAGAACACTATTTGTGCTCATGAGGAGCCTGTACACAGACCAGGAGGCTGTTGTTTGAACAGAATGAGGGGATACTGCATGGTTTAAAATCAGGAACAGAGTGTGTCAGAGTTGTATCCTTTCACCACACTTGTTCAATCTGTATGCTGGGCACATAAACTGAGAAGCCAGACTATATGGAGAAGAACATGGCTTCCGGATTGGTGGGAGGCTCATTAACAGCCTGCAATATGCAGAAGACACAACCTTGTTTGCTGAAAGTGAAGATGACTTGAAGCATTTACTGATGAAGATTAAAGACTGCAGTTTGCAGTCTGGATTACACCTCAACATAAAGAAAAGAAAACTACTCACGTTGGACCAATAAGCAGCATCACGATAAATGGAGAAAAGATTGAAGTCATCAAAGATTTCATATTACTTGGTTCTATAGTCAACACCAATGGAAATAGCAGTCAAGAAATCAGATGACAGAAGGCATTGGCCACGAGTAGAGAGAAGGAGGAGCCATGGTGGGGTTGTCTTGGAGATCGCTGGAGTCTGGGCAATGCTAGGTGCTTAGGAAATGAAGCCTAGGGACTCAGAGAGCAGTCAGATGAGGAAAAGGAAGGGATCAGAATAGAATTCTCCACCAATCAAGTGCTGCTGGGTGCATCCCCTTGACAATGGCTCGCATTTCTCTCTCCCTCTCCCCTTGGGGTCAGGACTACATAAGGGAGGAATTTGGTTTCTGTGTTCTGGTTCAGGGTGGAGGGTGGCTGCACTGTCTGAGGAGAGCTGGAGTGCAGTACACCCCTGGGCACCCTGGGTCGGCTCTGCCTGTGTGGATTTGCACTAGCCACTGCCCTTCTTGGCCTCAACCTTCTGTGAGTGGGGGAAGTACTGCCTGACACACAGTCTGTGGGTAGTGCCAATGATTAAGTGCTGGATTACTAGCAGTGCAGCTGAAAGATCAGCAGTTCTAACTCACCCAGAGACACTGCAAAAGAAAGACTTGGCAATCTGCTTTTGTAAAATCACTGCCATTAAAGTCCACGAAGCACAGTTCTACTCTGCAGGCACGAGGTCGGCTTGAATTGGAATCAACAATTAATAGTAACTGCCTGCACCCTTCACTTGTCCCATTACATTGGCTCCTGCCCCATATTGGAGTCTTGTTTTCCCTATCTCGGAAATGAAGAAAATTTCAATTGTAGTGCAAGAAGCCCTCTTAAAGATTGGTATTGAGCTCAGTATCCAATGGTATCAAGTTTCAGGCATGCTTATAGCTCTTACAAGCCAAGTGTAAGGCAGGTCATAGCCCACTCTACACCTTGTGTCCTCTGCCCCTGGGTGTGTATGTATAGATAGGTACACACTTCTACATATATATGTGTATATGTATACACTCTACCCCCCTCACCTACCTTTTCTTCTTAGTACATACCATCCTCTGCCATTTAATGTGATTTTTACTCATCTTTTTCCTTCTCTAAGGAGACTTGGTGGCACAGTAGTTAAGTGCTCAGCTGTTAACTGAAAGGTTGGCATTCGAACCCACCAGCCACTCCTAGGGAGAAAGATGGGGCAATTGGCTTCCCTAAAGCTTTCAGCCTTGGAAACCCTATGGGGCAGTTTTACTCTATCCTATAGGGTCACTAGAAGGGACCATTCCCTGGAGAAGGATGTCATGCTTGGTAGGGTGGAGGGTCGACGAAAGAGGGGGAGGCCTTCAAAAGATGGATTGACACGGTGGCTGCAGTGATGTGCTCAAGTATAGCAGGGATCATGGAGCTGGCGCGGGATTGGGCAATGTTTCGTTCTGCTGTGCATGGGATTGCTATGAGTCGGAAATGACTCGGTGGCACCTAACAACAACATAGGGTGACTATGACTTGGAATTGACAGAACAGGTTTGGTTTTAGGTTTTAGAGAGAGAGATCAAGAAATTCACTGATTGAACCATTTTTAAATGTGTGATTCAGTAGTGTTAATTACATACCCCTGTTGAGCAACCATCTCCACTAGCCATTCCCAAGTGTTTTATGTGCCCCTAAACAGAAACCCAGTCCCCCTTAAGCAATACCTCCCCATTCGTCCCTGACCTCTGCCCCCTAGTCACCACTCTTAAACGTGTGTAGATGTTTCAGATGTGTGGAATCATAGAATATTTGTCCTTTTGTCCAGACTTCTTAGCTGACACAAAAATCCTCTGAAGCCAAAAAGAAAAAAAAGAAAGAGATCAGATGACATATTGCACTGGGTGAATCTGCCGCAAAAGACCTCTGTAAAGTGCTGAAGAGCAAAGATATCTTGAAAACTAAGGTGTGCCTAACCCAAGCCCATGGTGTTTTCATTCGCCTCATATGCATGTGAAAGCTGGACGGTGAATGAGAAACACCAAAGAAGAGTTGATGCTTTTGAGTTGTATTGGTGAAGAATCCTGAAAATACCATGGACTGCCAGAAGAACTAACAAATCTGTCTTGAAAGAGGTGCAGCCCAAATGCTCCTTGGGAGGGAGAATGGTCAGACTTTGTTTCACCTACTTTGGTCGTGTTGTCAGAAGGGACTGTTCCCTGGAAGGATATCATGCTTGGTAAAGTGGAAGGTCAATGAAAAAGGGGAAGCCCCTCATCAAGATGGCTTGACACAGTGAGTGCAACGATGGGCTCTGGTGTAGCGGGAATTGTGAGGCCAGCACAAGGCTGGTCACTTTTTCATTGTGGGATCACTATAAGATGTTGACGACTTGACGGCATCTAACAACAGCAGCAGTATCAAGGACATTCTTATACATTACCCAATACCATTATTACTTTCAAGAAATTTAATATCATATTTAACATTCCTCTGGTGCTTAATGTTTTTCACTTTATTTGAGCTATTTTCCTCCCTCCAAGTCAAAGATCACATATAGCATTCAGTTATTTTGTTTCTATCTTTTAAAATCAGGAATAGTTTCCCTATTTTCATTTTGTTTGTTTCTCATGACATTGAGAGTTTTGAAGAGTTGAAGTCAGTTTTTTGTTTTTTCTTTTTTCAAATTTGCCTGAATTTTTCCTCATGATTATATTCGGCTTAAGTAGATGTTCTCAGTTTTGAACTTCTCCAAACAGCTTTTGTGTGTTTCCATCTCGTGTGCTTAATATAGTACTCAGTATTGCTCAATGAATTCTGAAGTGAATGACTTCAATATCTTAACATTACAGTTCTACTTATGGTGATTATAGAAAATGATCAAGTTAACATTTCTTTGTTTTTTCCCTCCTTTTTTTCCTTTCCCTCATGTCCCATCCCTGGTAACCATCAAAGAAAGTTTCCTTCCGTATGTAAACCTTTCCTTGACATTTTACAGTAGTGGTGGTGGTGGTGGTTGTTATGTGCTGTCGAGTCAGACCTGACTCATAGCGACCCCTCCTTGGGTTTCTGAGGTGGTATCACTATGGAAGTAGATTGCCCAACCTTCCTTCCAAGGAGTGGCTGGTGAGTTTGAACCGCCAGCCGTCTGGTTAGCAGTCAGGTGCCTTAGGCACTATGCTACCAGACTTACGCAATATTTGTCCTTCTGTGATTGACTTATTTTACTCAGCATAATGTCCTCCAAAATTCATCCATGCTATTTGCTGTTTGTTATTTTCTGTGCTGAGGTGAGATGATATTAACATTTCCTTTTTAAGAATTTATGGTTAACTCATATTCACCTAGTCACTAATGATAATAAACACATCTCGATTGCATGTTTGGTCAATTTCAGACTGCAAGAGTTGGTAAAAATATTCAATTTCCTCATTTTTGGCTTCGGGGGTTGGTGAATAGATTTGAATAATAGTAGTATTAACTGGTCTTCCTTGGAGGTGTATAGATATTATCCTATCACTGACAACATTGTACTTTAGGATGGATCTTGAAACAGTCTTTATGACAATGAATGCCACACCATTTCTCTTCAATTTGTCATTCCCGCCATCGTAGATCAGATAGTTGTCCGATTCAAAATGGCCAAAACCAGTCCATTTCAACTCACTAATGCCTAGGATATTGATCTTTATGCATTCTATTTCATTTTTGACAACTTCCAGCTTTCCTTGATTCATACTTCATGCATTCTATGTTCACCTCCCTTGGTTGGCTTCACCTGCCTCTCTGGGGCCCAGCCATAAGTAAAGCTGGCCCCAAAGCTGAGCCAAGCAGCCCTAAGCTTGGGCGCCTGCCCAGTGGAAGCAGCAGTCAAGGCATCAGATGACGTATTGCATTGGGCATATCTGCTGCAAAAGACCTCTTTCAAGTGATAAAGAACAAAGATTTCTCCTTGGGGACTAAGGTGCACCTAACCCAATGGCCACATCATTCCTCTCCAATTTGTCATTCGTCTCCAATTTGTCATTCCTGGCATAGTAGATTAGATAGTTGTCTGATTCACAATGGCCAAAAACAGTTCATTTCAGCTCACTAATGTCTAGGATTTTGATCTTTACGCGTTCTATTCCATTTTTTACAACTTCCAATTTTCCTAGATTCAAACTTCATACATTCTGTATTCCGATTATTAAAGGATGTTTGCATCTGTTTCTACTCATTTTGAGTTGTGCCACATTATCTAATGGAGGTCCCAAAAGCTTTACTCCATCCATATCATTAAGGTCGTGTCTACTCTGAGGAGTCAGCTCTTCCCCAATAAAATTTTGAGTGCCTTCCGATCTGACGCGCTCATCTTCTGGCACTATATCAGACAGTGTTTCAGGGCTATTCATAAAGATTTCCAGTAATATATCAGACAGTGTTTCACTACTACTATTCATAAGGTTTTCACTGGCCAATTGTTTGAGAAGTGGATGGCTTCTTTCTTCTTCTGAGTCTGTCCTAGCCCAGAAGCTCTTCTGAAACCTGTGCACCATGGGTAGGTAACCCTGCTGATACCTTGCAACACTGGTGGCACAGTCTCCAGCCTCACAGCAACATGTAAGCCATCACAGGACGACAAACTGACAGATAAGTTCACCTCCCTTGGTTGTTCCTAACCACTCTGCCTGCCTGTCTGGGGCCCAGCCTTAAATAAAGTTGGCCCCAAAGCTGAATCAAGCAGCCCCAAGCTTGGCACCTGCCCAGTGGAAGCAGCAGTTAGGACATCAAATGACGTATTGCATTGGGCAAATCTGCTGCAAAAGACCTCTTTGAAGTGATAAAGATTACTCCTTGGGGACTAAGGTGCACCTAACTCAAGCCATGGTATTTTCAGTCGCCTCTTATGCATGTGAGAGCTGGACAATGAATAAGGAAGATCGAAGAAGAGTTGGTGCTTTTGAGTTGTGGTGTTGGAGAAGAATGCTAAGAGTACCGTGGACTGCTAAAAGGACTAACAGATCTGTCCTGGAAGAAGTGCAGCCAGAATGCTCCTTGGAAGTGAGAATGGCCAGACTTCGTCTCACCTAGTTTGTCAAAAGGACCCATTCCCTGGAGAAGGATATCATGCTTGGTTAAATGGAGAGTCAACAAAAAAGGGAAAGGCCCTCAACGAGATGGATTAACATAGTGGCTGCAACGATAGGCTCAGGTATAGCAAGGATCATGAGCCTGGCACAGGACCAGGCAATGTTCAGTTCTGCTGTACATAGGGTCGTTATGAGTTGGAGATGACTCGATGACACCGAACAACAAGAAGAACATATTCACCCTATTTTAGGGTGAAGGTTAGTAATTGTTAGTAAGGTGAAAGCTAGCTAGTTAGTAAGGTCAGTTAAAAAGTTAGTAAGGTTGTTAGTGCCCTACCTGTACAGTCTTAATTAATTCTCAATAAACTAAAAAGATAAGCCTGTTGACATTGAGTCTATTCCAATTCATAGAGACCCTATAGGACAGAGTAGAACTATCCTATAGGGCTTCCAGGAGCAGACTACCTCATGTTTATCCCGCAGAGTGACTGGTGAGTTTGAATTGCTGACATTTTGGTTAGTAGTCAAATGCTTTAACCATTGTCTTACCAGAGCTCCTTTCTCAATAGTACATTTTTATTAGTCTTTTCCTTTGTTGTTAGTTGCTGTCAAGTCTATGCCGATTCATGATGACTGAATGTGTTACAGAGTAGAACCTGCTCTGTAGGTTCTTACAGAAGATCTCTGCTCTTTACCTAGAGAATTTCAGAACTATTGTGACTTTAGAATTCTTGAAGTTTAACTATGTGTCCAAAAGGGATATATTTTCTATTCTTTGGCCTTTTAAAATGGAAGATGTTAAGGTATAACGAAAGAAGATAGGATATGATCTGGGTATTATTGATAAATCATATGTATCTGGAAAAGGCTAGTAAAACTATACTAACTAGCTTTTATAGGATGAGGATACAAAAGAAGATATTATTTGGCTCATTAATGAATACACAAATACTTTTCCCTGAACATTCTGTGTATTAATCATAGGTCTGTTAAGCTAAAATGAGAAGCGTGGAGTTACGTAAGTAGCAATGTTTTGACGCACACCTTCATTAAATCAGTATCTGAAGACTGTCATGCTATTTATTAAAGAATTATGTATTTTAGAATTAAGCCAACCTGTTATGAAGATTAATTGGGCTTCAGAGTATCTTCCCCCCCCCCAATTTCAGTAGTTCTTTGTTACTTATATTGAATGAAAACCTCCTTTTTAAACAATTCTTTTGAGGCTCTGAATATTTGTGAGGAGTTGGAGCTTTTGCATATGCTGAAAAGATTTAGCATAAGTACTTAAGTATTCTTTTTAGAGAAAGCCGGACAGTTATTGCTTCCAATAAAAAACTATAATTTGTACTGACTAAAATGGGAAGCTCTTAGGCATAGTGCCTAAGGCATTTGACTGCTAACCAGAAGGCTGGCAGTTCAAACTCACCAGCCACTCCTCAGGAGGAAGATTGAGCAATCTACTTTGGTAGTGATACCACCTCGGAAACCCAAGCAGGGGTTGCTATGAGTTGGATCTGACTTGTTTGCAGTGAGTTTGGTTTGGTTTTTGATACTGAGTAAAATTAAATTGATTTATCTTTTCTTTTTTCCTTTTTTTTTTGTGTGATTGCTCACATAAAAAGTGCCATGTCTATTTTTTTCAATAGTAGAATGAGTTCTTTGTTTTCACCTTTTTCCTTGGGTTTTTTTCTCAAACTGGTTTTCTGTTTAGATGAAATTGCACTTTTATGATGAACAAAGCCAAATGAGGAAGTAAAAGAGTATGATGCTGTTACAACTGTTTTCTTTGCTAATAGAAATCCTAATAACTCTAATTCTTACTCCCATTTACATCATTGTAAACTACAGTAATAAAGCTAATCTACTTTAGAGGTCTGAGATTGTTTTAATTGTCTTGTAGTTTTTAACCCTAAAATGTCTGCCATTGCAGGTCTACTTTATTAAAAACAAAAATATAGCATGCATACTGGATTGGTGTGTTTTAAAAGAATTTTGAGGTTTTTGGTTTTGTGTTTGATTAGGTACTAAGTTGTTTAAAGGAAAAGTTAGTATCATTTATCAGATTTTCCTATTTTCAAATTACTAAAATTTCATCTGGCATTCAGATGACCACTATGATAGGTATGGATAAGAGTTTCATTTTGTAATCTAAGAAAATTGAGGCATCCCAAAGTTTTTCTGTATTATAATTTGTAATAATATTAAACTCTGAATAAGTTGATAAAATCTTCAATAACTGAGTCCTAGTGTTGTCTCCTTTCATGTATTTATATTGCTTCAGTCGAACAATATTTGAGTATATGTTAATGTGGCAGGTCCTATTCTTAGATTCATTACTGTTATGCCTTCCTTGCAAGGAGACAGGAAATATATTGTCCCATTTTTATTATTGTTTCACCAAGTTATGTTTATATAAAAGCCCTTGCTTCAGTGTTTTGGCTTTTTAGCTTTTCTTAGTTTCTGATGTGTTTTATAATTCTTCCAGTGTTTTTCAACTGTCCAAGTAATTTGATTTTCATAATTAAAAACACCTAGGAATAGAAAGGGAGCTCTGGTAGCATAGTGGCTAAGACACTTGCCTGCTAACCAGACGGCTGGCGGTTCAAACCCACCAGCCACTCCTCGGAAGGAAGGTTGGGC
>NW_006921949.1:3138502-3139454 GCF_000298275.1 Orycteropus afer afer
TAATTGTCAGTAATACCACTTTCCTGCCTTACACATGAGATTGCCAGACATATCAAGTGTCAACCTTTGTACAGGAGATTATATATATAGTACTAATATTTATATTTGTTTTTTAAGCAAATCTGTCATCTCTTCTTCCCCCTTCCCCCAGTAATTTTCTGTGTTAGAACTGAAGTCTTAATTTGTTCTTCTGTTTCTAAAGTTTTATTTTATTGTAAGCTCTTTAAAGAAAAAAAAAAAATTCACCAAGCTATTTTCTCAAGCCCATTGCAGATAGCAACTGGTGTTAGAGAAATTTTCATCTGTTGTGTCCAGATGCCCTATCTTTAGAGAAGATTAATAGAGGTGATATATTGACAGTGGTGGGAAAGCTGGTAGGTAGGGACGGAAAAATAGAAACAAACCTGTATTGTTAATTCTCCTGTATGAACATGTTGAATAAAAGCCAAGAGTTACAAGGTAGTGACACGAGAAAGAGTAATTCAGACCTTTCTATCTGATACGGGAAAACTGGAGAGTTAAACCAAGATCTCTCTTTTAAATTGAGTCAGAAAGTCCCAGCAGATTGACTTGAAAGTTTGTGGTGAAAACAAAAAAGTAACTATTTGAAACATAGAAATTCTGATGGCTGGGGTCACACTGCTGGAAAAGACTTTTCACTTTAAGTAAACCTTAAGGTGCTATCAAGTCGATTCTGACTTTTAGCAAACCTTTATACAAGAGAACAAAACACTGTCCATTCTTGCACCATCCTCACAATCCTTGCTATACTTGAGCCCATAGTTGCAGCCATTGTGTCAGTCCATCTCTTTGAGGGTCTTCCCCTTTTTCACTGTCCCTCTGTTGTTGGTGTTAAGTGCCGTCAAGTCGTTTCCGACTCATAGCGACCCCATGCACAGCAGAACGAAACACTGCCCGATCCCACACCAGCCCCACAATCCCTGCTATACTT
>NW_006921949.1:3140979-3144589 GCF_000298275.1 Orycteropus afer afer
AGCATTGTACTTCAGGACAGATCTTGAAACATCCTTTGTGATGATGAATGCCACGCCATTCCTTTTCAAACTGTCATTCCCGGCATAGTAGATCATGTGGTTGTCTGATTCAAAATGGCCAAAACCAGTCCATTTCAGCTCACTAATGCCGAGGATATCAATCTTTATCTACCTAGCATAATACCCTGCTCCAGGAACTTGTCCCTTCTGACAGCATGAACAAAATAGGTGAGACAATGTCTGGCCATTCTTGCTTCTGAGTATCATTCCTGCTGCACTTTTTCCAAGACAGATTTGTTTGTTCTTCTGGCAGTCCATGGTATTTTCAGTATTCTTGGCCAGCACCACAATTCAAAAGCAACCACTCTTCCTTGATCTTCTTATTCATTGTCCAGCTTTCACAAAGAATGTGAGATGATTGAAAATACCACGGTTTGGGTAGAGTACACCTTATTCTTCAAAGTGATATCTTTGTTTAATAACATTTTCAACAGGTCTCTTGCATCAGATTTGCCTAAGGCAGTAAGACATCTGATTTTTCAGCTGCTGCTTCCATGAGTGTTGATTGTGGATCCTAGTAAAATGAAATTCTTGACTTCAGTCTTTTCTCCATTTATTCTAATGTTGCTTATTGGTCCAGTTGTGAGGATTTTTGTTTTCTATATGTTGAGGTGTAATCCATACTGAAGACTGTAGTCTTTGATCTTCATCAGTAAGTGCTTTAAGTCATCTTCACTTTTCAGTGAGCAAGATGTGTCACCTGCATGTTGCAGGTTGTTAATGAGTCTTTCTCCAATCCTGATACCATGTTCTTCATATATCTAGTCCAGCTTCTCAGATAGAGAAGTTTTAAGCTAAGAGAAGTTTTATGTGTGTGTGTGTGTGTGTGTGTATATATATATCTCATATATATTATATATAATGTATAGATTTCCAAGGATGTCATGTTATTGTTCTCTTGCATTTAAAAATTCCAATACTAAATTTGCTGTGTAGTTAATGTTCAGCTTTTTTAAATAAATTATTTAAGATAGTGGACAAAAGAAGGGAAACTATATCTTAAAACTTCCCTGAAACTTAAAAATCAATATTTAGACCAGTGGTCATTAATCACTGCCTAGTACTATATTTATTTACTTTTCTGTCTTTTTTTTTTTTTAATTGTGCTTTGGGTGCAAATTTACACAGCAAACTTGTTTTACATTCAGCAGTTCATGCACATCTGGTTTCATGGCCCTAGTTACTGTCTCCAGCCAAAGGAAACTCTCCTCCCTGTGACCACTCACTCCCTGTACCCCTCTCATCCATGCATTCCTGTCTGTGCAGCCTTCCCTGTATGTGAATGCTACTCCTCTGGTACCTCATGGCTGCTTGATCCAAAGGGTGCATCTCCCTAGAGTAGGTGGGTGCATAACTCTTGGGTAGGTGTTTTGCGTGTAGATCTTTCTACTATTGGACTGAGTCTGCCTGATGTTTTAATAAATGTAGCAGTAACTAAGACGTACACGTTTTTGTTCCCATAGGCCATCCCACTTAATTTTGTTAAACCTGATCCAAATCATATATCTATTATCTGTTGGCCACTGTGGTGGTTATGTTTTTGTGTCAACTTGGCTTGGCCTGGTTGAGTGGCTGAGCATCTGGTGGTAGTTATTCCCCATGATGAGACTGGCAATCAGTTCCATGGTGGGATCTACCACAAGCAGCTGAGTAGCTGCCTTTGGGATGTAGTCTGTTTCCTGTATATAAGGAGAAGTATTGGGAATGGTCTCTAGCCTGTGGCACGCTTGGACCCTGGATGTAGCTGTGTTGTTTCTCAGCAGCCTGCTATGCTCTGCCGACCTTGGGACTTACAATGGACTTAAGTTAATGGCCTGTTGTGTGGTTTGGTAACATTGGGACTGTGCCTTTTTACTTGTCAACCTTGGGGCTTCTCAGCCTCAGCAGCTAGTAGCTGTCTGAGTAAAGAAACCCCTCTAGCTCCAGTGGGCTGGGAGCAGGAGGCAGAGCTGGACCCCAAGGTTGAGGGGTTTTTATCCAGCCCATAGATCCTGGCACTTGAACTTGAACTTAAAGCCTCCAAATTGTGAGAGAATAAACTGTTTGTTTCTCCATCCCATTTGTGGTATATTTCTTGTCAGAGCAGCACCAGGTAACCAGAACAGCCACTATAATCATTTGAGTTTACAATTCCTAGTTTAGACTGTTTTGCTATGATTCACTGTTACATTTGGTAGTAATTATTAGCATGACCTCTAAAATGGAGAAGCTACAGGAACCACTTATTACCCTAAATTTTACAATTAGAACTGGATTGTTGATTTCATCTAGCCAAGTACCACCACCTCACTAGTTCACTAGCAATTAAATAAGTTAGATTTAATACTTGTTACAGTGAGGAAAAGCTCATACCATGGGTAACTGTGGTGCAGTGAGTTACTTAATATGCCCCTTCTAGCCATATTGCTTTGTTGTTGTTGTTAGTCTTGACATAATCCCACTAAAAAATTAGGTAGGATTATACAAGTAAGGTACTTTGCATTGCTTGCTAATAGTACACATGAGGTGCATGGATCCCTTGTGTGGCTAGGACCGTGAAAATAAGGGATATGGAACCCAAACAAGAGGACTTTTCAGTTTTGCCATCCCATTAGGCCTAAAAAAGAGCCAGTTCCAAAACAGAGCAGAAACTTGATGAGTACAAGACAAGAAGAGATAGGAGCAGATCATGTCCTTTGAACCCAGAATCCCTGTGCCTAGAGCCTCTTCAACCCAGGTGACGAGTGGAGCTTAGTTTGCCAACCCATGGAACTAGAGTTGAGCACCTTCAGGCTGAGACTTACAGGTGGAGTAGGATGCCTCTTAATATTTAATTCTGACCACAGAACTAAAAGAGCTTCTTAACACTTGCCGAAGCAGAGCAGAGGCCCAGCCAGCCCAAGAGGGCCCTTGTGAGGGAGGCTGGGGGTCTGGGTGGGGGGGGAAATACGAGGAACAGAAAGAGGCCTGTCAGGACCACCAAGAGGAGGCTGTCCTGATCGAAGAACTATATTATGAGTCATTTCTGATCCTAAATTGTAACCTGTAACTTCCCTAATAAGCCTTACAAATATTGTCTGAGTTTTGTATGGCCATTGCAATGAATTATCAAACTCAGCAGAGAAGTAGAGTGCTTTGGGAAGGACAGGTGATGTCAGAATTGGTAACAAGGTTGGAGGGTGGAGGCATGTCTAACCTCTGCCTTGTAGGAATCAATTTTGGGCTGATGCTGATGGTGAGCCTTCTTCCTTCTGGGGAAGTTAACCTAGGAGGTCTGACACCTCCACCACACTATTTAAATACAAACCGTGGAGTGTCTCATGGTGTTAGGAAAGACTTGGATTTGGGCATTGTTTTGTTCTGTTGTATGTAGGCTCTCTGTGAATCAGAACCAACTTGGTAGCACCTAACAACAACAATATACACAATAAAAGATACCCACATTTTTTAATATTTAGTGTGGAGATTTATAAAGTTTGAGCAACATAGTCAACAAAAAGAATATATGACAAAGAAGTCATGCTTATTATTGAATGCTGGCTCCCACTATTCCTTTGGGTCCAGCATTTAA
>NW_006921949.1:3144924-3149023 GCF_000298275.1 Orycteropus afer afer
AAAGTATATGTGAACTGCTGTATGAAAAGTGAATTTACTCTGTAAATCTTCACCCAAATCCTAATAAAAAAAAAAAAAAATTTCATCTTCAAAAAAGGTACTTTTTAAAGCAAACTTTTTCTTCTATTTATTTATTAGCCTTTTATTTTGAAATAATTTACAGCTGAAAAAAAAACCAGTATACCCATCTCTCACTTCTGCGAGATAATCTGTAGACTTTATTCAGAACTTGTCAGTTTTCCCTCTAATGGCCTTTTTTCTTATCCAGGATCTAGGATCACATTTCATTTAGTTGTCACATTTCTTGGGTCCCCTCTAATCTGGACAGTTCTTCGGTCTTTCTTTGTCTTATTTGACCTTGACATTTTTGAAGAGTTGTAAGTATTCAGTAGAATTTTCCCTTAACTAATGCTTGCTTATGATTACATTGAAAGACACTGTGATGGTATAAGTAGGTAAGATATTAGGCTCCTAAACTGACAGTTGGCAGTTCAAATCAAGCAGCTGGTCTGCAGGAGGAAAATGAGGCAATCTACTTTCATAAAGATTTACAGTCTTGGAAACCCAGTGGACGTTGCTTTGAGTCAGAATTGACTTGATGACGGTGGGTTTGGTTTGCTTTGGGTTTTATTATTACATTAAAACGTGTGTATGGAGCAAGAGTACCATAGAAGTGATGCTGCATCACTTCTCAGTGTATCCCATATTAGGTGCCACATGATGATGATGTTAACTGATGATGCTCAGTTTGTAGCAGCTTGATAATACAGAAAGCCTGTCAGATTTCTTCATGATAAAGCTATTGTTTTTCCTTTCACAATTAATAACTATCTTGTGGGGCAAAAAGTATGAGGCTATATAAATATCTTGTTCTTAACATGCTTTTACATGCTAGCTCTAGCATTCATTGATGTGTTTTAACTGAGACAGACACTCATTATAGTGGTATTTACCAGTTGGTAATTTTATGTCAGTTATTTTTCATCATCTGCAATTCTATACTTGGCATTGTGGTAAACTTCCTATTTAGAATCATAGAATAATGACATTTCAAAGAACTGCATGAGAACACTTTTGGATAATCATGTCATATTAGAGTTAGAATAGGTCTCATAAAATATATTGAAAAACTTTCATTTTTTGAAATTTTTTTAAAAAGTAACACTGCATTCATTTCATCTAGATTAGAACATGGCTACTTAAAGATGGTATGTGAACTGGTACTAGCTCACAAATTTCTTCTTATTTTTTTGCTAAGTTCAGAAAATAAGTGCTTAGCAAGTGTACAGTTTTATATTGTCAAAACATTTATGGTATTTTACAAAAGTACTAATCCCCAACAGATTGGAAATTTAAAAATTTTATCCTTTACCTCTGACAGTTTGACAAATACTGGTCTTAGAAATGAATTCAAAAGCTGAGGTGTCTAAAAGAACTGTTGAATTTACCTATCATGATGGTAGGTAGTCATATGTTCTTCTACGTTCCTAAAGACTTACCTTTACGGTGACCAGGCCACTGGGTTGTGTGAAGGAAGAAGGTTGAGGAAAGGACAAGTAAATAAAGATGAGAAAAATAGGAAGATAGATAAAAGAAAGAGAAAATGTTCCATTATTTTTGTGGTAGACAAGACTGCTCTCAGCAGTTACTTTAGATTTCATTCACTGAGATATCTAATGGAGATTTTTCACTTAACTCTATTTTAAGATTTGCTTTAATCCTAGTTGATACTGTATATGAGCCAACCCAATCTGTAGACTAGCATTCAAAAAGTAGTGCTTCTCTTTATGTGAGAGAGACGTAAAGAATGTTAAATGGGGTGGTTTTTTTGTGTTTTGTTTTTTTGCATTTCATGTCCTTAACATTGTTATATAGAGAAGGCACTAATTTTTAGAAATGTTAAGAGAAGGAAATGAAGGTAAAGCTATTCAAGGTAGTTAGCAGTTATAGTGGCAGATGAAGAAAAGATGAAAAAGAGATTGGTGGGGATGTGCTTCTGTTTGATTCACAGGGATGTTGATGTATATTTGCTGCTTAGTTGATAATTACTTTTAAATCTGCAAAGTATACATTAATAGTAATAGTAGTAATGATATTAATTATTATGACTTGTGATTTTGATGATTGTTCATTTTCTAGGAATACAAGAGTTTCCAGAAAACATAAAAAATTGTAAAGTTTTGACAGTTGTGGAGGCCAGTGTCAACCCTATTTCCAAGTAAGTGCTCTGCATTATAAATTAACTTTTCTGAATAGAACAACTATGAACCGCTAATAAAATAATACTGTACATATTTTAATGAACAATTTGTATTAACTTCAATCCATAAAAATGCCAGATTTAAAGTAAAAAAATTAAAATTTAAAATAATTTTTTAAACCCTTACTTAGAAATGTATACATTAAGATTTAAACAGATGGTGTGTTTTGCTCCTGATTTCACAGATAATTAAAATCAGAAATAAGACTAGACTCCAGGTCTTCTTGTTCTATGTCATTTTTGTACAATATAAAAAGGTCTTTGTCTATAATTCAGATGTGTGGCCCACTCAGCCTTCTGAAAATTATTTTAAAAACTGCAAGGTCAAGAATGCAAGGAAAAAGAAAAACCAAGTGAAGTTGTATGTGTTCATTTATGATGGTAATGTCTAGAAATAAAGCTATGATGGTTGTTAAAGTTTTTGACAATGAAGTGCTGAAGAGAAATATGAATAGAATAAAGCATAACATAGAATATACCTAAGTTGAGAGTTGAAATCATCCTCTGCTATATATTTTTTTAAATAAATTTTATTGAAATATAATTTATGTACAGTGAAATACATATAACTGAAGTGACATGGGTCAATACATTTTTTTTTTTTTTTTGCAGTGTTCCTTCCTCTCCTCCCCTCCCTTCCCCTCCACTCCCCTCCCACCCTGGTAACTAACAGTTATCATCCATATACAAACCTTTCCTTGACTTTTTACAATAATGAATTAATACTGTATTTGTCTTTCTGTGATCGACTTATTTTACTCAGCATAATGTCCTCCAAATTCATCCATACTATGTGGTGTTTTGCAGATTCTACATGATTCTTTAGTGTTGCATAGTATTCCATTGTGTGTATGTACCATAGTTTAGTTATCCATTCTTCTGTTGATGGGCACGTAGATTGTTTCCATCTTTTTTGCTATTATAAATAGTGCTGTGATGAACATAAGTGTGCATATATCTGTTCTTGTCCTGGCTCTCACTTTTTTAGGATATATACCTAGTAACGGGATTGCTGGGTCAAATGGCATTTCTAATTCCAACTTTTTAAAGGAATTGCCATACGGCTTTGCACAGTGGTTATATCATTTTAGTGTCACCAGCAGTGCATGAAAGTCCCCATCTCTCCACATCCTCACCAGCATTTATTTTCTGTCTTGTTGAACTTTGTCATTAGTGCTGGGGTGAGATGGTATCTCATTGTTGTTTTGATTTGTATCTCTCTGATGGCTAATGATCATGAGCATTTCTTCATATGTTTGCTGGCTGCCTGAATATCCTCTTTGATGAAGTGTCTATTCATGTCTTCTGCCCATTTTTAAATTGGATAGTTAATCTTTTTGTTGTTCAGGTGTTGGAGTTTTCTATAAATTTTTGAGATAAGTCCTTTGTCAGATATGTCATTGCCAAATATTTTTTCCCAATCTGTAGGTTCTCATTTTTACTCTTTTAGCAGTGTAATTATTGACAGATGTGAATTTGTTGCTGTCATTTTGTTATGTGCTTTTTTGTGGTATTGCTGATTTCTTTGTTCCATATTATTTTCTGTGCTGAGCTCATTTTGTTTATGAATTGTATTTTCACTTCCTTCTTTACTATTTTTTCAGGATTTGTGCAGGTCCTCTTTTTTATTTTAATGTGAAAGTTTATAATTTTTCTTTGAGGTTACCCTATGACTTACAGTTTTCTTCCCAAATTTACAACAGTCTGCTCTATCTTATAGTCTTGACTTCCCTACCATTTAGAAGTTCTGTAGCTGTACATTTTTTTCCCTATTTTTGGTTTGTAGTTGTCCTCATTTGCCAATCAGTGTCTCTGGTTCCCTATTTACAATCTTGTAAG
>NW_006921949.1:3150474-3154133 GCF_000298275.1 Orycteropus afer afer
ATATTTATGCTGGTCCTCTTTTCCGATGTGAAGGTTTATCATTTTTCTTTGAGGTTACCCTGTGATTTATAGTTTTCTTCCCAAGTTTAGAACAGTCCGTTCTATCTTGTAGTTGTCTTGACTTCCCTACCATCTAGAAGTTCTGTAATGACACAGTTTTTTCACTCTTTTTGGTTTGTTGTTGTCCTCCTTTGTCAATTGATGTCTCTGGTTCCCTGTTTACAATCTTGTAGGGTTATTTACTTTGGATACTTCCATAGCTGGTTTGATTTCTGGGTTATATCATCGTGTGTGTTAATGGTCAGTTGTTGTTGGCTGTTGTTGCTTCTCTGTCCAAAGGTCTCCCTTTAGCATCTCTTGTAAGGTTGGTCTGGTTTTAACCAATTCCCTTAATTTCTGCTTATCTGGAAATGTCCTGATTTCACCATCATATTTGAGGGACAGTTTTGCTGAGTACCTAATTCTTAGTTGGAAATTTTTCTCTTTCCATGTTTTATATATACATACCATCCCATTGTCTTCTCGCCTGCATGGTTATTGTTGAGAAATCCAAGCTTAGTCTTATTGGTTGCCCCTTGTAGGTATCTTTTCATTTTTCCCATGCTGTTCTCATGATTCCATCTTTGTCTTTGGTTTTGATAATTTTGATGATGATATGTCTGGGTGATTGTCTTTTGGGGTCTATCCTGTTTGGGTTTATTGGACTTGCTGAATGGATATATTCTCGTCTTTCATCATACCAGAAAAATTCTCTTCCAACAAATCTTCAGCAGTTTTCTCTGTAGTTTTATCTTTCTCTTCCTGTTCTGGAATTCCGATTACACATAGGTTATTCCTTTTGATGGTATCCCACGTGAGCCTTAGGTGTCTTCATTTTGTTTTGATCTTTTTTCTGATTGATCCCTTTCCAAAGAAGTGTTCAGGTATTTGCCTTCAGTCTCCCTAATTCTGTCTTCCATTAATTCAATTCTGCTCCATTGCCCATTCAAGGTCTTACCTATTTCTGAAAATTTAGTATTAATCTTCCGGATTTCTGTGTGCAGGTTTTGTATCATTTCTAATTTTTCATTTATTATGTCATTTTGTTCTTGTATTGTCTTTCAAAATTGTTTTAGGGTTTTCCTTGATCTTTCTGTCATTTCGTTGAAGATACCTAAATATAATTCTTTTGAATTCCTTATCAGGGAGTTCCAGTGCTGTGTCTTCCTCAGGGATGTGTTTTGGATCTGTTTCCTGGTCCCTAGTTTCTCCTGCTTTATCTTGCTTCTTTGTGTAGGTTGTGATCCTCTGTTGTCTCCGAGGCATTGTGATGTTTTTGTGTTTATATTTAATTGGTGATTGTATGTTGGAGTGCCTTGCCCACAATTTTCGTTTTCTTTGTGTGTTATCTACTCAAGCAGGATACTGTGCTCCTCTATTTGCTAGTTGACAGCACTCACTACCTGTCTCCTTTCCTGTTGTCAGCCTCTTATATGTCTCTACTGACCTTGGCAAACAGAGCCTATTCTTAGGACCCTGGAATCTGAATGAGAATGCTATTACTTTAAAATCCAAAATGGTTGCCACTTACAAAGATTCAAAATGGCTGCACCCTCCGTCACTTTAAATTTCCAAAATGGCCGTCGCTTGTATACATTCAAAATGGCTGCCACATGTAAACAATCAAAATGGCTGTACCCTCTGGACAGCGGAAAGTCATTAGGTCAGGTTGCCTCTCTCCTTGCTGTTTCCCTTCCTAGTCATAGGCCACCAGCGCATTCGTCCCTGCAGCCCTTGGTGACCAGGATTGAGCATTAGGTCAATTCTCAGGTCCTAACACCGCTTGGAAATATTCAGGCTGTCGGTCCCATCAGAGTAGCTGACAGTCTGCAGCTCCAAACTTCTCTGTACTCACTGTTTTTGTTCAGGTTTTTCCACTAGTTGGTGCCTGATCCACTTCTGCATAGCTCATTTCAAAGGTCAGGACTCCAGGATTATCTTCTGTATCTCTTGTCAATTGGTTTTTCTTTTCTTTGTTGAAGAAGGCCTCTGTCACTTGTCTGCCTATTCCTCCATCTTACTGGAAGTCTCCTGATTGATCCCTTTTGAAGGAGATATTGAGGTACTTGTCTTCAGTCTCACTAATTCTGTGTTCCATTGATTCAGTTGTACTCCTTTGCCCATTTGCTTTGCCCATTCAATTATGTTATCTATTTCTGAAAATTTAGTTTTCATTTCCTGAATTTCTATCTGTAGATTTTGTATCTTGTCTAATTTTTAATTTATTTTGTCATTTTGCTCTTGTATTAAAAAGTTTTTAGGGTTTTCTCTTTGTTCTCCCGAAATTTGTCAGTGTTTTCCTTGATCTGTCTCTCAGTCCATTGAAGGTACCTAAATATAATTCTTTTGAATTCCTTATCAGAGAGTTCCAATGCTGTTGCTTCCTCAGGGGTATAGTCTGGGTCTCTATCCTGGTCCTTTTTTTCTCCTGTTTTATCCTACTTCTTTGTGTGAACTCTGGTGCTGTTGTCTCTGAGACATTGTAATGTTTTTGTGTTTTTATTTAATTGGTGATTGTATATTGGAGTGACTTGGCCATGATTTTTTTTTGTTGTTGTTGTTGTTTGGATGTTATCTAAGTAAGCAGGGTACTGTGCTCTTCTATTCACTAGTTGGCAGCACTTACACACTTACCACTGTCTCCTTTCCCATTGTCAGCCTCCAGTATGTCCCTGCAGTCCTTGGCAAATGGAACCTATTCTTAGATCCTTGGAATCTGAATGAGAATGCTGTCACTTTAAATCCAAATGGCCACTGCTTGTAAACATTCAAAATGGCTGTGCCCTCTGTCACTTTAAATATCCAAAATGGCAGGCAGCCACTTGTAAATAATCAAAATGCCTTTGCCCTCTGAACAGCCGAAAGTCAACAGTCTGGTTGTCTCCCTCCTTGCCGTTTCCCTTTGTGGTCATATGCCACCAGTGAAGTTGTCCCTGCAGCCCTTGGCGACCCGGGCTGATCTTTAGGTCAATTCTCAGGTCCCGACACCACTTAGAAATATTCAGGCTGTTGGTGCTCTCAGACTAGCTGACAATCTGCAGCTTCGTCTATCTCTGTACTCACTGTTTCAATTCGGGTTTTTCTGCTAGTTGATGCCTAATCCACTTCTGTGTACTTGCTTTCAAGGCTCCAGGAGTATCTTCTGTATCTCTGTCAACTGGTTTATCTTTTCTTGGTTGAAGAGGGTCTATGTAGCTTATCTGCCTCTTCCGCCATCTTCATCCTCTGCTATATTTCTTGATGAGTTTTTCCAACATAGAGTTATTCTACTTTTTGTAGAATATGGAAGGATGTGGGGTACAGGAAAAGTACGATGAGTTAAAGACTGATGTGTTAAAACCCAGGACATATACTCAAGGATGATGTATACTCTCTTCATTTGAAATTAATGCTCTAGCATTAATTCTAAATCTATGACTTATTATGTAAGCCAGAGAAAATATAAATAAAGTTAGTACCTGTAGGTTCTTATATTGCCCTACAATGTCTGTCAGGTATTTATATTCTTTTCCTTCTATATTCTGGTAGCATAATGCCTAAGGCACTTGACTGCTAACCAGAAGGCTGGCAGTTCAAATCCACCAGCCACTCCTCGGAAGGAAGGTTGGGCAATCCTACTT
>NW_006921949.1:3154233-3156917 GCF_000298275.1 Orycteropus afer afer
GGGGCCGACTCGACGGCAAATAACAAGAACAATAACAAAGGCCAAATGTTGAGACTGAAAATAATCTAAACCAACAGTTCTCACTTGGGGTGATTTTACTTCGTGGAGACATTTGGCAATTTCTGGAGACATTTTTGGTTGTTACAACCTGGGGAGGAATTGCTATTGTGGGTAAATATCCTACAAACCATAGAACTACCTTTTCAATGTAAACAATTATCCAGGCAGATATTGCCTCACTACTTTATAGAAAGAAATTAAGTTATAAGCACTGAAACAGGTAAGTTATTACCAAAGGCTAATATCAATTTGAGATATCTACTAGAACTAAAGAAGTAACTATTACCTGAAAGAACAAATCTGTCCTGGAAGAAGTGTAGCCAAGAATGCTCCTTAGAAGCGAGAATGGCCATACTTGGTCTCACCTCCTTTGTCATGTTTTGTCAGAAGGGACCAGTCCCTAGAGAAAGATACCGTGCTTAGTAAAGTAAAGGGTTAGCAAAAAAGTGGAAGACTCTCAATGAGATGTATTGACCACAGTGGCTGCAATGATGGGCTGAAGCATGGAACTGTCAGTGAGTGTGACAGAGGACTGAACAGTGTTTCGTTCTGTTGTGCATAGTGTTGCTATGAGTCATAGCTGACTTGATTGCACCTAACAATGCTAGTTACCTAATTACACAAATTCTTGAGAAATTAGGAAGAGAGTGAAATTTTATATATGAACTTAACTTAAATTTTAGTATATTTTATTTAGGCTTCCTGATGGATTTTCTCAGCTATTAAACCTAACGCAGTTATATTTGAATGATGCTTTCCTTGAGTTCTTGCCAGCTAATTTTGGCAGGTAAGTTATGGTTTCTTCTAAAACTTCTTGTAAAATTTACAGAAATACAAGTTACTTTAGTCATACTATTAATTACAGTTTCTTAGATTCTTCTTTTGTAGTTATTTCTAAGCATTATGTTTTTTGTAGGTTTCTTTTGCCACTGTTATTTTGACTTCAAGTTTATTTCCCCAAGTAAACAATAAGCAATGAGAGTTAAAAGAAAAAACAATTTTAGACTTGAGTTGATTTTTAAGGAACACAAAAATAGAATGGGATAATTTCTGTATATTTATGATATTTAATACTTTATTCTTAACATTTATCACTATCCAAAATTATCTAATATACTAGTTTATGTGTCTTCCACACTAGAAAAAAAAATTCTCAAGAAAAGAAAATCTGTTTCTGGGGAGTCACTCCCTACCATTATCAGCAGCACCTAGAGAAGTTCCTGTCATATTATAGTTCCTCCACTACTGTTGTTTGAGATGAATAGATGAAAAGAAATGAGTAATAGATATCAAATTAATATGGAATTCAGATTAATTACCAGGGGAAAGAAGTGCTACTCAATTTCCTGTTAATTTTTGTAATCATCTTTTGTCTAAAAATAATTAGGGTACTGGTCAGATTATGACATTTGGATCACTTAATCTCCTTATTTTCTATTTTTAGTGGCATGTACTAAAGTACTAGAGGATTTCACCTTTTCCATGTTCCTTTGTTTCTTTTTTTGATTCCTTCTTAGAGCAGAACTATTTTAGAGTGTGACATTAATTTGTAAATTAAATTCTTTGCCATAGTTGTTTATTTTTTTGTTTTGCAGGCTAACTAAACTCCAAATATTAGAACTTAGAGAAAATCAGTTGAAAATGTTGCCAAAGTAAGTAAAGATCTATCCTTTTAAAAACTCAATATAGTATTTCATTAAGGATTTAAAAATTCTAAATTTTTTTTCATATAAATGATAGTATAAGTTATTTCAAAATAGTCACCAGTTTGTGGTCATCATATTTTAATTAATGGTGTTTAATATAAAAATCCATGTATCTGTGATTGGTGTTTAATGGAGTACCATGTCAATAGTAGTTTCTTAGCTCTCTGGAACATGGTCTCCTGAGACAAAAAAGAAAAAGAATAAGTATGTAAGGCGTACTTGAATCCCACATAGGGGTCCCAAATTCATGTAGTAGAACTAAAGTACATTACTCATTAGAGAGATCCATGAGTCACGATAATTATAATTCTAAGAACTTGATTATCTGGTTTATTAGTTCTTCGTAAATTAGAAATGGAATGGAGGGCCTTGTACAGGTAAGTAAGGAAGAGAGTAAAACTAAAAGAAAAGGAACTGCAAAGTCAAAATAGGAGCTCTGGTGGTGTAATGCCTAAAGTACTTGACTGCTAATGAGAAGGCTGGTGGTTCAAACCCACTGGCCACTCCTCAGAAGGAAGATGGGGCAATCTCCTTCCATAGTGAATACTGCCTTGGAAACCCAAGGTGGGGTTGCTATGAGTCAAAATTGACTTGATGGCATATTACAACAATAACAACACAAAGTCAAAATGCCCTGTGGTCTATGGTGTTTTACTGAACAGATATTTCAGAACCAGTTGAATACGTTCCTGTGTTGTTACCATTTAGGTGTTGACAAATGACTTAATTTGTCCCACTGCCTGTTTTTATAAATGAAGCTTCATTGGAACACAGCCATGCTTATTTGCTTACTTTTTGTTTATGGCTGCTTTTGGTCTACAAAATAGAATTGGATAGTTGTGACAGAGACTTTATGACCCACTAAAGTAGCATAGTGGCTAAGGCACTTGACTGCTAACCAGAAGGCTGGCAGTTCAA
>NW_006921949.1:3157864-3184658 GCF_000298275.1 Orycteropus afer afer
TTGAGCTTGATGTCCCCTGTGTAATTGTCACCTTTTGAGGAGGGAAGCATTTCCAATTTCCCTAGGTGTTAGTTTGTTTACTCAGCTTCTGTAGTGATCTTATTTATATCTGGTATAACGTTTACCACATTTCTTTAATGCATCTGTTTTTATACTTGTCATTTCCTTCTTCCCTGACCAGCATGTACTGTCTTTTTCAGAAGTGACATGCCCTTGGAAACAATACACAAAATGTTTACAGCACACGTAGGAAAATAACGTGTGAAGAAGTTGTGCAGTAGGTGTAAAAGACATACAACATGTGTGTTGTTTGCGTACAAATATGGTATACACAGTTGTAAGACATTGAGGGCAAGAGTATAGTTTTCATTTCCAAAGGACATTATGTATTAGAGAGAGAGAGAGTTTGTTTTGTTTTGTTTTTTATCTGACTTACAACATATTTGAGTTAAAATAAATCTCGATTACACTGGCTTTTTTTTTTTTTTAACATCTTGTGGTTAGTAATATGGATTGCACTGTTGCAGCATATAATTTGCTGATGTTTATATGTAATGTTTCCAACCCCCAAAAGACAGAAAAATATTGCATTTATAAAATGATATACTGATAATAACAGGCAATAATAAAAACTGAAAAAAGAAAAAAAGTATTTGACTTATTTCAGAACTGACTTATAATGGAGTCATCAGAATGTAATCCTGTTGTAATTGTTAGTTCAGCAGAATGAAGTTTATAGTGATGGTGTGAATACAAGTTAAAGTTATGTTTAATATTAAAATTCAGAAAGTTTAAGTGTTTTACAAATTTGATACTCAAAACTTGACTCTCCAAAGTAAGTTCTGAGATTTGAATAGCCAACATGTAAAATGTTTATTGTAATTTAAGTCTATTATTTATGGTCTTTCTGCTATCACAGTCATTTAACTCCTTTTAAAGGTTCAAATTGCTTTTGCAACCTTAATTCTTTCCTACTTTCTTTTCAAGATTTATGATAAAACTTTTTTTTTAAATACTTAGTGTTTTAGGTAAAAGTTTATACAGCAAATTAGGTTTCCCTTTGACAGTTATCATACAAATTGTATGTTTTTACCACAATAAAATAAAGTAAAACCTTTTATTTTATTTGGACCTCATAAACTATAAAAAGGCCATACTATTAAATTTACCAACAATCATGTCCATCAGTTATGTGACTGTACTTTTTTTATGATCAAAGATAAGAGCAGTGTGAAGTGCTGTTTTATATATTTTTTAACAGACCCTAAGGTTTATTCATTAATGTTTTAAAGAATTACTGTTGTATTATATAGAAAAAATAAATTAAAAAAAAAAAACCCTAGAACTTGTACAGTTTGAAATGAATTACAAATAATCAACAGTTATTTATTTGTATTCAGAAGCATTAAGGTATTCATAACAGCTCTTCTTCCAAGTTTGTTAGAAAATCAAGTAAAGAAAAAAAATCATAAGTAAACTACCCAGTAACATTTCACTTTATATTTTATACTATACATTTTATACTATAGCTTGTTGTTGTTGTTGTTGTTGTTGTTATGTGCCGTCGAGTCAGCCCTGACTCATAGCGACCCCTCCTTGGGTTTCCGAGGCAGTATCACTACGGAAGTAGGATTGCCCAACCTTCCTTCCGAGGAGTGGCTGATGGGTTTGAACCGCCAGCCATCTGGTGAGCAGTCAAGTGCCTTAGCCACTATGCTACCAGAGCTTACTTAGTATGAATTTTTACCTTTGCAAGAACCTCTTGCATTTCTTGAAATATTAATAAATTCTCCTGAAATCAAATGCAAAAAAAAGGATAATGACTTCAGAAGATATTTTTAGTTTAAGGTATGTAGTTAAGGGAAATTAAATACCACCATAGCTGGAATGCACTGGACCAAGAACACTAATAAGGGAGGAGATGCTGTACATTGAGGCAGGAGAGGAGAAGGTAAAAATGAGTTATATCTAAATGAATTTGAGAGGTAAAAAGAAAAAAATTTGTGGGAGATTGTTTCTATTTTCTGCTTAAAGTAGGAAATGGACTTTCATGTAGATATAATTTTCTTTCTTAGAATTCTGAAGTATGTAGAGTAGGATGTTGCCATTATTAGGCACAGAGAGTTCCAGTGGAAGTACCATTTGGACTTCATATTTATCTAAATATATCTCCTGTTTTTTAATTATATATCTGTATCTTCATGTTTTCCTAAATCTTTGTTAAACCTTTTCTTTTCTAGGAAGTTGTCTATAATTGAATAACCCCAATGCACTCCTTTTCTTTTTTGTACCTTTTTCTAAAACTGATATGTGTTAGTTTCATAATTTACCCTCACTGATATGTGTTCAGTTGCTGCATGCAAATTTTCTACTATCTAGTCATTGTTACTATAGTGAAGAAATGCAGGATTACCTTTTTTCCTTTTTCTCTTCTTGAAATTCTCTTTGCATTTTCCAAATTTTGACCTGGTACAGTAGTGTGAATATGAGAGTTTAAATTAAATAGCATGAGATTCTGTACTTCTGAAGAAAGATCCTGGAAACACCTTTTGTTTTGTCATAAAGCAAGCTGGAAGTTATTTACAGGTTCTCTGTAGCAAGAGAGAGATGAGTGGGGGAAGTGGAATTACAGTATTTCATCCATAAAAACCAAACTCACTGCTATGGAATCAGTTCTGACTCATAGCGACCCCCATTGGGTTTCCAAGGCGGTACGTCTTTTTGGAAGTAGATTGCCCTATCTTCTCTCTGTGGAGCAGCTGTTGGGATTGAACTGCCAACCTCTGGTTAGCAGCCAAATGCCTTAGGCACTGCACCACCAGAGCCCCTTATAGTACTTCATAGTGCTTAAGAAAATAGGCACTCAGGAAATCTAAGTTAAATAAAGCAACTTTGAGAAAAAACAAGGCGTTGTGCGATCAAGGAAATAAAAGGTACTGTGATACAGTGGCATATTTAAAATGGAAGGATTGGAGAGATGGTGTATTTATATATATATATGTATTTCTTTAAAAAGCTGGAGAAATAATTTTAACTGAATTTGAATTTACTTAATTTTTAATTTGTTGATTTTCCAAAATACTGACTATTGTGTGTGTGTGTTCTTGTGTTCAGGTTTAAGAAGCCTGTTTGGTTTATAATTATGTTAATTTTCAAATTATTATGAATCTCAAAGTGTAATATATTGGTAATAAGATAATAACTGTATTTTAGTACTAATTTGTATTACCTAAAATACTTTATCATTTTATTTTAAATTGTGATTTGGATGAAAGTTTACAGAGCAAATTCATTTTTCATACAGCAGGTCATATACATTTTGCTTCATGACATTGACTATAGTTCCCACAACATAATAGCTCTCTTCCTACTTCCTCCTTGTAGTTACCTCTTTCCTGTGTTCTTTCCTGTGCATTTCTGCCCTCTGAGTTATCTCCCTGTGCAAATACTGCCCTTCTGTTCTCCCATGATTGATTGTTGTAAGGAGTGTTTCTACCTCGTGTAAATGTTCACCCTATATGCCTGCCTATTGTTTGGCTGGAAGCCATGGGAGTGAGTTTAATTCCAGACCTGAAGTATAACTAGGAGCCATAGTCTCGGGAGTCTCACAGGGCTCTGTCAGACCAGTAAACCTGGTCTTTTTTTTTTTAATGTTCTTTTGAGTTTTGTTCCACATTATTCTCCCACTTTATCCAGGATCTCCTGCACTGGTCCCTTTCCTAGTGATTGACAGTATTAGCTGGGCACTATCTAGTTCATCTAATTTCGTGGTCATATATGCTGAGATTTCTGTAATCCATTAGTCCCCTTGTTTCCATGTGTCTTTGGTTTTCTTCATCCTTCTTTGTGCTGGTTGAGGAGAGGCCCATTATTGCATCTGGATGGCTGCTTGCAAGCTTTAAGACCCCAGTCGCTACTCACCAAAGTAGACTGTAGAACAATGTTTTTGTGTAGTATGTTATGCCAATTGAGCTTGGTGTCTCCTGTGACCATGGTCCCGAGCCCACAGGTCCAATAACTTGCTCCATCAGGGTGGTTGACTGTGCCTAAGACGTTATCATAACTTTGCTGCCTGTTAGTTCTAATTATGTGGACATTCTTACAGCACATACAAATGTGTATGTAGAAATATCATCTGCCAACCTTATATACGGTCAGGGGTATATTCCCTTTTGCCTAGCCATACCTGATCATTCAGCCTGTCTACCCATCTACTTACCCATAGATTGTTTGTTATCACTGATAACACAGTATTGTATATGTAACAGGTTTTATCGTTGTTATCTGTACCTCTTGTGCACCTCTCTGTGTCTTCCTTTTCCTTAGTGTTATTGTTGGTCACTCAATTTTGGTATATTGCCTTTCCCTTCACCCAAATCAGTGCTTGTTTCTACCTATCTAGCAGTGTTCCCTCTCCTCCCCTCCCATCTCTTGCAACCAACAAAGAAAGTTTCCTTCCATATATAAACCTTTCCTTGACTTTTTACATTAGTAAACTAATACAGAATCTGTCCTTCTGTGATTGACTTATTTCACTCAGCATAATGTCCTCCGTGTTTATCCACGTTATGTAGTGTTTCACAATGTTCTATATTGTTCTTCAATGTATTCCATTGTGTGTATGTACCATAGGTTGCATAACCTAAAGCTAAAAAACCAAATGCACTGCCACCAAGTTAGATCTGACTCATAGCAACCCATCCTTGGGTTACCAGAGTGGTATCACTACGAAAGTAGATTGCCCAACCTTCCTTCCGAGGAGTGGCTGGTGGGTTTGAACCACCAGCCTTCTGGTTAGCAGTCACATGCCTTAGGCACTACACTACCAGAGCTCCTGCATAACCTAAAATATTTTTTAAATGGTGAGTTCTTTGTCTTTGTAGCATGTCAGTGTACAAAATAGTGCTGTTTTATACAAATAGCAATTTAAGAGTATACGTATATTTGATTTAATTAGCAATTGGTTTTAATAGTTGCCTTTTAGATGGAGAGATAAAGTACAGTTTATTTTATTTACTTACAAAATCAGTTTATACATTTTGCAAGACCCTGTAGTTGTGGAAAAGTTGGTATTAATCGAGGATTTAAAATTGTATAGTTGTAGCTTTAATTTGAAATAAATATCATCAGTATTTGTGATTTTCATAACACTTTATTTTGAATTGTGTTGAAAAGGTGGCTGTTGAATTTAACCAGAAAATGTGGGGAAAAACTTAATACTTACTCTTCTTAGAATTTTTAAAATTATTTTTGAGTTACAGGCATTTTAAATTTTACAAATATATGAGCAGACTTGAAGAATGGTGGTAATAACATGTTGCTATCAGATAGGCTCATAAGCTGATTTTTATAATATGAAAATTTGTTCTGTGAAAAAAAATGTAGGCCAATTATTCATATTCTGGCCTGTCCATTTAAATTTACTGTGATTACATCTTTAGAAGCCAAGTAAGATGACATGAGAAATTAGAAGGAATAATTGATAAGAACTTTTTATGTAGAAATTAAAAATGACTTTTCTTAGGAAATTGTTATTTTGCAAATAAGTGAAAATCTGTAATTTATTAAATACTACATAAGAATTTTTAAAATTTGGAAATTTGAAGGCTTCCATGTGATTAATATTTCTGTATACTTAAGTCTTTTATTAATCCATTTTGAATAGAACCATGAATAGATTGACCCAGCTTGAAAGACTGGATTTGGGAAGTAATGAATTCACAGAAGTGGTAAGTATGTCACTATCTATTATTATTGTTTGTGATTGGTTCAGATTCACAACAATCCTGTCTACAACAGCAGCCCTGAGCTCATCTTGTTCTTTCACCAATTTCCCTAGTGTAATTAGGACCAACCAGCCAGCTTCTTTATACTCCTCATGCTGATAAAATTGCAGAAAAGTATCAAATATGCAATAACTCAGAACCTCACTTGTCAAAAATACTTTTTCTATTGGTAGTACCATTTTGTATATGGGGAGCTCTGGTGGTGTAGTAGGCACTCTGGTGGCATAGTGCCTAAGGCATTTGACTGCTAACCAGAAGGCTGGTGGTTAAAACCCCCCAGCCACTCCTCAGAAGGAAGGTTGGGCAATCTACTTTCGTAGTGATACCGCCTTAGAAACCCAAGGAGGGGTTGCTATGAATTGGAACTGACTCAGTGGCAGGGTGTTGTGTTGCATTGTGTTGGTGGTGTAGTGCCTAAGGCATTTGACTGCTAACCAGAAGGCTGGTGATTCAACCCACCAGACACTCTTCGAAAGGAAGATTGGCTAATCGAAGTACTTCTGTAAGAAAGTACATGGAGATACCATGTTGGAAACCCAAGGAGGGGTTGTTATAAGTTGGTATCAACTCGACGGCAGTGAGTTTGGTTTTATTTTGTGTATTAATGTTGCCACCTCATGCCATGGATTAGCAGGGCCCTCTTTACTAGTGGAGGCAGAGTCATCAGTGCCCTTACAACTAATCAAACTAGAGAATCAAAACAGAATTGGTGAGAACCAATTTAGGAAACTTATTCTATGATTTTGTTTCTCTAGAACCACTCCCAGAATCAAATGTCTTAGACTGGATTTTCTAGAGAAGAAAGACCAGTAAAGCTTAGAGAGAGAGAAAGAGAAATTTATTTTAGGAAAAGGGCTCACACAGTTATAGAGACTGGCAAGTCCCAAGTTCCTGGATCACATGTCAAGCTGGAACCTTTTCCTGACTCACCCAGCTGCAGGGGCTGACAAGCTCAATATTGCCAGGTAGTGTAACAGGCTGCTGACTTTGGTGGATGATGACTCCCAGATCAGCAGGCAAAATGGTGGATTATTGGCTTACAGGACAGCTATAGGCAGCACGACAGGATCCAGATCTACAGAAAGTCGTCAAATTTTCCCAGGTAGTTTATATATCTATATAAACCAGACTCACTGCCATCGAGTTGATTCAACTCATAGCGACCCTTCCTTGAGTTTCCGAGGCAGTATCTCTGCAGAAGTAGGCTGCCCAGTTTTCCTTCCAAAGAGTTTCTGGTGGGTTTGAACCTCTAGCCTTCTGCTTAGCAGTCAATGCCTTAGGCAGTATGCAACCAGAGCTCCATCTATCTATCTATCTATATCTATCTATCTATGTATATGTATATATGAAGCAGGCCACATCCCCATGGAAACTCCCTTTCAATTGATTGGCTGCTCAAAGCATACACATCAGATCTCATCATGGGGATGACCATACCACACCTGCTTAAACCTCTCAGAATCATGGTCCAGCCCAGTTGACACACAACCTTAACTGTCACAACCATCATTAACATTTCTAAATTATGTTTACAAATTTGATGTTTAAAATTTTGGTAGATTTCAAATGATAGTCTTTAGAATAAGAATTTCTTGGCCCTTTTAGCTGTAATATTGCCCTATGGGTGTCATATTGTACATTTGCTCACTAAATAGACACCCAGATGTTTTGGGTACCTCATGTTTTCTTTAAACTACTCTTCTTATTAATCTTTATTATGTTTTAACTTGGGAGCTCTGGTGGCATAGTGCCTAAGGCATTTGACTGCTAACCAGAAGTCTGGAGGTTCAAACCCACCACCCACTCCTCAGAAGGAAGACTGAGCAGTCTACTTCTGTAGAGATACCACCTCGAAAACCCAAGGAGGGGTCACTGTGAGTCGCAATCGACTCGACAGCACCGAGTTTGGTTTTTCTTTTGTATGTTTGAAACTCTCTTCATCAATTTTAGTTGAAGTTTAAAATAGCAGAGTATTCTCATAATGTAGTTACAGTTTGATTGATTAAATTTTTCTTTGTTACTGGATGTATCTTGTCTTTTCCCTTCCCTTTTTTTTTTTTCATATTTTTCCCCCTGTATTAATATCACCAGGAAGCATCTTTGTGGTTTTTCTAAGATGAGATCACTTCTCTAAAAGGCTTCACCTTTTTATTAAGAATGGATGAGTTTTTATTTCACTCTTGCCAGCTTTGGATCTTATTTTTTTCTTTATTAATCATGTAATACTTCATCCTGTTATGTAATACAAATCCTAAATGAGTTTTATGTAATTTACTGTTTTAGAATGACTGTCAGAGTTCCTCCTTCAGTCTCTGAGTGGTGCTAACAGTTAACGTGCTTAGCTGTTAACTCAAAGGTTGGAGGTTTGAGTCTAGAAAAGTGTTGGAAGAAAGGCCTGGCTACCTACTTTCAAAAAATCAGCCATTGAAAACTTGGAAGCACAGTTCTGTGTGGCACTTGTGAGATCACCATGAACCAGAATTAAGGACAAACATTTTTTTAAAATGTTATTGTAGTAACTGTAATGTAGTTGAAAGGCTCAAGTCCTGGCTGTGCCTTTTTTGTTGTTGTTGTAAGCTGTGGGTCTTTGGGCAGTGTACTTACTTAACTTACTTAGTTAACAGTAAAGTATGTGTTGCATACTTTACAAGTTGCTGCCAGGATTAAATAAAATAATGTTTTTGAATTTTTGGTAAATGCTAAAGCACTGTCCAATATTATTTAAACTAATATATGCTAACAGTACTTATACCTCTGTTCTTAAAATGTTAAGAGATACTGGATTGTATTTCAGATTATTCACAATTGTTCTTTACAGTAGCTGAAACTATATTTTGTATTTAAACTTTTGAAACTAAATAGTTATCATTAAAAATCCCCAGGAGGTTCTCTTGCTAAATAAAGACACATTCACATAATATTTTTTTCTCTCTCCCTATCCAAACAGCCTGAAGTACTTGAGCAACTAAGTGGATTAAAAGAATTTTGGATGGATGGTAACAGACTGACTTTTATTCCAGGAGTATGTATATCAAATGTTAAATGCTTTTACTTATTGTTGTTGATCCTTTGCAGTTTTATTAATTGTGTACTTACTATTAATTAGTAAGTAGAGGATTTTATTTAATTATTAGTAGCGTTAAACAGAAACAAATTAATTCTTTTTTTTTGGTTAACTATGAACAAACTCTTGATTAATATCAGAAAACTTTTTAAATAAACTTTGTGTAATTGTCTGTTCTTGATACTCTGCATTGTGTTCCTGCCAGTCTTAGCAGTTGACCTTATATTCTAATGCTGTTTGCCCAAGAAATTGATAAAACACCAGTTTTCCCATGTGTAGACTTTCTGTCTTTTCAACTGGCAAATTATATATTCTCAGATCTAAAGAAGTCATAAGCATCCCCATACTTGCTATTTCTCTTACAAATGATGAGTAGCTGAGTTCTCAAATGGAAATATGTGTCTTTTGTCATTCTGCTGGGCTAAAATCAGTAGGAACTCTTAACTTTTATTACTGATACATTACTAAAAATATTTTTATAAGTCCTCTTTCTCATATGAATATTTAATTATGAATTCTAAACTTTTTACAAATTACTGAATGGAGTTAACTAGATTTCCTTTTTTTCTTACAGTTTATTGGTAGTTTGAAACAGCTCACATATTTAGATGTTTCTAAAAATAATATTGAAATGGTGGAAGAAGGAATTTCAGCATGTGAAAATCTTCAGGACCTCCTGTTATCAAGCAATTCACTGCAACAACTGCCTGAGACTATTGGTTTGTATTGCTTTCAAATTCATATAATTAGTTTTTACTAAAATGAAATCTAAGAAATTAAATCTTTGCCCCTGCTTGATTACAAGCTTCCATATAATATTATTAAAATATATTTATTTGAAGGTAGTTTTTCTGTATTGCTACGGGATCAGATCTTAATTTAACTATTTTCCTGATGTGTAATCAGTTGTACAATTCACTTTACTCCTTTGCTGACATTATTTTGCTTTTCTTTACTATAAGGAAATACCATTAATAACATTTTAATTCCATATAAGAAGTTAGCTTACCCATAACTCTTGATCTTAGCCCTTATCTGGTAACTTTTACCAGGACTACTTCATTATAGAGTCACAGGCAAGAAAATAGACTAAATTAAGCAACTCCTGTCTGAGCTCTATAATTGTTTTTGAGACTATATTTATAGATTTGGTTGTCTGATGATGTGTGTTAAGTGAATGGAATTATTTTGAAAAAGGACCAAAAACCTTAATCTCTGCATCTTGGTGGAGGAAGGGTGTGTGTCAAGGTTGTATCCTTTCCCCATTTTTATTTAATCTGTATGCTGAGCACATAATCCAAGAAGCTGAACAATATGAAGAAGAACACAGCATCAAGATTGAAGAAAGACTCACTAACAGTCTGTAATATGCAGATGACACAAGCTTGTTTGCTGAAAGTGAAGATGACTTTTGAAGCACTTATTGATGAAGATTAAAGACTACAGTTGTAGTGTGGATTGCACCTCAGCATGAAATGAAAATCTTCACAACTGGCACAGTAAAGCAGTATCATGATAAATGGAGAAAAGATTAAATTTGTCAAAGATTTCTTATTACTTGGCTCTGCAATCAACACCCATGGAAGCAGCAGTCGGGAAATCAGATGCCGTATTGCACCGGGCAAATCTGCTCCAAAAGACCTCTTTAAAGTGCTGAAGAGAAAAGATGTCTCCTTGAAGAATAAGGTGCGCCTAACCCAAGCCATGGTGTTCTCAGTCGCCTCATATGCATGCAAAGGCTGGGCAGTGAATAAGGAAGACCAAGGAAAAGTTGATGCTTTTGAGTTGTGGTGTGGGAGAACAAATCTGTGCTGTAGGAAATGCAGCCGGAATGCTTCGTGGAAGTGAGAATGGTCAGCCGTCGTCTCACCTACTTTGGTTATGTTGTCAGAAGGAACCATTCCCTGGAGAAGGATATCATGCTTGGTAAAGTGGAAGGCCAACGAAAAAGGGGAAAACCCTCAATTAGATGGATTAACACAGTGGCTATAACGATGGGCTCAAACATAACAAGGATTGTGAGGGTGGTGCAAGAGTGAGCGGTGTTTCATTCTGTTGTACATAGGGTCACTAAGAGTTGGAGCTGACTCAACAACAGCACCTAACAGCAACAACAAGAGGTGATAATATAGGTGAAAATTGTAGGATAAGGAGTAGAGAGTGATAGTTTTGAGATGGTGTCTCTTGGGTACATTAATCAGGAAAGTTCTTTGTGATTCATGCCAAATGTAATAGGTGCTGATGGTGGATTTGCTTCTAGTTCTTACTGATAATTTTTGTGTTATTTTCTCAATAGGTTCATTGAAGAAGATAACAACTCTTAAAATAGATGAAAACCAATTAATGTATCTACCAGAATCTATAGGAGGGTAAGATTTTTATTTTTAAAAAACTAGAAGATTTTGCTTTCAGTTCAGCACTCCATGTGTAAATATTTTCAGATAATTGCATAAAAAACTGCTAGAAGAGACTTAATAAATGTTTAAGTAATTGGTATACAGGTGGTCATATTTATAATAAAGATAGGCGGACCACTTTATTGATAAAATTTAGGTTAGTAGAATGGAAAGTTTCCTTAAGTTTATTAAGGTCAGGATCAAATGTTTATAAATTATTAAATTTTGGATTATACATATCAAACCTTTTTAAAATAATCTTTTTTTTTATTATTATTAAAGGTTGACATCAATAGAAGAACTGGACTGTAGTTTCAATGAAATTGAAGCTTTGCCTTCATCTATTGGGCAGCTTACTAATATAAGAACTTTTGCTGCAGATCATAATTTTTTACAACAGTTACCACCGGAGGTACTGTTTTTAAATTTGGTTTAGTTTTTTAACTTTTCATCTTTTTCTAATTATTTTTATTGTAACTTTCTAGTTTATTTTTCTGTCCTACATAATTATAAAAAACCCACTGCTGTCAAGTCATATATCGTTGAGTAATTTTCAAAATAATAATTAGTTACTTTGATTGAGAAGAGGTATCTAAATATTTTCCTTTAATATTAATAGTATTTAAAAAGTGAAAATGTAATTCCTTTTGCAAAATTTAATATTTTGCCTAACTTTCAAAAATGATATTTTACATATAAAATATATTGATTAACCAATGGTCAATTTAAAAAAAAACTATTATGTGTATAAAACAAAAAGTTTGTCATTCTCACTGTTTTTACAGATACAATTCAGTGACATTAATTACATTCACTGTGTTGTGCTACCATCACTACTAGCCGTTTCCAAAAGTTTTCCATCACTCCAATCAGAAACACGGTATCCTTTGAGCAGTAATTCCCATTCCTGCTTCCTCTCATCCTCTCATAACCACTTGAAAGCTTTTGTCTCTATGCATTTGCCATTCTAGAGATTTCATATAAATGGGCTTATAAATTTTTCCTTTTATGTCTGATTTATTTCACTAAGCATAAAGTTTTCAAGGTTCATCATTTCATATGTCGTAGCATGTCAGAATTTCATTTCTCTGAGTAATTTTCCATTGTACATATGTGTCACATACAAAATGATGGACACTGAGGTTGTTTTGGTTATTGTGAATAGTGTAGCAGTGAGCATCAGTGTACAATAAACCAAATGCTTGATTTTTAAATTTGTTTCTCTTTCAGATTGGAAGTTGGAAAAATATAACTGTGCTATTTCTTCATTCTAATAAACTTGAGATACTTCCAGAGGAAATGGGTGATATGCAAAAATTAAAAGTCATCAATTTAAGTGATAATAGGTTTGTAATGTTTTGTTCATCCGTTGGTTTATGGAAAACATTGATTGAATGGAATTAAAATTTCACATGATATGTGATAGAAAGTTTAATGCTTGTTTCCCTTTTGACATATTTTTATTTTTTAATTACAATTTTCACCTGAAAGGATGATCTGATTTTTCTTATGTTAGTTATCATGCTATTTGGCATTGTTCTTTTTGGGTTAACTTCAGCTGTAGAACGTTTTTTTTTTTCATGGTAACCTTTTACGTCTATAGCTTAATGCATATCTTCACCTTAATGCTGCTGTTCAACAAAACAGCTTTTGAATCTAATCTAATGCTTGTATCTTTGGGGCACAGGTATAGTTAGGCATTCACTCACGTAGTTTGGGCAACGAAGCCAGGGTATAGACCAAATAAATTACTAGGGTTGCTGAGTTAGAAGTTAAGCAGAATGTCTATGATTTTTCCTCAAAGAGAGGAGAAAATTAAGACTCCTAGTTAAGGTGACTCACTTCTAGTTAAGGTCACACAAGGTATAAGGTAGAAATTTAAATTAAACCCAGTTTTCTTACTGGTATTCTCAATTCCGTTTCATTTAAAAAGAACTGCTGCTTTTAAATTAAGTTCCTGTTTTAGCTTATATTTTCTACCCCAAGACTTCAGTACTAAGTGCTAGCAGATTGCCTTAGAAGATAGGCATAGAAGAATAGACAGATTTGTTAGCAGGATTGAAGTCGATAATCCTATTTTAAATAGAGTCCCATTTTAATTTAGCGTTTGAATGAGTATTTATATTACTTTGTTTTTACTCATTATCACCTTAGAATAGTCATCTTGTGTATGAAAGTACTGTCTCTCAAAGCATTGTTTCTTGTAACAGTATGTTCTCTCTAAATATAAATAAAACCGCCAAAGTACTTTTGTGATACATTGCTTAATGTGTCCAAGTGTTTGCTCTAAGGCAGACAGTTAAATTTTTTTTGACAGACAGCTTTTTGGAGGTTATTAGATAATCCATTTTCCGGCCAGCTGAATTGATACAACTGAACAATTTTTTAAAAAACCATAGTCTTATAAACCTGTATAATATTTTATGTCCTATTCAGAGGTCTATGTTGGGTTATCCCCCAAAGTAACTGTTTCTCTCTTTAAAATAATACAGTATTATTTAGGAGGCCATTAAATTTAGCTCTCAAATAATTTTAAATCTTCTCCTATTAAAGTTTAATTTTTCTTTGTATTTTTTCCCTACAGATTAAAGAATTTGCCCTTTAGCTTTACAAAGCTGCAGCAATTGACAGCTATGTGGCTCTCAGATAATCAGGTAGGCATTCTAATTTTGTAAAGTATTATATTCTAATTTTATTAAATAATGGTACATTCTAATTTACATAGAAACATTTAAGAGCAGTTATGTATGTACTCTGATACACATTATAAAACATTTATGCAGAAAAGTTTTAGTAAATATTTAGAAACACATAATTTAATGAAGTTGGGGTAACAAATCCTGCAGGATTTAATTTCCCCTAAATCTGTGAAGAAAAGATACATAGATTAGGAAATTATCATATTTGTGTAGAAGATTGATCATTTAAATTGTGTTTCTAATTGGATACTTCCCAGTCCTCAAAGAAGTTTTTCTAGAATATTCGAGAGTTACTCCATGAACTTTTTCTATCTAACATTTATAATAGGCCATGAACTGTTTGTGGAGCTGGGAATGTGTTGATGAAGCAAATAGAATCTTATTCCCATTGAGCTGGGCAAGAAGGACAAAAAAGTACACAGTGAAGTTGCAGGTGGTGGTAAATGCTATTAAGAAATGAGATAGGCATTAAAAACATAGCTGGGTTGGAGCAGATGTTGTTGTTAGGTGCTGTCAAGTTCGCGCTGACTCATAGTGACTCTGTGTACAATGTAGAACAAAATACTGCCTGGTTGTGCACCATCCTCACAATCCTTGCTGTACTTGAGCCCATTGCTGCAGGCACTGTGTCAGTCCATCTTGTTCAGGGTCTTCCTCTTTATCGCTGATCTCCACTTTACCAAGCATGACATCCTTCTCCAGGGAATGGTCCATTCTGACAACATGACCAAAGTAGGTGAGCGAAGTCTGGCCATTTTTGCTTCCACTGGAAATTCCAGATGCACTTCTTCCTGGACATATTGTTTGTTCTTCAGGCCATCCATGGTGTTTTCAGTATTCTTTGCCAACACCACAATTCAAAAGCATCAACTCTTCTTCAGTCTTCCTTATATACTGTCCAGTTCTCACATGCATTTGAGGCGATTGAAAATACCATGGCTTGGGTTAGGTGCATATTAGTCTTCAAAGTAACATCTTTGCTCTTCAACACTTTAAAGAGGTCTTTTGCAGTACGTCTGCCTAGTGGCCTAGTGCATTACAATGTCTCATTTTTCAACTACTGTTTCCATTGATGTTGATTGTGGATCTAAATAATATGACATCTTTAACAACTTCAGTCTTTTCTCCATTTATTGTGATGCTTCTTATTGTTCCACTTGTGAGGATTTTTCTTTTCTTTATGTTGAGGTACAATCCATACTGCAGACTGTAGTCTTTAATCATCAGTAAGTACTTCAAGTCATCTTCACTTTCAGCAAGCAGGGTTGTGTTATCTGTATATTGTAGATTGTTAATGAGTCTTTCTCAAATCCTGATGCTGCATTTTTCTTCATATAGTCCATATAGTTGGAGTAGATGTCCAGTTTTCAATAGAGTGATTGGGCAGTGTCTCTTTTATGAGGAAACAGTAGAGCAGAGTACCAAATTATATCAGGATTGAGCCATGCATATCCTTGAGGGGCAGGATGGAACATTTAGGGAACATTCAGTGTAAAGGCCCTAATACGGGAATGAGCTTGGTATATTTGTGATTTAAATGAATGCCCAGTGGACTGTATTGTAATGAGCGGGGAGGAATTGTATAAGCTTAGATCAGAGAGGAAAACTAATACCAGATCATTTAGAGTCTTCTACAGGATGTAGTACTTGGAATTTTACTCTGGGTTAGATGGAGGTCTGTTGGAGTATTTCGAGCCAAGGAATGGTAAGATTGAGTTATATTTTTGAAAGAAAATTCTCACTGTTGTATGAAGAATAAACTGTGGGTGATAAGGGGTGAGGGTGGTTTATTCAATATGAGAAGCTTAAATAGTAGTAAGGGGGCTTTTCTAATAGTCCAGAAGAAATATATTGGTGAGCGTCAACTAGTGTGATAATATGGAGTTTATGAGAAGAGTTCAGATAGGGATATATTTTTAAGATATTACCAGTAGAACTTACTGATGGACAAAATGTGGAACTTCAGAAGAAAAATCAAGTATGACTGCTAGGCTTTTAACCTGAGCAAGTACAATGTTTGAGTTACTATTTTCTGAAACAAGGGAGACAAAGGAAAAGGAGCGAGTTTGGGGGTAATATCTAGAATTTGATTTTTGACATTGTTAAATTTGAGAAGTGTGTTATATGTTAAAGTAGTAATATCAAATCTGGAGTTTAAGTTTGGAACTCATGTGTTGGCTGGAGATAAAAATCTGAGAGTCAATACTGTACAAATAAAGGATTTAAAACTATGAAATGGATGAGATTACAAGGGAGAAGGAATAGATAGAGAAAAAAGAAAGGCCAAAGATTGAGTCCAGGTTAAAGGATATCCAGAAAGAAGAATGAGAAAGCCATCTGAAGGAAGTCGAATACTGCTGATGGGTCAGACTGCTAATTGAATATTGGGTTTCTGGTTTAAAAGTAATTGCTGACCTTGGCATCAGAGCATTTTCAATGAAATGATGGGAATGAAAGCCTGATTTGAGTATATTAAAATGAATGTAGACCCCCTGAGACTATCACCACGAAGACACTCTTCAGTCCAGAACTGATCCTAGCCCCTAAGGCCATCTTCTAAAGAAATAGCAGAATGGCATGCAAAATGAATATTACCAGTAAGATCAGGGTCTTATTTCAAAATAATCATGATGAGATAGATGATAAAGGGTCAGAGAGACTATAGTATTGGAAAATGAACAAACAACACAATTAAAAAATATGTTGACACATTGTGATGAATGTAACTAATGTCACAGAACAATTTGTGTTGAAAATGTCAGGTGGAAACCTAACGTGCTGTGTAAACTTTCACCAAAAATTCAATAAAATATTATTTTTCAAAAAAATGAGTGTGGAGTTAAGGAAGTCAAGACACTGAATATATTTTATTGCCCTAGTGATGCTTTATGGAGCTCTGGTGGTGTAATGGTTAAGGCATTTGGCTGCTAACCAGATGGTCAGCAGTTCAAACCCACTAGCGACTCCACTGAAGAAAGTATAGGCACTCTGTTTCTATTAAGACTTGCAGCCTTGGAAACCCAGTGGGAGTCACTATGAGTCATAATCAACTCGGTGACAGTGGGTTTGGTTTGAGTTAAATTTTAGTATTTCATGCATGCAGATAGTAGCTATATATTTCAGCTATTAAAAGCATATTATACAGAGAATAAATGTCTTGGGTTCAATTTGAAATGTTTAGTTTTCAGTCTGAGAATTCACATGTAGACTTTGGCACATGATATGTCTTAGTAGTAAATATTCTATTTACTAGTGTTTGAGTTATAGTTGAAAGGAATCTTAGAGATTGTCTTTTTGAAATCTGCTGCTTTAATGGATGAAAAATCTCCTTTATAATGTCACCGAAAATAGTGGATTATAGGTCCTAAAAAAGTGTAGTGTATGACAGTAGTGAAAGAATTAGAAAATACTATTCAGGAAGTTAAGGATATTGATTTAAAATCTGCCAAGGGAAAAATGAAAGGCTGACTTATTATCTTGAAATATGAGTGAAGTATTTTCCACATCTGTTACCATGTTTTTCTTGTGATAAATGGTTTTTAACAAAGTTAAATATACATTTTGTTAGTGTTTTTAATAGGAGCTCTGGTAGCATAGTGCCTAAGGCATGTGACTGCTAACCAGAAGGCTGGTGGTTCAAACCCACCAGCCACTCCTTGGAAGGAAGTTTGGGCAATCTACTTCCGCAGTGATATTGCCTCGGAAACTCAAAGGGGGTTTTGCTATGAGTCGGGGCCGACTTGACGGCACATAGCAAGACAACAACAGTGTTTTTAATTAAAAAAAAAAAAAAATTACTGCTTAGCATTTGATTTTGCACACAATCATATAATAATTCCTCTAAAACTGTATTTTCTCACAGTGGAATACACTGGTCTCATAGGATGCTCATAAGTTCCATAATCAAATTAGGAAACTATAATATATCTCTGTTTTGTTTTATATTAGCAGCTCTGAGATTACTGTGGTAAAGAAACCCACTTGTCTGTTTATTTCAGAATTCTCCAAACTCTTTAACTGAGAACTTTTTACAGCTAACACCCACTAATATCCTAAAGCCTTAAGTTATTGTTGATTCATCTTATGAATTGGACTATTGTATTTACTTTTTTTTGTAAATTTGAAAAGAAAGTATTAAGATGATGAGATAATTGCTTTTCTTAGCGCTTGAACAAAGTGATTATTGCTTCTATTAAATGTTTCAGTTCACATATGTTAATTTTTTTATCTGTTAATTGATGATTGCCATTTTTTTATTTGGTTTCAGGAAACATTTGCAGGGCCCTGTTTAATGCATACCAACTATAGTGTGAATGAGACTTAACTTCTTTCTTGAAGAACTCTCATTTTAATTTTATTAATATAATAGCATTTTTTGGATAAATTAATACCAGAAAATTATCCCAGATAGCTCATATTACTGAAAGTATGTAGTATCTAATATGGTTTCTGTATATTTATAGTTTTATCTCATTCTTCCCTTTCTCCTCCCCATTTGTTAATTACAGTAATTCCTTACTATACAATGTGTAATCATTGTGCTGTAAAAGAACAAAGGAGGGGGTATATGAAAAAAGTTTACTTGTGAATTATGGAAATAAGTTGTTCCTGGTTATTTCACTGACCAGGTAGAGCATAGTATCTACTGTTCAACATGCAGTGCTTTTCTGGAGTACGTCTGAACACTTGAGCAGAACATTTGTTTGTTCATTTACTCTTTCCCTCATTCATTTTTGTTATCATACTTACTGAAGAATGGCTTTCTGCCAGGCAAGCTAAGGTGGGGGAAACAAGGACATACAATTTTAATATAATATTTTAAAAGCTTTGGTTGGACTACGTTTCTGAATCAAACTAGAAAGATAACTTGAGGCAGTAAAGACAAGTTTCTCAGAGGTGGAAATGCTTGAATTGCCTTTTCAAAGAGAAAAAAGATTTAAACAAACAAAAGGTAGCAGTTCTGGTTCGAAGGACTACTATGAGAATAAGCACTTAGGTGCCTGCAGCCTAATGTATTTGATCCTGTGCAAGTGGTCCTTAAGACCAAAGCATACCCAGAGAGGTGGACAGGAACTCATTCATGAAAGACCTTGTATGCCATGGAAAGGATGGCAAATACAATTTATTGATTTTTTTTTTTTAATCTTACGTATCAACTCTAATCTTTTACAAGTGACTTCCTAAAGAATTGTATTGCAGAATCTGAGATCATATTCAGGCTCAGTGCAAAAGTGCTGTGGTTAGGGTGACTATAACTTATTGTCCATACTATGACACTGTTGAGAGTGAAAGGGGCTCCGCTGATAATTATGTCAAAACAGTATGTATAAAATGGATATTGGGCATTCTAGTTATGAACAATTAAGCATATCTGCCTTGAATAAAGAAGGAAGAACAGTGACCCTTATCATACATGTTTGTCAGTCCCAGTACAGGAGAGGGAACTAGTTTAACATCTGAACGGGCAAATGGTATGTTCAGATTGATATTTTTAGAACTGCCATTTTCATCTGTGGAGATAAAGAAAAAATGCTGAAAATGTGAAGAAGTTTGAGACATAGGGCAGTTTGTTTACTGTGAAACCAGTAGAGGGCACAAAAGAAATATTTGAATGAGAATAAGATTACAGGGTGGAATTTGATAGCTGCAAGGTTTCTATGAAAAAGGATCCAGAGAATTTATAGGTTGGCTATTTGAAGGGAGAATTGGGAACTCCTCTGCCCATCTGGAGTCAGCCAGGGCTTGGATTGGTAGGGTTTTAGGTGAATAGGTGTCAAAAAGAATTAGTTAGATTAACAAGTAAGTTGATAGTACAAGGCACTCAGTTAAGAAAAAAGTCTTATGAAAACATGAGGTTTAAAAGTCTGAAGATAACTGAGGTTTCTAGTTCTACCAGAGTGACTTGTGTTGCCATTAATAAAGACAGGAAACATACGGGAAGGAAAGACAAGCAGTTTATAATATAACGTTTATTTTAAACATTCTCTCTTCAGCTGATAATTAGAATAAACCTTTAGATAACTAGACCAAACTTTCCAAATGATTTCTACAAAATCATCTTTCCAAGGAGGGGAGTACTAGACTGGACAAAATAACATAAAATAGAAAGTCCTATTTTAAAACTATTAAATAAATTGCTGTGATAACAATTATTAGGCCATGGGTACTTAGTATATGAAACATTTTTTTAATTGTTTTGATAGTACAGTGATAATTGCAAAACGATGTGAGTTTGTTTATAATAAAAACCAAGTTTTATTTTTAGATTTTTATAAAATTTCAAACTAAAGATTTAAAAATGCTATTATGTATATTTAAATTTGCCTTTGTAATCCACAAGTTGATATTTTATAGAAGACAAATAACTGAGTATGTATTTGCTTTAGGATTGTTGAAAATTAAGCATTTATTTTCTTTCTCTAGTCCAAACCCCTGATACCTCTTCAAAAAGAGACTGATTCAGAGACTCAGAAAATGGTGCTTACTAACTACATGTTCCCTCAGCAGCCAAGGACTGAGGATGGTAGGAATTTAAGAATTTCTTTTCCTTCCTTTTTTTTTTTTCAAATACTGACTTCTCAAAGCAAAATGTGAATTGAATTTTAAGTTTCAAAGATCTAGGCTCATTTGAATGGAATTTGGAGAATTGATTTTAAAAGACCTCTCAAAGTAAGACATCTGAGGTTTATAAGACAGTTAAATTTAGGGGTATAGGTCTACCATACATATACTTCCTTATCCTTGAACTTAAGTAGCTAACTTCATCTATTTCAGATCTCTCCATTTAGGTAAATGTCAGGAATATATATATTTAGTATAACGTGGTAAGAACTATTGAACAATATTTTGTTCTCTTCTGTTGTAGACTTCATACCACTCTTGGATTTACACACTACATCAAGATAATCTGTAATACTATGACTATACATTTTTACCTCCAAGCCTTTAATAGGGATAATTTTGCCAAAAAAGGGGAATAATCTTCTACTATTAACCACAAATATTTCACAAATTATAGTATAGAAGCCTTTTACACTAAGAAGCAAGTTGTTTCTGTTATGTTGTACTGTGAGTATATATAATGTTTATTACATGGTTTACTTAAAATATATTATTTCTATGTATATATCTTTCTGAAACCCAAGAAAATCTGGGTGGTCTAAAGTTATTTATAAATTAACTTAGTACGAAAATAGTGAAGAACAAGTAATTCTTTAAATTAATGATTAGTCTTAATTTATAAAATAGAGTTTAGGCAAGATATATAAATTATTGAACTTCAGTTTCCTTATCTTGAAATGAGGATAATAGTATTTATTTTGGAGAGTTGTTACAAAAGATGAGAAATAATTTATTGCTCTTTCAAAGAAGAACATTAAAGACTTCTTTGATACAGGGTATTATTATCAAATGAGTGGGTATATTTAATGAGATCGATTTAGGTGAAGCAACACTTAACTTTTGAATTTAATTGGTTCAGACTTGTGAGATATGAGAGGCGTATAACTTCATTCACATTAGAAGGCTTGTCTTGGAGAATAGGTTTACAAACGAGATTTCTCTTCCATGTGTTTAAATCTACTCCCCAACCTCCATATTTAGCAAAATAATAAAATGTAAAAATATGTATCTATGACAAAATATAGTATACTGAAGTGGTTGGTGTTCATGTAGTACTTTATGTAAGTACTGTGTGTGCGCTAGAAATTGCTGCTATTGCTGCGGTGGTGGCGGTGATTCTCAGTTACCCTTGAATTAACTCCAATTGATAGTGACCTTATGTCTAATACAACTAAAGGATGCCTAGTCCTGAGCCAAATTTAAAAATAGGCTTGCAAACTCTGGCTTATGCTACAGCTAGTGCAGTGTGGGAAATTACAGCAAATTCTTGGATACATCAGTAGAAGTTTTTGTTTGTTTGCCTTAGTCATTAGGACTCATGTCTCAAATTTTTGCTTTTACTTGTCTCTGAAGATGGTTTCTGGATAATAGGAAATAGTAAGAGTGAACATTCCATAAATATAATCAGCTATATAGTGTATTCAGGAACTCTGGTGGCACAGTGCCTGAGGCATTTGACTGCTAACCAGAAGGCTGGCGGTTCAAAGCCACCAGCCACTCCTCAGAAGGAAGATTGGGCAATCTACTTCCATAGAGATACTGCCTTGGGAACCCAAGGAGGGAGGGGTCACTATGAGTCAAATCTACTTGACAGCATTGAGTTTGGCTTTTGATATATAGTATGTTCAAATAATACTTCTTTCATATAGGAAGATAGAATGCTAATACTTCTTAAAACATTTTTGAAGGAAAAGATGGAATGAGTTCTTTAGTGTAGAGAAGAGACCTTAATGCCTTGTGTCTTGTGTTGACAAACTATTTCAATAAAATAAAAATTTAGTAAATATTTTAGGCTTTGTAGGCCATACACATTGTTGCAGCTACTTAACTCTGCCATTTCAGTGCATAAGGAGCCACAGACGATATGTAAACAAATGATCATAAATGTCTTCTAATAAAACTTGATATTATTCATGTAATTTTCATGTGTCATGAAATGTTATCCTTTTTCCTTTTTTCCAAGTATTTAAAAATATAAAAACTATTCTTTTGTGTTATGTGTGTATATGTGTGATTTGGGCAAAAGTATACATAGAAAATTGATTCTTCATACAACATTTCATATACATTTTGTTTCATGACATACATTGCAATCTCCATAATGTAACAGCGCTCTTCCCCCTTCTTCCTCCTTATAGTTACCTTTTCCCTGTGTCCTTCTTTCCTGTGCATTCCTGCCTTCTGAGCTATCTCCCTGTACAGATACTGCCCTTCTGATCTCTATGTTTGATTGCTCTGAGGAGTGTACCTGTCTGGTGTACATGTTCACCTTATATGCTTATCTGTTGTTTGGCTGGAAGCTACCAGAGTTGAGTTCAGTTCCAGGCCTGAAGGGTGACTAGGGATCATAGTCTTGGGGAACTTAACCAGCCTCTATCAGACCAGTAAGCTGGGTCTTTTTTTAATGATTTTGAGTTTTGCTCCACAGAAAAATGTAAAAACCATTGTTAACTCAGTGACTATATAAAAGCAGGTGGTGGTTTTTTTGTTTTGTTTTGTTTTGTTTTTGTATAGGTCTTTTGTGACTCTCGTTAGATTTATTCCTAAGTACTTTTGGGTCGTTATTATAAATGGTATTGTTTTCCTAATTTCCTTTTCAAAGTTCTCTTTATTAGTGTAAAGGAAGCTGACTGATTGTTTACATTGATCTTAAGCCATGCCACTTTGCTAAATCTTTAAATTAGTTCCAGTAATTTTCCTTCTGAGTCTTTGGGATATTTTTATGTATAGGATCACATCATCTGCATATAAAGATCATTTTACTTCTTCTTTGCCAGTTTGAATTCCTTTTATTTACCTTTCTTGCCTCACTGTTCTGATACTGCCCTCAAGTCATATCGGCTCATAGTGAGCCCTCTTTGGGTTTCTAAGGCAGTGTCTCTATGGAAATAGATTGCCCAGTCTCCTTCTGAGGAGTGGCTGGTGGCTTTGAACCGCCAGCCTTCTGGTTAGCAGTCAAATGCCTTAGGCACTACGCCACCAGAGCTCCTCCTCACTGCTCTGATAGGACATCCAATACAATACTGAACAGGAATGGTGATAAAGGATATCTTTGTCTACTATCCATTTGTAAGGGGGAATGCTTTCTGACTATCTCCATTGAGACTGATATTGGCCATTTTTTTTTATATGCCCTTAATTATGTTGACAAATTTCCTTTCTATTCCTGTTTTGTTCAACATTTTTATCAGGAATGGGTGCAGAAGGTTGGCAGTTCAAACCCACTAGCCGCTCTGCAAAAGGAAGTTGGGACAATCTACTTCTGTAAAGATTTACTGTCTCAAAAACTCAATGGGGGTCACTATGAGTTGGAATTGACTCAGTGGCAGTGAGTTTGTGTATTTTTTATGTTTATGTGAGGGATGTTGGTCTCTAATTTTCTTTTTTAATAGTGTTTTTGCCTTGATTTGATATCAGGGTTATGTTCACTTCATAAAATGAATTCAGGAGTATTCCCTCCTTTTTCTTTATTCTGGAATAGTTTGAATAGGATTGGTGTCAGCTCTTCTCAGAATGTTGGGTAGAATTTGCCAGTGAAGCCACCTGAGCCAGAGCTTTTTTTTGTTGAGAGGTTTTTTTTTTTTTTTTAATCTGTTCAATTTCATCTTTTGTTATTGGTCTATTCAGATTTTCTACTTCAGGTTGTATTAGTTTAGGTAGATAGTGTGTTTTTAGAAATCTATCAGTTTCTTCTAGGTTTTCACATTTGTGGGAGCTTAGTTCTGCTAATATCCTGTTATTATCCTTTTTATTTCAGTTGGTTCTTTTTTTTATTATTTTTATTTTTTTATTGTGATTTGGGTGAAAGTTTACAGAGCAAATTCATTTTCCATACAGCAGTTCACATACACTTTGTCTCATGACGTTGACTGCAATTTCCCACAATGCAACCACTCGTCTCACACTGCTTTCCCATAGTTACCTCTTCCCTATGTCCTTCCCTCTGTGCACTCCTGCCCTGCAAGCTGTCTTCCTGTGCATGCACAGCCCTTCTATTAGTCCAAGATTGATCTCTCCAAGGAGTCTATCTACCTAATGTAAATGTTCAGCTCATATGCCTGTCTTTTGTTTGGCTTTGTTTCCACCAGGCTATCAGACCAACAAACCTGGTCTTTCCCTTTTTTTAATTTTTTATGATTTTCAGTTTTATTCCAAATTGTTCTCCCACTTGATCCTCCTCTAAGTGGTTGACAGTGGTAGCTGGGCACCATCTAGTTCTTCTGGTCTCATAGTCATATAGGCTGAGGATCGCATGGTATACCAGTCACTTGGACTAATTGTTTCCATGTATCTTTGGTTTTCTTCATTCTTCTTTGCTTTGGATGAGGAGAGACCCATTGTTGCATCTAGATGGCCACTGGCAAGCTTTTAAGATCCCAGTGGTTACTCGCCAAAGTAGGATATAGAACAATGTTTTTGTGTAGTATTTTATGCCAATTAGGTTTGATGTCCCCTGTGACCATGGTCCCAAGCCCACAGGTCCAACTAAAGTAGTAATAAATGTTCTTATCTTAATCATTTTTTGTTTTCTGAATTTTTAATTTTATTCTGAAAATTCCCACAAATCTCTGGTTTTCTGTCTTTAAGATGGAAATCTTCTTGTATTCTATGTTCCATGGATGCTGCAAAGATAATCGAAGTGAAGAAAGTACATTTAACACTACTTCTCTCAGTCATTCTTCTGTTATAAAGAAGGGGTCAAAACTATGGCTCATGGGCCATGTATGGCCTACTGCTTGTTTTTGTGTGGCCCATAAGTTACAAATAGTTTTTACTTTTGTAATCTCATTTTGCCTTTAGAGAACTCTTAACTTTGTACCCCAGTTAAGTGAAATATTATTCTCACAAGAAAATTTCATTCTTCTCATCAGTAAACCTGAATTAAAAAAAATTGTACTGAAAGATTATCATTATTGTATTTTTATTTTGTCATTAAAAATTTTGTGGAAAATTTTTTTCCACAATAAATACCAATATAATATCCTTGATTTAGCCTCCTAAATGAAAAAGCTTAAACTATTTGCAATCTGACCCCTTACATAAAAACCTTTCTGACCCCCCTCCTCTAAATCATTATTTAGACCCTGTCCTAATTATGGGTATATTCATGCTCAGATTTTTCTTCTTAACGGTTTTCACTGTAATACCTTATTATCATTTCATGCTTTAAATCTACCAGGCCTCTTCCTTTCTATCATTTCTATTTATTTCCTTGCCATTTCTTCTTAAAAGAGATTATATTTCAATTAAGAAATTTATTTGTTATCCAGAATAGATAAATCCATAGGGGCAGGAAATAAACTAATGGTTGACAAGGGGTGGAGAGAAAGGAATGGAAAGATCCTGTGGAATGGGTACAGAGTTTCCTTTTGGAATGATGAAAGCATTTTGGAACTAGATCAGGTAGTGGTTGCACAACACTGTGAATGTACAAAGTGCATTGTACATTTTATAATGGTTTATTTTATGTTATATGGATCTTACTGTAATTAATATATACATTTTTAAGAAAATTTAAAAAGAAATTTATTTCTGATATGAAGAATAGAAGTAACAATAAAGGGAATATTACCACTTTTATTTTTTGCTTTTGAAAATGTGGTTAGAGTAGAAGGATCTACAGTGGAAAAGTCCTACATATAGCAGTATAATTTATGATATTCTGAGTCCTCTTGGAGTTCATGTGCCACTTAAAGTATCTCATTATTGGTATTATAAGGATAGCACTGTAACATATTATATTCATAATACTAAATGAAGACTATATTGACGTGGCTGAGAGAGTGAATTTCCTTTCAAGTGTACAAAAAGGTTTTCCTTCATCCTAGTACCTCTAAGAAATAGATGAGTCAGGAAATACACCATTCTTGGGTTGAAGTTTTTTACATCGTTTTTAAAGAAGTAGATATTTTGTTGACATTTAAATAATTTGTCTTTATTGACTACCTATATGTGTTATGTTAGATCTAAGTGCTCTAAGACAAGATCCCTTGCCCTCCAAGAAGCTCATGATCTGGAGGGATATAATGGTAAACAAATTTGAAGAGGAAGGGATGAAAACCTGGGCTTAGGTAGAGAAATTGCAGCAGTATATTGATAGAGAACTTCCAGAGTTTCAAGCCGGATTCAGAAGAGGACGTGGAGCAAGGGATATCATAGCTGTTGTCAGATGGATCTCGGCTCAAGGCAAAGAATACCAGAAAGATGTTGACTTGTGTTTTATTGACT
>NW_006921949.1:3185588-3189798 GCF_000298275.1 Orycteropus afer afer
GGATCGGGCAGTGTTTCGTTCTGCTGTGCATGGGGTCGCTATGAGTCGGAAACGACTCGACGGCACTTAACAACAACAACAACAACAGGTAGAGAAATCAGTCTTAAACAGGAAAGGGGGAACTGTGGGTGCATTGTTGTTGTTGATAGATGCTGGCAAGTCCATTCCTACTCATAGTGACTCTGTACAACAGAACGAAACTCTGTCTGGTCCTGCTTATCCTCCCAATCTTTGCTATGCTTGAGTCCAGTGTTGCAGCCACTGTGTCTATTCATCGTGTTGAGGATCTTCCTCTTTTTTGATGACCGTCTACTTTTCCAAGCATGATGTCCTTTTCCAGGGACTGGTCCTTCCTGATAACCTGTCCAGAGTACATAAGATGAAGTCTAGTCATCCTCTTTTCTAAGGAGCATTCTGGCTATACTTTCAGAATAGATTTGTTCTTTACTCTGGCAGTCTATAGTATATTCAGTATTCTTTACCTTCATGATGGTTGGTATATGTGAGTTTCTTGTGGTGGCCACTGCATATTTTGAGTACCTCCCAACTTTTAGTGAGTTCATTTTCTAGCATAATATTGGATAATATTCTATTGTGCTTCATAGGGGCACATTGACTAATTTTTAGAAATAGATCACTGGTCTGTGTTAGTCTGGAAGTTCCACTAAAACCTGTCCACCATGGGTGACCCTGCTGGAATTTGAAATATTGGTGGCATAGCATCCAGCATCACAGCAACACGCAAGCCACCACAGTATGACAAACTGACCAGATGATTGGGGGATGTTGAGGGAGTATCAAACTGAAGGAATTTATTGAATTTCTTTTCTTGTGAAAAGAACATTCCTGGAGATTGGGAAAAGGGACTTGAGGAAAAAGGAGATTTGGAGTGAAAGAAAAGACTGCCAAGGAATGAGTAGAAGGGCAACATTGAGGATATAGCAAAGATGAGAGAATCTCATAAATTTGTAGTGGTTGTATAATTTTTCTCTAGTAGACTCAGCAGTGCAGAGAAACCAGGGTGCTTGTAGCACCAGACTGTGGATTTTGTTGAATAAGTATGACTTTAGGAAGAAGGGGCAACAGTTGAGGGTGGTTCAAATTACATATCATGAAATAAAGCTGAATAGAGAAAGAAGTAAAACCTAGAGTAGTTTTACAGAAAGAAAATGAAAGGGGGTTAAGGAGCTAATAATTTAACAGTAATAAGGGAGTGAATGAATGATTTGAAAGAACAGATGAATGATCAAATAGGTGCAAAATTTTTGGAGAAGGTAGGGTTAAGATCTTGTGTATGACGATGGTTGTGAATAATATTGCGGGCAAATGGTAGACTGACACTGGGATGGAGGATATCCAGGAAGTATCATAAGACTCCCAACAAGATGGATTGAAACAGTGGTTGCAGTGATAGGCTCAAGCCTAGCAAGGATTGTGGGGATGGCACAGGACAGGCAGCATTTCATTTTATGAATCAGAGCCAACTTGATGGCACCTAACAGTAACAACAACGGGAAGTATCATATTGTAGTGTTGAAGGAGCCATCACCCATTGATCTCATTCAGGATATTGGCAAGTCTTAGGTGGAGAGAAAGTCAGTAGCCAGATATTAGAGTCCTCAATAAGTGATTAGGTCTAATAGTGTAGAGAGAAATTGTTATTACCTAATGCTCTGAATTGCAAAAAAAAAAAAAAAGGTGAAATTTATACTAAGTGGTAGAAAGTGTAGGTGACCAGAAATTGACAAAAATGAAACACCTAGTAAAAGTTACTTACCTAAGTGTTCTGAGTAGGTGTTAATTGGATTTTAATAATCTAAAACGCTGGGCTACAATTGTTGTTATGTACCGTTGAGTCGGACCCAACTCATAGCGACCCCTCCTTGAGTTTCCAAGGCAGTATCGCCACAGAAGTAGTAGATTGTCCAGCCTTCCTTCTGAGGAGTGGCTGGTGAGTTTGAATTGCTAGCCTTCTGGTTAGCAGTCAGGTGCACTAGTGATTGAAATTATTGTCTAAGATTCAGAAACAACTTGGTTGCAACCAAATGATTTCAGAATCCTGGAAATAAGACTTTGTTGAAAACTACTTGGTCCTGCTTGTCTTTCCAGCTATCCACAAAAGTATTTCAATAGAAATTTGAACAAGTACATCCCACTAACAAACAAGTATCTCAGCAAAGCAATTAAAAGAGTAAATTCTTGAAATTAACTGAGTAATGAAAACAAAGAAGCTACATTTTAAAACATTCTTTTTTTTAGTATTTGGTTTCCATGACATCCTTGGTTTGTATGTGAGATCAAATGAAAGGTAAGAAGCTCAAAATAAGGGCTAAACGCAAATGACTCTCAGATACTTTTGATATATTATTTTTTGCATAAATATTCAAATTGACCATTTTTAGGTATTCATGGAATTTCAGTTTTTCTATTACCTAATTATGAGTGCTTTTAATTCATTTTTCTTTTGAGTAGATAGTCACATTCTTGGAATGAGCAAAACACACATTGTGATTTTGGTATTGCACAACATTTATAGGGTGATATGTAATAGTCAAATAGATTAACTTTTTAAGCCTTTAGGTATTTGTTTTAGTAATTTTTGCTTATAAGAGTTGGTAAATCTTTGCTTTTAATATTAGATAGCAGGATGTATAAAGGTTGTGTTTATGTTAAATTTTCAAAAATCCTTTCTTACCAAAATGTCTCTGTTTTTCCATTGTTAAACTTTCCCCTCTCTGTACACATGATTATCAATACTAGAATTAGGGAATATCATTTCTGAACTCATAAACCTGTATGAAATAATGTGTATACTACAAGGGTAGTTTTTATAGGCAGTGAACAAAATCACATATATAAAATATTTTTATAGTTTTTATTTTAAAATGCATTTTATTGAAATATAATTTATGTGCAGTAAATACACAAAACTAAAGGGACATAGGTCAATGCATTTTTTTTTTTTTTTTGCAGTGTTCCTTTCCCTCCTCTCCCACCCTTGGCAACCAACAAAGAAAGTTTCCCTGTATATATAAACCTTTCCTTGACCCTCCACAACAACGAACTAATAATGTAATTGTCCTTCTGTGATTGACTTATTTCACTCAGCATAATGTCCTCCAAGTTCATCCATATTATGTGGTGTTTTGTAGACTCTACATAATTGTTTAGTGCTGCATAGCATTCCAGTAGGTGTATGTACGTAGTTTGGTCATCCACTCTTCTGCTGATGGGCATGTAGGTTGTTTCCATCTTTTTGCTATTGTAAATAGTGCTGTGATGAACATGAGCATGCATGTATCTGTTCCTATTCTGGCTCTTACCTCTCTAGGATATATACCTAGTAATGGGATTGCTGGGTCAAGTGGTATCTCCAATTCTAACTTTCTAAGGAATCGCCATATTGCTTTCCAGAGTGGTTGTGTCACTTCACAGTCACACAAGCAGTGTATGGGAGTCCCAGTCTCTCCGCATCCCCACCAGCATTTGTTATTTTCTATCTCATTGAACCTTCCCGTCAATGCTGGGGTGAGACGATATATCTCATTATTGTTTTGATTTACATCTCTCTGATGGCCAATGATTGTGAGCATCTTTTCATGGATTAGCTGACCACCTGAATATCCTCCTTGGTGAAGTGTCTATTGATGTCTTCTGTACCTTTTTTAATTGGATTGTTAATTCCTTTGCTGTTGAGGCATTGGAGTTTTCCTTCAATCTTAGAGATCAGTCCCTTGCCAGATATGTAATTATCAGCAAATATGAATTTGTTGCTGTCATTTTTGTCACGTGCTTTTTCATTGTGTCGATTTCTTTGTTCCATATAATTTTCTATGCTGAGCTCCTTTTGTTTATGAATCATGTTATCACTTCTTTCATTGCTATTGTTTTAGTATTTGCCGAATATTTATGCTGGTCCTCTTTTTTATTTTGATGTGAAGGTTTATCATTTTTCTTTGAGGTTACCCTGTGATTTATAGTTTTCTTCCCAAGTTTAGAACAGTCCGTTCTATCTTGTAGTTGTCTTGACTTCCCTACCATCTAGAAGTTCTGTAATGATGCAGATTTTTTTCCCTCTTTCTGGTTTGTAGTTGTCCTCATTTGTCAGTTGGTGTCTCTGGTTCCCTGTTTACAATCTTGTAGGCTTATTTACTTTGGATACTTCCAAGGTAGCTGGGTTGGTTTCTAGGTTATATCATCATGTGTGTTA
>NW_006921949.1:3190528-3212378 GCF_000298275.1 Orycteropus afer afer
TAATCGTCTGGATTTCTATCTGTAGATTTAGAATCATTTCTAATTTTTCATATATTTTGTCATTTTGTTCTTATAATTTCTTCCAAAATTCTTCTAGGATTTTGTCTGTGTTTTCCTTGGTCTGTCTCTCAATCCTTTGAAGATACCTAAATATAATTCTTTTGAATTCCTTATCATGGAGTTCCAATGCTGCTGCTTTCTCAGGGATGTGTTTGGGTCTGTATCCTGGTCCCTTGTTTCTCTTGCTTTATTTTGCTTCTTTGTGTGGACTGTGATACTCTGTTGTCTCCGAGGCATTGTGACGTTTTTGTGTTTATATGTAATTGGTAGATTATATGTTGGGGTGACTTGCCCACAATTTGTCTTCTTTGTTTTATTTGTATGTTATCTATACAGGCAGGGTACTGTGCTGTCCTCCTCTATTCACAAGTTGACAGCACTTACACACTTACCACCTGTCTCATTTCCTGTTGTCAGGCTCTTGTATATCCTTGCTGACCCTGGCAAACAGAGCCTGTTCTTAGGTCCCTGGAATCTGAATGAGAATGCTATCACTTTAAAATCCAAAATGGTTGCCACTTGTAAACATTCAAAATGGCTACACCCTTGGTCACTTTAAATATCCAAAATGGCTGCCACATGTAAACAATCAAAATGGCTGTGCTCTCTAGACAGCAGAAAGTCCACAGCTCAGGTTGTCTCCCTCCTTGCTGGTTTCTTTCCTAGTCATAGGCCACCAGAGCAGTTGTCCCTGCAGCCTTTGGTGAGTGGGACTGATCAGTCCCAACACCACTTGGAAATATTCAGGCTGTTGGTCTCATCAGAGTAGCTGACAGTCTGCAGCTCCAACCATTTCTCTACTCACTGTTTTTGTTCAGACTTTTCCACTATTTGGTGCCTAATCCACTTCTGTATCATTCCTTTCAAAGCTCAGGGTTCCAGGCTTATCTTCTGTATCTCTGTCAATTGGTTTTTCTTTTCTTTGTTGAAGAGGGTCTGTCTGCCTATTCCTCCATCTTACCGGAAATCTGTAAAATATTTTAATTGATGGATTCTCTTCAGGAACCCCTCTGGTAACAAAAGCAGATGAATCAGATTTAGGAAAGAAAGGATAAGGGATTGACATTGTAAAAAAATAATAATCACGTCCTTCCTTCTACTTCCATAATGATATACTGCCTTGGAAACCCAAAGAGGGGTAACTATGAGTCAGGTCCAACTTGACGGCACATAACAACAACAGCAACAAGTAGTTACTCAGGAGCTCTGATAGCGTAGTGCCTCAGGCATTTGACTGCTAACCAGAAGGCTTGTGGTGCAAACCCACCAGCCACTCCTTGGGAGGAAGGTTGGGCAATTTACTTCCATAGAGATATGGCTTTGGAAATCCAAGGAGGGGTCACTATGAGTCGAATCGACTTGACGGCAGTGAGTTTGGTTGTTTTAGTAGTTACTTAGGATTTCTAGCTGCTGGGATTGACTATCTCAAACTTACCTTAATGAATATAACTAATAAAATTATGAAGATGTTAATGGTTTTTCATACTTACAGTAAAATATAGTTTGTGTTTTCTTTTTTTTTGCTTTTCTCTAGTTATGTTTATATCAGATAATGAAAGTTTTAATCCTTCATTGTGGGAGGAACAGAGGAAACAGCGAGCTCAAGTGGCATTTGAATGTGATGAAGACAAGGATGAAAGGGAGGCACCTCCCAGGGTGAGCATATACTTTCTGCCTTCAAGTTTGACACAGGTCTGCTGATACTCACTGGGTGCTGTAGTTTGGAAATAACAAAACAAGTGTTGGATTAGTTCCTTGCACTCAGGGTACTTACTGAGCCAGTACATTTTACACATGAAGTAATTCGAGAGCAGTATAAAAACTATGTGACCAAAAGTTAAAGTTTATAATATGTTTAAATATAGAAGAAGATCATCGTGGGCTACAGCAGCTAACTAGAGCTTTATCTTGTATTAGTACCCTTTTATTTAACTCTATGGAAGGAAAGTTTGGTAATCTACTTCTGTAGTGATACCACCTCGGAAACCCAAGAAGGAGTCGCTGTGAGTTAGATCTGACCTGATGGCACATAACAACAACAACAACAACAATAACAACATTTAACTCTAGAGTTTAGTGCTTTTGGAGTTATTGTTTCTTTCTTTCTTTTGTTTGGTTTAATTGTTTTTGTTTGCTTGTTTTAGATATATGAAATGGCTATTTCTTCCACTTCCCTTTCTTAAATGATTTATTTATGTGCTTCCTAGTGATAACTCTTTGTTATAAACATTTTGTTCTTTATGGGATTGAGAACATGTGTGGCAGTTACAGAAACAGCAAAATACATTTCTAAGTTATCTGTGGATATTATTTTATTTGCCCCTTTTTATAGACTAAATTAGTCATACCAAACAACAATTAGGCTGACCTTCAAAAAGCTTGGTTCCTGGTTCAGAAAACGTAAGTATAAAAAATCTGAATCATATGTATGTATAGATACAAATCAGTCTGGGAAATGTCATTTGTCTCAGAGACAAGTGACAGGGTTTTTCACATAATCCACACTTTACATCTCTAAATGGAAAGTATATCAGTCTGCTAAAATATCTTTTGGGAGTTCTGGTAGTGTAGTGCCCAAGTCATTTGACTGCTAACTGAAAGGCTGTTGGTTCAAACCACCAGCCACTCCTCGGAAGGAAGGTTGGGCAATCAAGCCCAAGGAGAGGTCACTATGAGTCAGAAACGACTTGACAGTAGTGAGTTTGATTTTTTGGTTTAAAATACCCTTTAAAACATAATGAAATTTGTAAATGTGTAGTCTTTTGAGTATTCTTTGGTACCAGACTTTTATTTACCTGTTGGCTATTTTTTGAAAACTATATTTTTGTTTAACTGTTGAAGTCCAAAATGCTTTCAAAGACCTATAATCTATCTCATAGTTATCCCGCTGAACTAGATATTCAATGTAATCGGGATGGATATAGGTTAAATTTTGTTTTACATTGATGTTAGAAATAGATATCCATGTTTCAAATTTTCCTTACTCTGTTTCTCTAGGAAGGAAATTTGAAGAGATACCCAACACCGTACCCAGATGAGCTTAAGAATATGGTCAAAACAGTTCAAACCATTGTACATAGATTAAAAGATGAAGAAACCAGTGAAGACTCTGGAAAAGATTTGAAATCACATGAAGATCAGCAAGTTGTAAATAAAGATGTGGGCGTGAAGGTTAGAAAACTTAATTCAGAAGATTTAACTGAAACCTATTTCAAGTTCTTTAAAATTTTAAATGACAATTGATGTAATGAACCTTTTTACTAATGCTAAATTGTACTCTCAAATTTATGGTTTTGTTCTCAGCTCTCTGAACTGGGACACTATAATAATCATTAGCTAATTCCCTAACTGGTACCATCACCACCTGTGTGGCTATAGAATGTCTGAATGGGCTAGTATATGTGTCTGGATACAAATCTATTGGGAATGTAATCTGTTTCAAAGTTAAGTGACAGAGTTTTATCATTGTCTGAACAAAAGAATAAGATAATAATTGTCAGAAACTTACCACTGTGGAAATACTTTTTTTTCCACCTCTGGTAAAACTCCTCCTCTATCCCATTCTAATTTAAATATAATTGGTATGATAGACCTTTGACATTTCCTTGGGATATTTCAGAAAGATTCACAAATCTCTAACCTATGTATTCCTTTTAGTTGACATTTTCACCCACACTGTATCACAGAAACAAGTATTATGTCCCTGCAGGAGATATAATACTTAATATAAGATAATACATAATAAAGGAGCTCTGCTAATGTTTAGTGGTTAAGCACTCAGTTGCTTACTGAGAAGTCAGAGGTTTGAACCTACCATCTGCTCTGCTGGAGAAAGAAATGTCAATCTGCTTCCTTAAAGATTTAGAGCCAATTATTATAATTGCTGTCAATAAGTTGTACACCTAAAAAGTTAAATTAGCAAAAGTTGTGTCATAAATACACTTATAACAATGACAGAAAAAAAGAGTAGCTACTGAGGCTGCTTATGTACAAGCAAAAATCTCATGGTATTTGGTTCCTTGGTTTAGATATTTAGGGTCATGATTTCATGCAACATCCCAGTTAATGACCAAATAACATGTTTAGTGCTTCTGTTCTGCCTCCTAGTATATTGCATAGTGGCTGGGATCTTAAAAACTTGCAAGTGGCAATCCAAAGCACAATAATTGTTCTTTATTCACCTGGAACAACAGAAGAAGAAAGAGAATCAGGAATAGGAGAAGCATATGGAATGTGTAGCTAATTGCCTCCATGAACAACTGCATCCTTTACCATGAAACCAAAGAACTAGGTGGTGCCTTACTACCATTACTGAACATTTTGATCAAAGACTCCATATAATAATCCTGATCAAAAGGGGGAGAAATGTAGAACAAAATTTTAAATTTTCATGGTCTCTAGACTTTCTGGAGCCATGGAAGGTAGATAAACCCCTGAAACTATTGCCCTGAGATCATCCTTAAACCTCAAACCAAAAATATCCCCTAAAATTTTCTTAAACCAAACAATAGCTTGGCTTAACCTGTTTCACAGGTCTGCCTTGAGTGTTACGCTCTTTTAAGAACTGTATGAGATCAAATTGACATCAGTACCTCATAAGATTAGATGGGAACCTTAGGGGACAGTGAGTTGATACTAATGAGGGAAGAATAACTTAGAAAAGGAGGGTGAGCATTGTTGCATAACTCAAAGAATGTAATCACTGTCACTAAATAGTACATGTGGCAGCTGTTGAATTGATGTATGTTTTGCTAAGTATATTCTCAACAACAACAAAATAAATAGTAAATAAATAGTCAATATGAGATCAAATAGTCAACATTTACCCTAAAGCAAAGATGAGAAGATCAGAGTGGGCAGGGAAGCTAGATTAATGGAAGCCAAATAACCACAACAGAAGTAATAAGAATGTTGACACAATGTGGAAAATGTAACACATATAAAAAAAAAAATTGTTAAATGGAAACCTAATATGCTGTATAAACTTTCACCAGAAACACAATAAAATATTTTTAAAAATTCAAAAAGATTTACAATCTTGGAAACCCTCTGGGGCAGTTCTGCTTTGTCCTGTGGTGTCCCTATGAGTTGGAATCAACACAACAGTGATGGGTAAGAGTTAACTGTAGGAGTCCTTGGGTGGTGCAAATGGTTAAGCACTGGACCACTAACAGAAAGGTTGGCAGTTCAGACTCATCCAGAGGCATCTCATGAGATAGACCTGACAGTCTGCTTCCAAAAGGTCACAGCCTTGAAAATCCTGTGGAGCAGTTCTGTTCTGCTCTACATATGTGGTGTCGCCATGAGTTGGAATTGATGGCAACTAACAGCAACAACAGATTTAATATATATTCTGCAATGATCAGAAAAAAATTTAAGTACCCTGAGTTGAGCATGCTGAGCAAAGTAATTCATACAAGTAACTCCTTACAACTTCTAAATTAGCCTCAGCTAAATTATAAATTTTAATGTGGTTTATGGATCTTTTGGCCCTTGCTGGGTGGTGCAGTCAATTATTGTACTTAGTTGCTAACCAAAATGCTAGAGATTTTAGTCTACATCAGAAGGAAGAGCTGATGATCTACTTCCAACAAATTAGCCATTGAAAGAAAACCCTTTCTTTGGATCACAGTTCTACTGTGACACACCTAGGGTGGCCATGAATTGGAATCAACTTGAGCAACTGGTTACTCATTATAGGCTTTTGAGGGACACTTGTTCCTAAAATGAGCATTTTATCTGTGACTGCAATAGATTTCTATGTTTAAAGTTTCCTTGTTTAAGATTTATCTAGAGTAGGAAGATGGTTAATTACTTTCACATTTTAATCTGAGTACATTAATAGATATAGAACTTGAAAAATATCAATTCTTTATCTTTCCTTTTACTTAGACTTCAGAAAGTACTACTCCAGTAAAAAGTAAACCTGATGAAAGAGAGAAATATATGATAGGGAACTCTATACAGATGATCAATGAACTTGAAGCTGAGATCAATCCTGTGAATCTGCCAGTGACTGCACATGTGAAAGTCTCTGACAACTTGAAGCATATTGTTAACCATGGTGATGTTTTTGAGGTATGGCTTTATGGTTTTCTCTGGAGCAGTCAAAAGAACTTTCAATGTAATATTACATTTTTGCTAACTAAAGATAAGAGAAACCTCAATATTAAAAAAATAATTATGCTTACTAATGTGTTCTTCATTGAGAAATTTTATAATATCTGCTAAAATACCACTTATTACTTTAAACTTATTATACCCATTGTTCTCAAATTTTACTTTGTAAATTAGCTTATGGAGGTTCTGTCTCCTCTAAACTTCTTGTTTTTTTTAATGCATAATTGTGATTGCTTTTACTTCTGTAATTTAAAAATGAAAGGTAAAATTTGCTATAGTTCTTCTTCTTTGACTTAAGTAAGTATTTATTCTTGAAGGTGAGGTTATATTTTTCTTGACTGTCAGATAAATTTTATTAGATGACAGGGTTTTTTCTAGAACCACCAGTATAAGCTGTAGCTTTGAAAAACAAAACAAAGCCAGCATCATGAAAAGTAATTTACACACTATATAGTTCACTCATTTAAGATGTATGGTTCAGTGGCTTTTGGTGTATTCATAGAAACATGCAACCATCACTACAATTAATTTTAGAGCATTTTGAGTACCCCCAAAAGAAACCTTGCACCCCTGAGACATCATCCCCAGATGCTCCATCTCCCTCAGCCGGGCAACCACTAATCTACTTTCTGTCTCCATAAATTTGCCTACTCTGGACATTACATACAAATTGAATTATACAATATATGCTTTTTTGTAACTGACTTCTTCCACTTTACATAATGTTTTCTGGTTTATCCATGTTGTAGCATGTATCAGTATTTCATCCCTTTCTGTGGCTGAATAATGTCCATTGTATAGATACAACACACTTTGGTTATCAGTTAGTGCATACTTGAGTTGTTTCTACTTCTTTGGTATTATGAGTAAAGCTGCTATCAACCTTCATAGACAGGTTTCTATGTGGACATTTCTTTTCTCTTGAGTACATACCTACAAATGTAATGGCTAGATGATATAGTAACTCTATGTTTAACCAGTGGAGGAACTGCCAGTTTTCCAAAGTGACTGCATGATTTTACATTCTTCTGATATACTACTGGTAGCCATGTAATATGGTGAAGCTTTAACTATTTAAAATAACTATCTGAAATATTTTTGATTTATGGATGCACTATCCTATATGGTATATTGGCTATGTATAGCTATTTAAATTAGTCAAAGTTAAAAATTTAGTTTCTCAGTTCCACTAGCTGCATTTCAAGTGCTCACTAGCTGCATGTCAGCATTTTTAGGACCCTGTAAAATACTGTTTATTTTCCTCATATTAACTAGGAATCATTTTATTTCCAGAATATGTGATTTTTGTATATAGCATATAAAATATTCATTAATTTTTCTATTAATATTTGTTGACTGCTGTATCATTTGTTGCCATCCTGATAGCTCTCAATGGTAGATAAGCTAGGGAAGTTGCTTATCTGCATTTTTTAGAGAAAAATTTATAGAGATTAATTAAATTCTGTTTCCAAATTTGGCAGAGATTGACATTAGTTCATTTTAATGGCAGAATACTTCAGTCCAGCTGCTTCCTTGGAACCCAGTGATCCTTGAGAGAATAAATTTGAAAATTAAGGGGAGACATTTTGTTGGGTTTCCTCATGAAATTAAGTTTTTCAAGGCAAGGATTGTGTTTCATTAACCTTTGCTTCTCTAGCACCAATCACATAGTCATTCATTAATATACTTCAATTAGCATCTGCCACAGAAATCTCTATCACATGGGCACTTTGACATAGTTTCAGTAATTGCCATAGTTTTATTGCCCTATCTTGAAAATTTAATATATACTAGTTTTAGTCACTTATCATGAAAAATGTTTCATACATGTTCTCAATATTCTTTTTTCTTTGAAGTTCTGATGACTTGAAAAGAAATCAAAATGTAATTTTTATAAATATTTCCCCTTTTTTCTTTAAACTAGGAATCTGAAGAACTATCTTCTGATGAAGAGATGAAAATGGCAGAGATGCGACCACCATTAATTGAAACCTCTATTAACCAACCAAAAGTGGTAGCACTTAGTAATAACAGAAAAGGTTAGATGTTGAAGAAGAGCACTAAGAATAGAATTTATGAAAATGTTTGGAATAAATTTCATTAAATCTTACTATGTTACTGAAAACATGCTGTAGAGACAACTTTTAAAACAAACCTTTTCTAAAAGTTCTAGATCCTTGTCTCTCTTATTTTTAAACAAAGATAATGATAGATCTTTTCTCCCCTCATGATATTTATAAGGGTGTGGACTTAAGCATAGATTTTAATTCCATTTCCATTTCTGTGTGGCTATGATTATTGAATTACTTAATTTTATTAATGGGGATGTTTCTGACTTGACATACAATAAAGTTAATGATGATTTTTTTTATGCATATCAAGTGGACAAAAGGATCCAAGTCTAGTGCAGTACCTGGTGTATCCTTGATGCTCAGTATTATTTCACTCTTATCTATCCCAAGTTTTTTGTTAACCTTGCAGCTGTTCTTACATGTGATCTTAGTTTTTACAAACTTTTAGAAGGGAATAGATATCTGTACCTTCCCCATGTTCTTCGGTCACTCATCCCTGCCAGTGCCTGAATAGCTCTACATTATCTCCACCAAATTTTATCACCCTTACACTTTATGGTATCAATTAATAATAGTATTTCTTGAGCACTTACTAAATGATAGTTAATATTTTACATGTTTTATCATCTAATTTTCACAATAGTCTCATGATACAGGAAGAAAGGAGTAATGTAGGGAGTATAGCTAGGAAAGAACTTATCAACCATCTATTTAACAGTCCTTTAAAAATTAAGAATCCATGACCTCCAAATACATTAAGGTTAACATGACATGCTATGTTTTTCAACTATAAACACAATCTGGAATATGTGCACTGTACTCCTTAATTCTGTGGAACAGCTAAAATATCCCTAATTGATATAATATCCTATGGGTATAACTATGATATACACTATTTCTGTGATTTGGATAGAATTCATTTAGTTAAAAAATAGTCTTTAGAGTTGTAAAGGTAATAAATTGTTACACTTTTAACACTTTAAAAACAATAATAACTGGGAGCTCTGGTGGCATGGTGCCTAAGGCATTTGACTGCCAACAGAAGGCTGGCGGTTCAAACCCACCAGCCGCTCCTCGGAAGGAAGATTGGGCAATCTGCTTCTGTGGAGATACCACCTCAGAAACCCAAGAAGGGGTAATAATAGCTAGTTTTTACATTACATGCCTATAATGGAATATGAACAGCCCATTTCATTTATAAAATTCATACACATACAGCCATCTCACATGTTTGAAAATTCATTATTGATAAACAATTCTATGAAATGCTTATAAAACTTTGGGAGCTAACTTTGTGAAAATTCCTTGATTTATTTGATGTTTGTGTGTGTGTTTATATTAGACTGCATGGGAGCTCTGGTGGTTTAGTGCTTAAGGCATTTGACTTTCAGAGTTATTTGAATACGTTGCTCATTTTTATTATAAGAATAAAAACTAAATGCACTGCCATTGAGTTAGATCCGACTCATAGCAACCCCTCCTTGGGTTTTCAAGGCATTATCTCTATGGAAGTAGATTGCCCAGTCTTCCTTCTGAGGAATAGTTGGTGGATTTGAAGCACCAGCCTTCTGGTTAGCAGTCACATGCTTTAGGCACTATGCCACAATAAATTCCACATGTATGTGAAATAATGTTTTACCCAGATAAGTTTGCAAAGATTGTGAAATGCAACTATGTAAGATTACTTTTTCTTTATTGTGAATGAGTAAAAAAGCATGCTCACTAAAACTAGTTGATGGCCTTAGAAAATGTATAATATAATCTTGTCAGTAGTTAAAAGTAAATCAAATTCTGAATAATCCTAACATTGATTAGATTAAAATAATGATGCCACTTTTAAAATTCTCTAATCTTTGTGTGAATATACACAAAAGACCGACTTTGCAGGGATATCTCTGGTTACTTTCTATGTAACGTATAACTTCATATATGGAGCAGTACAGTATAAATGCCATTTTTCTTCACTGGAAAGCATTTCACACAAATTCTTGATGGCTTTATCATTCTTAAATTGTTTTCTTTCAGATGATACAAAGGACACAGATTCTTTATCAGATGAAGCTACACACAATAGCAATCAGAATAACAGCAATTGCTCTTCTCCATCTCGGATGTCTGATTCAGTATCTCTTAATACTGATAGTAGCCAAGACACCTCACTCTGCTCTCCAGTGAAAGAAACTCGTATTGGTATTGATTCCAAAATCAGGTTTGTCACCATCTTACAAAATTTATTGGTATAAAAAATAATAGCAAGGCAAATACAACATAGGCATTTAGAAGAATGATTAGATTTACTTTCTTTTTTGCTTCCACAAATGTATACAGAACTTGGGAGACTGATTCTTTGCTTTGTGTAGTTTTTTTGTTTATGTGTTTGACTTTAATAAAAATTGATTTAATATGGTTAATGTAATGTTTCAGAATCATGTTTAAAAGTGTCCTATCATCTTTACTCAACTATTCTAGTTTACTTGCTTTCTTTCAGTGTATTTGTCCATCTTTCAAACATTTCATTTCTTAGCACAGTCGTGAAAAGTCGCCACAGTCTGTTTTTCTTCATTGTTTAGCCCTATCAAACTATTTTGTGACAAAATACGTTGAGGATATTGATGGAAATGAATCTTGACGATACTTACGAATTTTCTTTTGTTTTCGTCTCTCAATTTAAAATAAGCCTATATTAAATACTATTAAAATAATACGTTTAAGTCACATACTTTGTAGTAAATGCCTTTTATTTGTGACTGCATCAACTCTTAATTTTTTATACCTGCACATTAACTAATTAGTTAATAATGTCACCCTTACTAATAAACTGAATTTTATGTTGTTTTTCATAAAATTATCTTTTTTTTAGGCAAGAAGATGAAAATTTTAATAGCCTCTTGCAAAATGGAGATATTTTAAACAATTCAACAGAAGAAAAATCCAAGATCCATAGTAACAAAGATTTTAACCTTCCTGAATATGATTTGAATATTGAAGAGCAATTAGTTCTAATTGAGAAAGGTGTGGACTCAACAGCCACATCTGATGAATCTCACAAATTAGACCATATAAATATGAATTTTAATAAACTTGTAACTGATGATACATTTCAACCAGAGATAGTGGAAAGATCAAAGACACAGGACATAGTGCTTGGAATGGGCTTTTTAAACACAAATGCTAAAGGAGAAGCTGAGCACTTGGAAAATGGAAACAAATATCCTAACCTGGAAACCATAAATAAAGTAAATGGACATTCTGAGGAAACTCCACAATCTCCTAGGAGGACTGAACCATTTGATATTGAGTCTTCTATTGACATGGGTATTTCTAAAAGCACTGAAGATCTCTCCCCTCAGAGAAGTGGGCCAATTGGGTCTGTTGTAAAATCTCATAGCATAACTAATATGGAGACTGGAAAACTAAAAATCTATGACATTCTTAGTGATAATGGACCTCAGCAGCCAAGTGCAACAGTTAAAATAACATCTACTGTTGATGGAAAAAATATAGTCAGGAGCAAGTCAGCCACAGTTTTGTATGATCAACCACTACAAGTATTTACAGGTTCTTCTTCATCTTCTGATTTAGTATCAGGTACAAATACAAAGGTGATTTTCAAGTTTGATTCAAATCATAATCCTGAAGAGCCAAATATAAGAGGCCCCACCACATGTGGTCCACAATCTACACCTCAGATATATGGTCCTCTGCAATATAATGTCCAGTATAGTAGTTGTAACAGCAGTACTGCAGCCAAAGATACTTTGTGGCATGCCAAACAGAATCTCCAAATAGATCATGTCAGTTTTCCTCCTCAGCGCCTTCCTAGATCAGAGAGCATAGAAAGCCACAATTATGCTAAACATTCTGCAAATATGAATTTCTCTAATCATAATAATGTTCGAGCTAATACTTCATACCATTTACATCAGAGATTTGGCCCAGCAAGACATGGGGATGTGTGGGCTCTTTCACCAAATGACCGACTCAATCCTGGAGTAACTCGATCTACAATTCAGCGACAAAGTAGTGTGTCCTCTACAGCCTCAGTAAATCTTGGAGATGCAGGCCCCACAAGGCGGGCCCAAATTCCTGAAGGAGATTATTTATCGTACAGGGAGTTACATTCAATGGGAAGAACTCCACCAGTGTTGTCTGGATCACAGAGACCTCTTTCTGCACGAACATACAGCATTGATGGTCCAAATGCACCACGGCCTCAGAGTGCCCGACCCTCTGTAACTGAAATACCAGAGAGAACTATGTCAGTTAGTGATTTCAATTATTCACGGACAAGTCCTTCAAAAAGACCAAATGCAAGGGTTGGTTCTGAGCATTCTTTATTAGATCCTCCAGGAAAAAGTAAAGTCCCTCATGATTGGCGAGAACAAGTACTACGACACATTGAGGCCAAAAAGTTGGAAAAGGTAATTGAAAATGAAGTGTTTTTTCTACTCTTTTGTGAATGCACTTATTTTCCTTACGCATACTTGACATTCTTCGTTTTCTAAATAAGGTAAAACAAGCTACTCTAAATTACTGATTATCTGGGAGTTTTTCCCTGGTACTATGTATGAAGTCTGAAGTTTAGACTTGGCTAGGACTCAAAATAGCTGAGATGGTAGTAAAACTTTGCCTTCTCTGACTCTCCAGTTTTTCTAAATAGGTATATATCCATTTTATATGTTTCTATGTGTGTCTCTTTTAGATTACATTCACATGGTATAAATAATACATATATATACGTGTACATATGTTTAGCCTTTTCTGACCTTGTGGTGTCATCTATTAGTAATGATTGATGATATATATGTATATGTAAAAAGAACAGTAAATTTACTGTATAGTTAACAGAATAACAAGAAATGTAAATATGTCATCTAGGATTTTTTTACTCCCAGTTCCACGTTATATAAACTAACATTGTCACTGACACAGTTTGCTTCTGGCATGCCATTTACTCTTGACTTTCTTAACTGCATTTCTGGCTTCCTTGAATTCAGTTACATGTTTCTGTGACTGTAGTGTAGTTTAGAAATAATTGGTAAAAATGATTTATGCTTCTGTTCAATTGATAACTTTATTTGTAGATGTCCATCCTTTGAAAGAAGTTAAAAATTTAAAATTTATCCCATAAAATTGGTATTAGAGCTGTAGTTAAGTGACCCAAGTATATAAGGCATTGAATTTTAGCCAAAAATAATCTGACCTTCATTTGTTAAAAAATAAGATGTGTTTTTTTAATAAACGAACAACTGAATGTATACAACCTCAGTCATTATTTTAAATTTATCAGAAATAAATGCCTGAAATATTACTAATGCTTTATAGTAATTCAATTGATACAATTGTTACTTTTTTTCATTTTTGTCTTTCACCTTTAAAATATTTGAGCATCTATAGGTCTTTTTTGTTGTTATGTGCCATTGAGTCGGCCCCAACTCATAGCTACCCCTCTTTGGATTTCCGAGGCAGTATCACTACAGAAGTAGGATTGCCCAGCCTTCCTTCTGAGGAGTGGCTGGTAGGGGTTTGAACCGCCAGCCTTCTGGTTAGCAGTCAAGTGCCTTAGGCACTATGCTACCAGAGCTCCTTCTATAGGTCTTAGACTACTTCTTTCTCATCTCTCCATTTTGTTTCATCCAAAATTATATATACATACTGTTGAAGTCGTGTGCTTTTCTAAGAAATTTGGAAATTTGTTAAGCAAGAAAGTAACATAACTGTTTCATAAGTAAACTTTTGGTGACAGTATGAAACTGGACTAGAGGAGAAAGAAGCCATCGTCAAGAAGATTGAGTTATGAGGGTGTTTTAATGATCCAGATAAGAAATGAAGTCTGAACGGTTTAAGTGCAATTGAGACAAAGAAACAAATTCAGAAGACGGGAAAAGGGATAAAGCTTGATATTTGTGCCTTGAATAACTAGTTGTTCTAAATGTATTAACTATTACTGGACATAATGGAGGAGGAACAGATTTGAAAAGAAAAATGAGTTTGGTTATTATATCCTGTATAGTTGTATGGCTGTTCTTCTACTTTCTTGTCTGACAGAGATGTGCCTGGACTTTAGTAAACAGCAAGTAGCAGTGTGTCTCTCAGCTTTTTTTTTTCCTTCTCATTCCATAAACTACTAACATACATTTAGAAATTTGCTGTGCACTTTCTTAGAGAGTGCATGACAGTGGTTTCCCATTTGTGCCCACTGGTAATTTAAAGGTGAGAATTAGGTAGGTGAAACTAAGAGACGCCCTGTGAAAATAGAAACAGGGCAGACTATACATGAAAAAGCTGATGGGATGACTCCCATTTCCAGAGTTGCATAGATCATACTTTAAAGTTAAAAGGAGTGCTCTTTCACATGATACACTTGCTAAAACATCTATTCCCATTTACTAGTCACTGCACTGTGGGTGCTGTAGCGCCTAAGGTATTTGACTACTAACCCAGAAGGCTAGCGGTTCAAACCCACCAGCCCTTCCTTGGAAGGACGACTGGGCAATCTACTTCCATAGAGATACTGCCCCTCAGAAACCCAAGGAGGGGTCGCTGTGAATCGAGACTGACTTGACCGCCGTTGAGTTTGGTTTGGTTTTTTGCACTGTGGTATATTCCGGTTCATTGGTTAGGAAGCATTTTCCAAGTAAACACCAAAAGTGTATGTTCCTATTACTGCAGTTCTTCTGTATTCCTTTCAGGATATTTTACTCTTTGTGTCTTTCTTTAAATGTATGCTGTGTTTGCTTTATTCTGATCTTAAATAGTATTTACATGTGAGACAGCTAATATTTTATAAAAGTTTTATTTTCAGATATATGATACTATAAAAAAACAGATTCATATGTTTGATAAACCGTATTTTTAAAATGAACTTATTAGAAAACAAATATATGTTACATCTCTGACTTTTTCAGTAAAAACAAAATTTAGTTACTGTATTATATAGCATATACAGCATCAGTATGGTATAACTGTTGGGAATCCCAGCTCTACCATTTAATTAGCTAATTGGACAAATAAAGTAGTCTTCTCTTATCTCAGTTGCCTCATCTGTAAAATAAGCAAAATGAAAGTAATACTTCTAGGATTGTTTCAAAAATTAAATGAGTTAATATATAAAGAAAACATTTAGAATAGTATCTGGCATATACTAAGTACTGTATTAAATGAGTTAATATATAAAGAAAACATTTAGAATAGTATCTGGCATATACTAAGTACTGTATGAGTATTTATTGCTATCGTCTTTATCATCTTTATGTTTTAAAATTTAAAACAATTTAGCTCATTAAAAATAGTACTTTTATTTAGAACTCCTAAATACTTGATTGTAGAATAGGTTATTTTATGGTGATAAAACAATTGTGTTAATTTATATATATATATATATATAGGCTGTAGTTCCTTAATTTTAAATATAAGCAGATTTCTCACATCAAAGGTCTTTTCAGAAAATTAGGATAGTATCTATATGTTATTTACCTTGTAAAAATTTGTCGTGTTCATTTTATCAAGGATGATGATGTGAATAATGTTTCTTTCATAAATACGTATAGGGACAATAACAATAAAATACCAATAGAGAATTTGACTAGACTGTATAATCTTACATACATACACACACATGCATACATACACACAACTGGTAGCAAAAATAGAAAGTAAAAATAAATGTGTGTTACTTTTCTTTATGGCTGTGTTATTAATCATCACTACCTAATAATATTTAAAGTTCAGAAAACAAAATTTTAATGTATTAATAGTAATTATCTCTCAGTCATGAGATTAGAAGTTTTTTTTTTTTTATTGTGATTTGGGTCAAGATTCACAAAGCAAATTCACTTTCCATACAACAATTCACATATACTTTGTCTCATGACATTGACCACAGTTTACCACAATGCAGCAGCTCCCCTTCCACTTCCTCCCCATAGTTACCATTTCTCTGTGTCCATCCCTCCATGGACTACTGCCTCCTGAGCTGTCTCCCTGTGCATAAGCAGCCCTTCTTTCTCCCATGATTTTCTCTACAAGGAGTGTATCCACTTGAGGTAAATGTTCAACTTATATGCCTGTCTTTTGTTTGGCTGGAAACCACAGGTGTGGGTTCAATTCCAGACCTGAAGGGCAGTTAGGGACCATAGTCTCAGTGGTTCCACCAGGCTTTATCGGACCAGCAAACCTGCCCCCCCCTTTTGTTCCCCTCCAAATGATTTTGAGTTTTGTTTCACATTGTTCTCCCTCTCTATCAAGGATCTCCTACATAGATCCCCTTCCAAGTGGATGACAGTGGTAGCCGGGCACCATCTAGTTCTTCTGGTCTCATAGTCATGTAGGCTGCAGATCGAATGGTGTACCAGTTGCTAGGACTAATTGTTTCTATGAATTTTGGTTTGAGATTTGAAGATTTTTAAAGTACGTTTCTATGGTGTTTTTATTTTAAAAGATTAAGTGGTAATAGTAAACATAAGAGTTATCAGAGAAGAGAGGAGAGCTACTTTTTGAAATAATGGTAAGATTTTTATATATAAGCAAGAAAGAAATTTTTAGATCAAGGTAAAAGTTATATCAATGAATGCTGAGAACAGGGAGAGATGAGGATTTCACCGTGGTTGGATTAGGGATTTATTTTGAGAAAATTTGATTAATAAAGATTGGGCCAGATCTTAATGTGTGCTGCCCAAGTTTTAGAAACTGTCACTGTAGAGACATCTTGATTTTCAGAAGAGTCCTAAGTAGTCTTTTTATTATTCCATTTTACAGTAAGGATATTGGGGCACAGACTAGTTAAGTATTTACCAAAGATGGCATACATATCATGTGAGGTGGGGGGAACAACTTTTGAAAATGAGCAGAAAAATCTTCAGTAGAATGTAGAATGTACAGTGAGACACTGTTTTTATTTCCTGAGCTGATACGATAAAAGAGATACTTAGGATGCCTCCAGCAGAAAAGTTTTGATTGATGAGATTGATAAGACGTAGTTTAAGAAATTATTTTAATAACAAAACAGCAGAATAGTGAGTATGTGTGCTGGGATTATGGCTGTAATGGAGATGAATCTGAAAAATACTTTGAAGAAAACTAACTATAGGGGTTGGATGAGTGGAAAATCCAGGCAGAAGCAAAAGTTTCAGGTTCGGGTTATTGGAGTAATCACCTTTCCTTTTTCTTTTTAACAGTGTCCTAGTAATTAGGAGATTAGAATCCTTAAAAAGATGGGGTGCAGTAGAGGTTTGGCAAAAATTTCTTACTTGGAAACAATTAATCTAAGGGACTGGTAGACCATGTAGTGCCCAGCCTGTATGACCATGAGACCAGAAGAACTAGGTAGTGCCCAGCTACCACTGTCAACCACTGAGAGGGGGGGATCGGTGCAGGAGATCCTGGATAGAGTGGGAGAACAATGTGGACCAAAACTCAGAGTCATTTAAAAAAAAAAAAAAAAAAGCAGGTTTGCTGGTCTGATAGAGTGGTGAGACTCCTGAGTCTATGGCCCCTAGTTACCCTTCAGGTCTGGAACTGAACTCACTCCCATGGCTTCCAGCCAAACAGTAGGCATATGGGGTGAATATTTACATTAAAGAGATATACTCCGTGGAGGGATCACTTATGGGCAAACAGAAGGGCAATGTTTGTTTGCACAAGGAGACAGCTCAGGGAGAGAAGGACATGGGGGAAAAAAAATCTTACTTGGATTGAAATACGTTGAGATTGATGTGATGGCAGTATGTGCACGTGACTTGGAAACCCAGTATGAAGGTAGGGTTAGTGATGTGATTTGGAGATACAAACCATGCAAGTTAGAGAGTTTTCCTGGGCAGTGATTTTGTAGGGTAAGGACAGAGAGTTTTCTCTTACTTGCCTATTGTTCCAAAGGTATTCTAGTAGAGTACCATGATATGTACAGACTTCAGACTTAACCAACATTTTCCTTTCTCTCCTCCACCATTAACTCTGCTAGGTATTTGGTCATTTTAAAGGTACTATGGTTTGCTCAAATATCTATATATAGATTTTACCTTTGTCCATCCTCTAATCTAGATCAGTGGTTCTACTTTATTGTATGAGTTCTATAAACAAAACCATACACACACACACACACACACACACACAGCTTTTCAAAGATTATTTTGTGATTTTTTATTATGCAAGCTTGAATCAAACCCTTGTTGTTCATGGTTATAATACTATGGTTCTTTTATTTCTCTAAGAGTAATTTACCACTGTTCTGCCATCATTCTCTTAAAAATCACTTCATTCGATAAAAATAACTTAGTAAAATATTGAAGCGTAATTTGTGCATTGAAAATTGGCCTTATATTTTAATTTTATTTCATGTCCCCAGTATAGTTAAAATGATGCTTTTCATATATTCAGAAATGTTCTAACAAATTTAATATGCTTCTGAAAGTACTTTTTTAAATATATAAGCCAAAAATAAAACCCACTGCCATGGAATCAATTCTGAGTCATTGGGTTTCAAGGCTGTAAATCTTTAGAGAAATAGATTGCCTCATCTTCTTCCTCAGGGCAGCTGGTGACTTTGAACTGTCAACCTTCTTGTTAGCATTCAAATGCTTTACCCACTATGCCACCAGAGCTGCTGCTTTTTGTGTGTGTGTGATTTGGGTGAAGAGAGCTGCGTTGTTTTTTTTTTTTTTTACTTTTCTTTATACTACATCCTTGTATTTATTAGATGTGGGAATCACAGTATGGACATCATAAGCATATTGAAAATGCTATATAAATAATTTGCTAATTAGCTACTTCAGTGTTGTTGTTATTCCATTGTGACCACATTGTGATGGTGTAGAACTACCCCATAGTGTTTTCTAAGCTGTAATCTTTATGAGAGCAGATCTCCAGGTCTTTGTCCTAAGGAGCTGCTAGGTGAGTTGCAACCACCAACCTTTCTTGTAGTATCCAAGCACTTAACAATTGCACCACCAGGGCTCCTTAGCTACTACTTAAATAGCAACACGATGTAGGCTCCAAACTTCAGAGTATTGGTTCAAACAGGGAGAGTGTGACGACAGGAATTGTAATTGTGTTAACATAGTGTTGTTGTTATGTGCCGTCGAGTCAGACCCAACTCATAGCGACCCCTCGTTGGGTTTCCGAGGCAGGATCACTACAGAAATAGATTGCCCCATCTTCCTTCCAAGGAGTGGCTGAAGGATTTGAACCGCCAGCCTTCTGGTTAGCAGTCAGGTGTCTTAGACACTACGCTATTTTTTTTTTTTTTTTTTTAAAAGTCCCCCAGGGATTTCACAGGGGCTGCTCTAGGTCCAAAGGTTAAGTCCACAAATCAAAAGCTGCTACTTTGATCAGCTGGGAGTTTAGTAATAGTACATAGAGTATAGAAATAGATAAGTTACTTTCCCCAACAAACTGTGCCTAGAATCCAAACATATAAATACCTTACCTCAAAATCTTAAGACTTCTTTAATTAAACTAATCAAGAAGCTTTGAAAAGGAGTAAAAATATTTAACTTCAAAGTTTAATACTAATATCCAGCTGTTACTAAATTACTTACTACATAAAAATTCAGATAAGAGCCACTCCAAACCATAAGATGATTACCACAACATGATAATTTCCATGTTCACTTGTTATTATATAACTATTAGGTTGTAGTGAATATCATTGCTTAGGACATATGCCTAGCATTTAATTGAGCTCTGCACAGTATATTCTGGCAGGGTGCAGTTGTCATGTGGGTATATATGCAAAGGCCTGAATTCAAAACCAGACCTTTACGGAGCTTCATCCTACTTAGGAACTATTTATAGGAAGCTCTCGTTCAGAGATGACAGAAAAGCCTTGTTCCGAGATCTAACCAGTTGCCATCAAGTTGATTCAAGTCATAGTGACCCCAACTGTGTCAAAGTAGAACTGTGCTGTGGATTTTCAACAGCTGGTTTTTTAGAAGTAGATAACTAGCCCTTTTCCAGCAGCACCTCTGAGTTGCTTTGACCCGCCAACCTTTCAGTTAGCAGCCAAATGCATTAACCATTTTCACAACCCAAGGACTCCTGTTCTGAGATCTATACATCATAATAAAGGATCATTCAGGGCACTGAACTTAACAGCGTGTCAAAACTTTGTGTATACCACATGAGTGTGTATTGTTTGTGGTGGTGGTGATGGTGGTGGTATGTGCCGTCAAGTCGGACCCAACTCATAGTGACCCTACCTTGGGTTCCAAGGTAGTATCACTACAGAAGTAGATTACCCAGCCTTTCTTCCGAGGAGTGACTGGTGAGTTTGAACTGCCAGCCTGCTGGTTAGCAGTAAAGTGCCTTACGCATTACACTACCAGAGCTCCTATTGTTTGTGTATGTGTATGTAATTTAATTTCTAATCAAATGTTTATAGAACTTCTAATTGGTTCTGCTAAATCCTTCATGAAATGATTTGAGGAAATGCTGTTTTGGCTTTTAGAAGTTTAGGTTTTCTTTATTCTTACTTTAGAATCTACAAAATAACCAAAAGTATACATGGTAATTTTATAGATGCTTGTCTTTCTGGGATCACACATTAATGTTTCTTGGTATTACAGATTAATTTCAGAATCTGGAGATAGTACGTCTTTCCTAACAGTAAAATTTCTCTAAGAGTACATGCTTGTTAATAATAAGCCATGCTGAAAATGTGGTTTGCCACAGTTTGGCTCTCAAGGCTTCAGTACTTAGAGACATTAACTGAAAGCATTCACATGAAAGAACAGCAGTTAACAACTCTGGAAATAAACAAGTGAGAAAAAGGAGAATCAGGCAGTACGTTTATTTGAGTATATTTTCTAGAAGTTCTGAATTAGCAATTAGGCATTTATGTGAAAATCTATAGAAGGATTCTAATAGTGATTCTCAAATTTGAGCAGTAGTGTTTTTGTTAGCTGCCATTGAGTTGGTTCTGATTCATAGTAACCCCACATGCAACAGAACAAGGCATTGCCCGGTAGTGTATCATCCTCACAATCCTTACTATAAGTGAGCCCATTGTTGTAGCCACTGTGTCAATCCATCTTCTTAAGAATCTTCCTCTTTTTTCTCTGCCCTCTACTTTACCAAGCATGAATGACATCCTTTTCCAAGGAATGGTCCCTTCTGACAACATGACCAAAGTAGGTGAGATGAAGTCTGGCCCTTCTCACTTCCAAAGAACATTCCAGCTGTACTTCTTCCAGGATATATTTGTTCATTCTTCTGGTATTTTCAGTATTCTTCACCAACAGCACAATTCAGAGGCATCAGCTTTTCTTTGGTCTTCCTTGTTCATTGTCTGTCTTTCACATATATATAACCAAAAATCAAATCCACTGCTGTTGAGTCGATTGAGACTCATAGCAACCCCCTTCGGGTTTCCAAGGTGGTACGGAAGTAGATCACCCAGTCTTCCTTGCACAGAGTGCCTGCCTTGTTTGAATGGCCAACCTTGTGGTTAGCATTCACCTGCCTTAGGCACTACGCCACCAGAGCACCTTTCACATACATGTGAGGCCATTGAAAATACCATGGTTTGATTTAGGTGCCACTTAGTCTTCAAAGTGGTATCTTTGCTCCTTAAAACTTTAAAGAGGTCTTTTTTTTTTTTTTAA
>NW_006921949.1:3213410-3214866 GCF_000298275.1 Orycteropus afer afer
CAGTACTGTATGTACAAAAGGGTTCATATTTGTTGTTTGTACCTCCCATGTACCTCTCTATGTCTTTCTCGTCCTCAACGCTGCCATATTGGTCACTCACATTTGTTACATTGCCTAAAGAGGTCTTTTGCAGCACATTTGCCCAATGCAATACGACATCTAATTTCTTGACTGCTGCTTCTTGGGTATTAATTGTGGATGCAAATAAAACAAACTCCCTAACAACTTCAGTTTTTTTTTTTTTTCCATCTATCATGATGTTGCTTATTGGTTGAGTTGTGAGGATTTTTGTTTTCTTTATATTGAAGTGTGATCATACTGAAGTCTTTAATCTTCATCAGTGTTTCAAGTCATCTTCACTTTCAGCAAGCAGGGTTGTGTCATCTGCTTATTGCAGGTTGCTAATGAGTCTTCCTTGAATCCTGATGCCTTGATTTTCTTCATATAATCCAGCTTCTTGGATTATTTGCTTAGCATACAGACTAAATAAGTATGGTGAAAGGACAGACACTCTTCATGATTTTAAACCATGCAATATTCCCTTGTTCTGTTGTAATGACAGCTTCTTGGGCCATGCACAGGTTCATTATGAGCTCAATTAAGTGTTCTGGAATTCCCATTTTTCTCAATATTATCCACAGTTTCTTATTATCCACACAGTCGAATGCCTTAGCATAGTCAGTAAAACACAGGTATAAACATCTTTCTGACCTCAGCAATGATAGCCCTGATTCCACTGCCTCTTCTGAATCCAGCTTGAATTTTTGGAAGTTCCTGTCATTATCCTGCTACAAACATCCTCCAACCCAGGGGTCAGTATTGTTGTTTTTTTTGTTGTTGTTGTTGTTGCAGCGTTCCCACCCCTCCTCTCCCACCCCTGATAACCAGCAAAGTAAGTTTCCTTCCATATATAAACTTTTCTTGATTTTTTACAATAATGAACTAATACTACATTTGTCCTTCTGTGATTGACTTATTTCACTCAGCATAATGTCCTCCAGTTTCATGTGCACTATGTGCTGTTTTGCAGAGTCTACGCTATTCTTCAGTGTTGCATAGTATTCCTTTGTATGTATGTAGCATAGTTTGGTTATCCATTCTTCTGTAGGCACCTCGGTTGTTTCCATCTTTTTGCTATTGTATATAGTGCTGCAATGAACATAGGTGTGCATATATCTGTTCTTGTCCTAGTTCTCACTTCTTTAGGACATATACCTAGTAATACTGGATCAAATGATACTGCTAATTCAAGCTTTTTATGGAATCGCCCTACTGCTTTCCACACTGGTTGAATCATTTTACAGTCCCACCAGCAGTGTAGAAGAGTCTCAATCTCTCCACATCCTCGCCAGCATTTGTTTTCTGTCTTGTTGAACTTTGCCATTAGTGCTGGGGTGAGATGGTATCTTGTTGTTTTGATTTGCATCTCTCTGATGGCTAATGATCATGAGCATTT
>NW_006921949.1:3215246-3216503 GCF_000298275.1 Orycteropus afer afer
TTTGTTAAAGAGACCATCTCTTCCCAATGTAATGGATTTCAGCCCTTTGTCAAAAATCAGCTTACCATAGATTGATGGATCTGTTTCTGTGTTCCCAGTTCTGTTCCACTGGTCTATGTGTCTCTCCTTATACAGGTACCAGGCTGTTTTGACTACTGTGGATGTGTAGTAGGTTTTGAGATCTTAGAGTGTGAGATCTCCTACTTTGTTTTTCTTGTTCAGTAGTGCTTTTCTTATTCTTTCCTTTCCATATTGAATCAGTGATTGATTTTTCCATATCCTTAAAGAATGCTGATGGGATTTGGGTTGGGATTGCATTGAATCTGTAGACTGCTTTGGGTAAAATTGACATTTTCACAGTGTTCAGTCTTCCTATCTGTGAGCATGGTGTGTTCTTCTATTTATGTAGATCTCATGGTTTCTTAGAAAAGTGATTTGTAGTTTTCTTTGTACAGGTCTTTTGTGTCCCTAGTGAGATTTATTCCCAAGTATTTTATTCTTTTTGGTTTTTATTGTAAAATAGTATTGATTTCCTTATTTCCTTTTCAGCAATCTCTTTGCTGGTGTAGAGGAATCCACTTGATTTTTCGATATTGATCTTGTATCCTGCTGCTATGCTAAATTTCTCAATTAGTTCCAGTAGTTTTTTTTATTACTCAGTGTCTTGGGTTTTCTAGGTATAAGATCATATCATCAACAAAGAGGGAAATTATACTTCTTCCTTACCAATTTGGATGCCTTTGATTTCCCTTTAGTTCCTTATTGCCCTGGCTAGGACTTCCAATACAATGTTGAATGGAAGTGGTGATAGAGGGCATTCTTGTCTGGTTCCTGTTCGCAAGGGGAATGGTTTCCATCTCTCTCCATTGAAAATAATGTTGGCTGTTGGTTTTGCATATATACCCTTTATTATGTTAAGGAATTTCCCTTCTATTCCTATTTTTCTGAGAGTTTTTACCAGGAATGGGTGTTGGATTTTATCAGATGCCTTTACTGCATTAAATTATATGATCATGTGATTCTTTTTCTTTGTTTTATTTATGTGATGGATGATGTTGATTGTTTTTCTAATGCTGAACCATCCTTGTATACCTGGTGTGATCCCCACTTGGTAATAATGTATTATTTTTTTGATATGTTGTTTGAGTCTGTTGGATAGGATTTTGTTGAAGATTTTTGCATCTATATTCATGAGGGATATTGTAGTTTTCCTTTTTAGTAATGTCTTTGCCTGATGTTGGTATCAAGGTTATTCAT
>NW_006921949.1:3217363-3244518 GCF_000298275.1 Orycteropus afer afer
CGAGGCAGTATAACTACGGAAGTAGGATTGCCCAACCTTCCTTCCGAGGAGTGGCTGGTGGGTTTGAACCGCCAGCCCTCTGGATAGCAGTCAAGTGCTTTTAGCCACTATGCTACCAGAGCTCCATTACATTACATTAATAAGCAGAACATGGAATGTACGAAGTATGAATCTAGGAAAATTGGAAGTTGTCAAAAATGAAATGGAACACGTAAAGATTGATATCCTGGGTATTAGTGAGCTAAAATAGACCAGTTTGGCCAATTTGAATCAGACAACCATATAATATGCTATGCCAGGAATGACAATTTGAAGAGGAATGGCATGGCATTCATCATCACAAGGATGTCTCAAGATTTGTCCTGAAGTACAATGCTGTCAGTGATAGGATAATATCCATATACCTACAAAGAAGACCAGTTAACACTACTACTATTCAAATTTACACAACAACCACCAAAGCGAAAGATGAGGAAATTGAAGATTTTTCTCAACTTAAGGAGTCTGAAATTGACCAAACATGCAATCAAGAAATGTTAATTATCACTGGAAAAAGCTCAGTTATCTTCAGCCAAAATAAAGCCAAGATATGATTGTGGAGCAAACCATCAACTGCTCATATGAAAGTCCAAGCTGAAGTTGAAGACAATTAAAATAAGTCCATGAGAGCCAAAATAGGACCTTGAATATATCCCTCCTGAATTTAGAGACCATCTAAAGAATACATTTGATGCTTTGAACAACAATGAGAGAAAACCAGAAGAATTGTGGGATGACATCAAGAACATCATCCATGAAGAAAGCAAGAGGTCATTAGAAGACAGGGAAGGAAGAAAAGACCAAAATGGATGTCAGAAGAGACTCTGAAACGTGCCCTTCAGTGGAGAGTAGCTAAAGTAAATGGAAGAAATGACAAGATAACAGAGCTGAACAGATTTCAAAGAGTATCTCGAGCAAAGTGAATTACTAAAATGAAATGTGCAAAGACCTGGAGTTAGAAAATCAAAAGGGAAGAACACTCCTGGGATTTCTCAAGCTGAAAGAACTGAGGAAGAAATTTAAGCCTCAAGTTGCAATATTGAAAGATTCTATGTTCAAAATATTGAACGATGCAGGAAGCATCAAATGAAGATGGAAGGAATAAACAGAGTCACTGTATCAAAAAGAACTGATTGATCTTCATCCATTTCTGGAAGTGGTATATGATCAAGAACCAATGGTACTGAAGAAAGAAGTCAAAGCTGCACTGAAGAAATAGGCAAAGAATGAGGCTCCAGAAATTGATGGAATACCCGGATGCCCTGCTGGAGGCACTCACTCAGCTATGCCAAAGGATTTGGAAGACAGCTTCCTGGCCAACTGACTGGAAGGATCCATACTTGTACCCATTCCAAAGAAATGATCCCACAGAATGTGGAAATTATCAAGCAATACTATTAATATTGCATGCAAGTAAAATCTTATTGAAGATAATTCAAAAAATGGTTGCAGCAGTATATTAACAGAGAACTTCCAGAAATGCAAGCTGGATTCAGACGAGGACGTGGAACAAGGGATGTCATTGCTGATGTCAGATGGATTTTGTCTCAAAGCAGAGAATACCAAAATGCTGTTTACTTGTGTTTTATTGACTATGCAAAAGCATTTGATTGTGTGGATCATAACAAATTGTGGATAACATTGACAAGAATGGGACTTCCAGAACACTTAATTGTACTCAAGAGGAACCTGTACAGAGATCAGGAGGCTGTTGTTTGAACAGAACAAGGGGACACTGCATGGTTTAAAATCAAGAAGGGAGTGTGTCAGGGTAGTATCCTTTCACCATACTTATTCAATCTATATGCTGAACAAATAATCCGAGAAGCTGGACTATATGAAGAAGAACGTGGCATCAGGATTGGAGGAAGAATCATTAACAACCTGAGATATGCTGATGACACAACTTTGCTTGGTGAAAATGAGAATGACTTGAGGCACTTAAAAATATTGAAGACTATAGTCTGCAATATGGATTACATCTCAATATAAAGAAAACAAAAATCTTCACAACTGGACCTATAAGCAGCATCACGACAAATGAAAAGATTGAAGTTGTCAAGGACATCACATTGCTTGATTCTACAATCGATGCCAATGGAAGCAGCAGTCAAGACATCAGGTGACAGATAGCACTGGGCAAACCAGCGGCAACGGACCTCTTTCAAGTGCTGAAGAGCAAAGATATCTCCTTGAGAACTAAAGTGCGCCTGACACAAGCCATGGTATTTTCAGTCGCCTCAGCTACATATTAGAGCTGGACAATGAATAAGGAAGACTGGAGATGAGTTGATGCTTTTGAGTTGTGGTGCTGGCAGAGAATGTTGAAAGTACCATGGACTGCTAGAAGAACTTAACAAATCTGTCTTGGAGGAAGTGCAGCCGAAATGCTCCTAGGAAGTGAGAACGGCCAGACTTTGTCTCACCTACTTTGGTCATGTTGTCAGAAGGGACCATTCCCTGGAGAGGGATGTCATGCTTGGTAAGGTGGAAGGTTGGCAAAGGAGGGGGAGGCCCTCAATAAAATGGATTGACACAGTGGCTGCATCAGTCGGCTCAAGTATAGCAAGGATCATGGAGCTGGCGCGAGACCAGGCAGTGTTTTGTTCCACTGTGTGTAGGGTTGCTATGAGTCAGAGACAGCTTGATGGCACCTAACGATAACAACAATAATTTGTGTTCTTTTGTGGTGTCACCCAGTTCATTTCTTATTCATGTTATTTGTATTCTCTCCCCTTTTTCCTTTGTTAAATTTGCCAGTGGTTTGTCAATTTTATTAATCTTTTCAAAGAACCAACTTCTAGTCTTGTTGATTTTTTTCTGTAGTCTTTCTATTTTCTGTTTCATTTATTTCTGCTTGAATGTTTATTATTTCTTTTCTTCTGGTGACTGTAGACCTTTTTTTTTGGTGTTCTTTTTCTAATTGTTGGAAATGTTGGGATAAGGTGTTGATTTTGACTCTTCTTTTTGATATATGCATTTATTGCTATAAATTGGCCTCTGATTGCTGCTTTTGCTATATCCCAAAGATTTTGGTACGTTGTGTTTTCTTCTTGCTTGATTCAAGGAATATTTTAATTTCATTTTTTGTTCTGTTACCCAGTCATTCTTAAGGAAGGTGTTGTTCTGTTTCCATGTGTTTACTCTTTTTCCATTGATCTTCCTGTTGTTGATTTCTAATTTTACAGCATTGGGATCTGAGAAGATGTTTTGCAGTTATTTCAGTGCTTTTAAATTTACTGAGGCTTGCTTTGTGGCTTAACATGTGGTCTGTCCTGGAGAATGTTTCATGTGCACTGGAAAAGAATGTATATTGTGCTGTTGTTGGGTGAAGTGCTTTGCGGATGTCTATAAGGTCAAGTTGGTGGATTGTATCGTTTAGTTCTTCTGTGTCTTTGTTGAGTTTCTTTCCAGTTTTATCTGTGATGAAAGTGGTGTATTAAAGTCTCCTACTATGACTGTGGAGTCCTCTATTGGTTTTTTCTGTTGGAGTTCTGTTGGAGTCTGGTTTATGTATTTTGGAGTTCTTTCATTGGGTGCATAGATACTATTGTTATGTCCTCTTGTTCAGTTGATCCTTTTATCATTATATAATGTCCTTCCTTGTCTCTTATAGTGGTTTTTTGGTCGTAAAGTCAGTTTGATCAGAAATTAATATTGCCACACCTGCTCTTTTATGGTTGCCATTTGCTCAATATATCTTTTTCCAACCTTTTATTCTCTTAAGGTGTGTCTCCTGTAGATGGCATATTGAAAGGTTAAGTTTTCTTAACCAGTCTGCAACTCTCTATCTCTTGAATGGTGCATTTAATCCATTGACATTCAGTGTAATTATCAACAAGTATGAATTTTTTGCTGTCATTTTGTTAAGTACTTTTTCGTGGTGATGCTGATTTCTTTGTTCCGTATTATTTTGTGTCCTGAGCTCATTTTATTTATGAATCATGTTATCACTTACTTCGGTGCTATTGTTTTAGTATTTGTTAAATATTTGTTCCTGTCCTCATTTTTATTTTGATGTGAAGATACATCATTTTTCTTTGAGATTACGCTATGATTTATAATTTTCTTTTTTTCCAAGTTTTAGTACAGTCCATTCTTATCTTCCAGTTATCTTGACTTCCCTACCATTTAGAAGTTCTGTAACTTCACATTTTTTTCCCTCTTTTTGGTTTTTAGTTGTCCTCATTTGTCAATTGATGTCTCTGGTTCCCTGTTTACAATCTTTAGGCTTATTTACTTTGGATACTTCTCTAACTGGGTTGGTTTCTGGGTTATGTCATCATATGTATTAATGGTTGGTAGTTGTTAGTTCTCTGTCCAACAGATTCCCTTTAGCATCTCTGGTAATATTGGTGTAGTTTCAACAAATGTCCTTAATTTCTGCTTATCTTGAAGTGTCCAAATATCACCATCATATTTGACAGACAGTCAAATATTTTGACTCTGTGTGTAATTCTTGGTTGGAATTTTTTTCTTTCAGGGTTTTATATATCCCATCACATTGTCTTCTCACCTGCACGGTTTCTGCCAAGAAATCCGAATTTAGTGTTATTGGTTGCCCCCTGTAGGTAACTATTCGTTTTTCCCGTGCTGCTTCCAGGATTCATTCTTTGTCTTTAGTTTTGGTAAGTTAGATGATACATGTCTTGGTGATTTTCTTTTGGGGTCTGTCCTGTTTGGAGTTAATTGGAGTTCTTGAATGGATACATTCTCATCTTTCATTATACCAGGGAAATTCTCTTCCAACAAATTTTAGACAATTTTTTCTGTGGTTTTATTTCTCTCTTCCTTTTCTGGAATTTCAGTTACATGTAGGTTATTCCTTTTGATAGAATCCCACATGAACCTTAGCTTTCTTCATTTTGTTTTGATTTTTTTTTCAGATTGATCCCTTTCCAAAGAAGTATTCAGGTATTTGTCCTCAGTCTGACTTCCATTGATTCAATTCTAGTCCTTTGCCCAATCAGTGTGTTATCTATTTCTGAAAATTTAGTATTAACCTTCTGGATTTCTATCTGTAGATTTTGTGTCATTTCTGATGTTTCATTTATTTTGTCATTTTGTTCTTGAATTGTCTTTCACAGTCATTCTAGGGTTTTCTCCGTGTTTTCCTCAATTTTGTCAGTGTTTTCCTTGATCTGTCTCTTAATTCATTGAAGACACATTAATATAATTCTTTCGAATTCCTTATCGTGGAGTTCCAATGCTGCTGCTTCCTCAGGGATGTGTTTTCTGGATTTGTATCTTGATCCCTTGTTTCTCCTGCTTTATCTTGTTTCCTTGTATGGACTGTGATGCACTGTTGTCTTCGAGACATTGTGACTTTTTTGTGTTTATATTTAATTGGTGATTGTATGTTGGAGTGATTTGCCCAAGATTTTCATTTTCTTTGTTATGTTTGGATGTTATCTAAGTAAGCAGTTACTGTGCTCCTCTATTCACTAGTTGGCAGCACTTATATACTCACCATCTGTCTCCTTTCTTGTGTCAGCCTCACCTGTGCCCCTTCTGTCCTTGGCAAGTGGAGCCTATTCTTTTAAGTCCCTGGAATCCAAATGAGATTCCAAATATCCAAAATGACCACTACTTGTCACTGCTATCAAAATGGTTGCACCCTCCAGACATCCCAACGCCACAACTCAAGTTGTCTCCCTTTTTGCTCTTTCTCTTCCTAGTCATTGGCCACCAGCACAGTCATCCCTATACCCTATATCTTTAGGTCAATTCTCAGGTCCCAACACCACTGGGAAATATCCAGGCTGTTGGTGTTGTCAGAGTAGCTGATAGTCCTCAGCTCCATCCATTTCCATACTCACTGTTTTCATTCAGATTCTTGCACTAGTTGGTGCCTAATCTGCTTCTGTATACTTTTTCGAAGCTCAGGGCTCCAGGATTATCTTCTGTATCTCTGTCAATTGGTTTTTCTTTTCTTTGTTGAAGAGGGTCTGTGCCTATTCCTTCATCTTACCGGAAGTTACAAACATTTTTAAATTATCTTCAGTAAGATTTTAGTTGGGTGTGATATTAATGACACTGTTCAGTAATTTCTACTTTGTTTTGGATCACTTTTCTTTGAAATGGGCACAGAAACCAATTTCTTCCACTCCATTGGTCAGATAGCTGTGTTCTAGATTTCTTGGCATAAACAAATAAACATCTCCAGTACTACTTCCATTTGTTGAAACATCTCATTGGGTATTCTGTCTATCCCCAGAGCCTTGTTTTATGCCAGTGCTTTCAGTGTAGCTTGGACTTCTTCCTTCAATACCATTAATTTTTGATCATGTGAAACTTACTGAAATAGTTGAACATCAACCCAGTTCTTTTTGATAGAGTGACTCTGTATATTCCTTCCATCTTCTTTTGATGCTTCCTGAATTATTCAGTATTTTGCAGATAGAATCCTTCATTATTGCAACTTGAGACTTGAATTTTTTCTTCAGTTCTTTCAGCTAGAGAAATGCTGAGTGTATTCTTCCTTTTTGGATTTCTAACTCCAGGTCTTTGCATATTTCATTATAGTACTTTACTTTGTCTTCTGGAGGTGCTCTTTGATATCTTTTCAGCTCTTTTCTTATGTCACTTCTTCCATTCACTTTAGCTACTCTCCATTCAAGAACAAGCTTCAGAGTCTCTTCTGACATCTGTTTTGGTCTTTTATTTGTTTCTGTTTAATGACCATTTGCTTTCTTAATGTATGATGTTCTTGATGTCCTAAAACTTGTCTGATCTTTAGCCATTGGTGTTCACAGTGTCAAATCTGTTCTTCAGATGGTCTCTAAATTCAAGTCAGATATAATCAACATCATGTTTTTTGACTCTCACAGAGAGCTATTATATTATTTTCAGTTGTTAGGTGCCATCGAGTCTACAATGACTTATAGTGACCCTGTGTACAATAGAATGAAACACTGCCTGGTCCTGTGCCAGCCTCACAATCCTTGCTGTACCTGAGCCCATCATTACAGCTACTCTGTCTGTCAATCCATCTTGTTGAGGGCCTTCCCCTTTTTTGTTGACTCTTCTCTTTACCAAGCATGATATTCTTTTCCAGGGAATGGTCTCTTCTGACAACATGATCAAAGTAGGGCAGACGAGTCTGTCCATTCTTCCTTCCAAGGAGCATTCTGGCTGTACTTCTTCAAGGACAGATTTGTTAGTTCTTCTGGCAGTCCATAGTACTTTCAGTATTCTTCTTCAACACCACAATTCACAAGCATCAACTCTTCTTTGGTCTTCCTTATTTGTTGTCCAACTTTCACATGCATATGAGGTGATCTAAAATAGCATTAATTTCTAAAATATGGTATGGAGCTCTGGTGGCGCAGTGCCTAAGGTATTTATTTCACTACTAACCAGAATGTTGGCAGTTCAAACTCACCAGCCACTCCACATAAGGAAAATGGGACAGTCCACTTCTGTAAAGATTTACCACCTTGGAAACCAGTGGGGATCACAATGAGTTGGAATCGACTACATGACAGTGAGTGTGGTATCCTTTAATATTTGATTTTTTGAAAAGGAAAGAATTCTTACATATGTATGTTCTCCTCCCCTCTACAGTATAGTGCAGGGGGAGCCATATTTTAGTTATGTCCTAAAACTGTGTGTATGTTAAACTTTAAGATGTTTTTTTCTAGTGGAAGATATTTTTTGTAAGAAAAAATTGCAGTGCCCAAAAGCCAGGTGTTTTTCACAAATATATTTTGTGCTATAGTGTATATGTTTAAAAAGGATCTCTGGTAGTGTAGTGGATAAGGCAGTTGGCTGCTAATCCAAAGACCAGTGTTTAAAATCCACCAGCAGCTCATCAAAAGAAAAATGAGGCAGTCTGCTTCCGTAAGAATTTACAGCCTTGGAAACCTAATGGTGGTCGCTGTGAGTCAGAATTGACTCAGTGGCATTAAGGTTTTGGTTTGGTATTTGTTTAAAACATCAGTTTATTTAATAATAAGATAGTATTACACCCAGTCCTCACTTACCTACATGATTAAGTTCCAAAGATGAGGCCATCATACAGAAATGCAAAAATGGAGAATGACTGCATCATTACAGATCTGCCAAATCACAAAGAATCGTAGCCCAGCTGGTGTTACTCTCACCTCCTTCATTAGTACCAGACATATGTTGTTAATGTGCAAGATTTTTTACTGTTTTCATAAATGTGAAACTTTGAATAAGGAGATAGTAAGGAATAGATGTAATCTCTATAAAATAAAGTGGACTCTACAGAAATTCATTTTTATTCAGGAAACTACTGGTTGTTGGTAAAATTTGCCTTTATATAGAGACATTAGTGTATCCTCCATGTGTGACTTTATATAGATAGACATACATCTTCTGAGTATGACATAAATTGCTTTTAAAAGCAGCTATGTGTTTGTATTTTCTTCCTTGGTGTCCAAACATGTGAATAGTTGTATTTACATGTAATTTATGTGTTTTTGTGTAAGTTGTCATATGAATATATGATAAATGGTGCCAATTTCGGTGGGGCACTGAAAATTGATTGTTGCATGATATTTCTGCATGATATTGGGGTTACTTGTAAATGAGTCTACGTAACAACCTGTCTTGTGAATTTTGCATGCTACACTAATCTCTGTTAAATCTATCCCCTCTTTATTCAGAACATGCTGTCAAGGTCCTTTAATTCCAATTTCACTGCTGTAAGCAGCTTTCACTATGGCAGCTCTAGGGATCTACATGGCAGCCAGGGCAGTCTTGCCTTGAGTACTGCAGATGGAAGAGGTTCTGGTGGGCACATTCTTCGAGTGAGTACCTACAGTATACAGTAGACCAGTACTCTTAGTTCATAGAAGAGATAAATATATATATATATATATATTTTTTTTTTTTTTTTTTAAATGGTTTAACACTTCTAGAAGACAGCTTTTCACTGTGAATTAGAGCTCTTGATTTCCTCATACTTCTTACATGGCTTATTTATAAAATTTTAAAATATTTCTTTGATCATGAACTAAGGATGCAAAAAGAAGCAACAGAAATAACTGAGAGATTTGTTTTAATTATTCTTTAAAATGTTTTTCTGTTAATATTAAAATCAGTGAATTGTTCTCCATAGCAGGAGGTTTTAAGGTTTATGCCTTATGTAATCCGTAATGGGATTTGGGGGAGAAATAATTTTTACTCAGATGATTGCATATTAGCTAATAAAAAAGCACTTTCTGGAAGTTAGTTTAATCAAAATTCACTGAGAATGATTTCATATAAGGCTGAAGAAATTGTAATAAGGCAAAACCAAAATTCTTCTTTACATACATTTTACCTTTGTCCTTAGCAGTAGTTGTATGATTAGTGGTGGCAATCCAGTTGATGGTGAAGAAGAAAAGTTTGTTTGCTTTCCTTTTATGGAAGGTAAAGATTGGGGATAAGAATGACAGAGAAGGAGAAAGAACAGAGCAACTCTGACATGGCTCTGTTGTAGGATTTTCTTTCCATAACAACTTCAAGTAGTAGCATGACCTCTAAACAAAATTTTGTCCTGCCCTGTCCTTCTGTCTTTCTCCCTTTATAATCTTGTTCAATCCCCTCCCTATAGTTTTATTGCCATATTGACTCTTTGTTTACTTCTGGGTCCTTCACCTTTTCTTGAGCCTCTATCCCTGCTTTTTAAAATACAACTCTAGTTTTGCTTTATTTTGTTCTAGAGTAAGAGCAGTCTGCTGGATTTACTTTTCTCTGGCTGAACCTCAGCTAGTCTTGCCCTATCCTCTGTCACCTACCACTGCTTGATTTCTATGCTGTGTTAAAGTGGCAGCAATCATTTTGAAACTTCCCAGTTTGAAAGAGAATGAGAGTAGGGTAACTATCGATAGGGCTGACCAACTTACACCAACAGAAGACACAAGGTAAAAACCAGTGACTTCTGTTAACTCAGGAGTAATCCTTAGCATTCACAGTCAACTGGGACAATTATTCTTTCCCCAAAATTCTTACACGGTAACATTTTTTGCTTGCTTTTCTTAAATTTAGGGTCTTTGGTCCCATTTAATTTTACTTTTTAATTAATTATATGTGTGTTCTTTTAAAGACTAGATAAACATAGTTGTACACTCAAGCTTGAGGTTAAAGTTTAGTCTGTGAATTAGTTGATTATTATATATTCTGAATGATTAATGCAATAAAAGAGAGGCAAAATGAAATATTCATTGCAGAAATATACAAAATTACATTAAACTACCAAAAAAATGCTAAGCCATGCTTTCAGGTAGCAACTAACTAAACATAGATGTCTTGTCCCTAGTGTATTTATAAGATGTTCAGAATAATGAGGTGTTGGGTCTATTTTCCCAACACTATCAATGAGGTAAACTATATATATGTATAAAGAGATCATTAAAAGTATTTTACTGGTTCAATTAATTATTAAAAGACATTTTTAAAATATAGTTAATTTTAAAAGCATTTCATCAGACTGGTTCTTTTCAAAAATATTGGGATAGGATTAAGTTAAAACAGATTTTGTAAACTTTAAACTAATTGGAGCTGCTTATCATTTAAAAAAAATGGCTGTGTGGCATTGTGCTATTTAAAGAACAGCAATTAAATATTTTGCCAATAACTTTTTAAATAAAATATACTGTAGTATATTTTAGTTGCTTTTGTAATTTGAGGCTCTTTATTCTAATAACTAAATTTATTAGTTAAAGCTAGATATTACTGTAAATAAAATTAAAAAGAAAAGCATGTAGAAGAATGTAGTATAAAAAAATAGGATAATAGTATATGTCTATATAAACTTTTCTTGCATTACAAAAGCATTTTGCTTCATAGCTTTGGAAGAAAGCTAAAGATACTCATATTGATGACAGAGATCATGGTAATGGTTGATTTGGGTCTTCATCTTTTCCACTACCTAGCAATATTTTTTCCTAAACTTCCTTCAAGTGTCATCATCATTTTGTTTTCCCATCTTAAAGAGCGTTATTTGTTTACTTTTTATTTGAAGAATCCCCAGACATCCAGTCCAGGAGATCCTTGTCAAGATGATGTATTCATTTCAGAACAGCAGAACTACTCATCTGCTACACTTAGTCACAAAGATGTTCCTCCAGACAGCTTGATGAAAGTAGGTGCTCAGGAAATAAATGATGTCGTACCTGTGAGCTTATTATCTTGTGTGGTTTTGAACTAGAAATATCACATACATTTTAACACCAAAAATTACTTTTTGGGGGGCTTTCCTCATTTTTTAAAAAATAGTTAGTAAAACATGAATAGTTTATTCCATGATTTTTTTCCACACTAGGGAATCACTTTATTGTTGTATTTGGAGTTCTGTAGTACCACGGACTTATTTAAATTAGGGGCTTTTTGGCATCTCTGAGTAAATGTAATTGGAGATTTGAGACTATACCTGTCTTAAGTTCTTTGTCTTGTAGTTTACTATTATTGAAACCAAAAACCTTTTGCCGTCAAGTTGATTGTAACTCATAGAGACCCTATAGGACAGAGTAGAACTGCCCAATAGGGTTTACAAGGTTGTAAATCTTTACAGAAGCAAATTGCCACATCTTTCTCCCATGGAGCTGCAGTTGGGGTCGAACCATAAACCTTTTTTTTTCCATAAACCTTTTTCAGTTAACAGCTCAGCACTTAACCACTGCACCAACATAGCTCCTTTACTGTTTTTAAAGACATTTAAAAATACTTCACATGTAATTCTAAATCACCTTGAAATACATACCTGAAGAGCTTCATTCATGTAGAGATGAAGTTTTACTTTTCTCTCCCCAGTCCCAGATAGATCATTCTCTACTGTCCTCCCTCAGCTGTTCTTCCTCTTTTTCTTAACTAATCCTGTGCCCCTAGTATAAACAAATGAAGCAGGATTATTTATCATATAAAACTTCCACATTATTCTTGAGAGTAGGCACCAGCCCTCTAATTTATGAGTTCATACATATCTATTTATATCACTTCCCCCCCATTTTTAATTGAGCACTGTCATCCGGTTTCTTTTCTGTCTAATACACATTTTTTGGTTTAGGTTATTGAATTTATTTTATGCCATTTCTTTTTCTGAGCCATCTGCGAATCTTAATATAGCCCATGTGTATATTTACATTGATGTAAAATGTCAGACAAGATCAGATATCCATGTGTCAGGGGAGTCTTAAGACTAGGTCAGGAGTAATTTTTGAGTAGCAAATTTTTCTTAGGAAAAAGCAAGTGCTGTCTACAAAATTGTACATAGTGATAAAGTTAACAGGCCCAGCCAATTATTTACTCCTAAGCAGATAAATTGTTTAAATCTGCGGTGGTCCAAGTAACCAACTACAATGCTTTTTCAAAGATACAGGGATAATATAGCATCTATAATTTTCATTTTCTCCATCCATACAAATTTGTTACAGAGTAAAAATGCATATGTATGTTCCCAGATTTCAGAATTAATTGCATTCTTATATAACTCAATGAAAAAGAGCCCTTTTTTTAAAAAAAGTAGAAAGTCTGTTTCACCAAAGCTGGACTACTTTGTACTTTTCAGCAGGATTCATATAAGAAGTTTTGACTGTTGCTGTAATCTTTCTCCCTTTTCTAATTTTTAATAATTTTAGGAAAATGATTCACATATCTCCCTCACAATTTTTTGTATAATTTCCATGTGGACATACTCTTTTTATTAATAATCAGTAAGTAGTCTATATAAAATATATTTATATGCAAATATAATAAGATTGTAACCTTTCATTTTTTTCAGATAGGTTCCTCACACTGACAAAATAAACTCTTAGCCTCACAGCTTAAGTCTAAAACTCAGGTTCAGTGTCTTAAAACTGGGAGTCCTTACAACAAAGATATTTCTTAACAACAAAATAATCATCTCAAGTTTTTGTTTAGCTTGTGAAGACTAACATAGAATGTCAGAGTTTAATATGTGTGGTTAATAGTCTATGAAATTAATATTTAGAGAGTTAAAAATTGTTAATTCATATATATGAGAAATTAATTTACTACTACATAGTTAGCTGAATTGGTTGCTTGCTAATTCTGGAAAGAAGGAAAAAGGTAGAAAAATATACTCATTGATTAGAAAAAAATTCTGAGACAAAATTAGTTACTTTTGTTCTAGATGCATCAGCATACGGACTTTTTATGTTTGTGTGTGTGTGTGTGATTGTATTGGGAAAAGATACCCTTCTAATTGAATTTATGTAAAGTTCTAGCATACTGGTGAAAAATATTTTCCCTTTTAAAGCTTAGTGTAAGAAAAATAAGTACCTTTATATATAACAAAATGGATCATTTAAAATGAACATGAGATTTACTTTCATTTGAAAGCTTGAAAAGAGTAAATTATTAGCAAATACTCCAGCAAGTTTAAAATTAAGACAATATTAGCTTTTTTCTTTTAAAGTATAATTTTCAAAGCTGAAATGATAGTATAAATGGGATGGTATTGTGTGATTTAGAATGCTAAATTCTAGTGCTTTTGTAATGCTTCAGGAAGAAAATCCAAATATTTGTAATAGAACATTATTACTGGTCATTTTAAGACACTTCATGTTTTTCTTAGATGCCTTTGAGTAATGGACAGATGGGTCAGCCTCTCAGGCCTCAGGCAAATTATAGTCAAATACATCACCCCCCTCCTCAGGCATCTGTGGCAAGGCATCCCTCTAGAGAACAACTAATTGATTACTTGATGCTGAAAGTGGCCCACCCGCCTCCATACACACAGCCCCATTGTTCTCCTAGACAAGGTCATGAACTGGCAAAGCAAGAGGTAAGAATAATCAAGAATATTTTAAATATGAGACTAAGCTTTTAATTTTATTTTATAGGTTATTTAATTATTGGCAATAAATCCATAAAGCACTTTAATGAACATATTTTTACCATTTTGTTTGAAGTTTTATATAATAAGTTTTTCAGATATAAAACTTTGTAATTTAACTTGCCTCTGTGATCCCTTCCTTTTATGTTTTTGGCATGACTTTTTTTTCTTCTAATGCAGTTATTTTCCCAAACTACTTCTAGTTCTCAAACCTTCCCATTTGGTTTGTTGTTATTTGTCTCTAAAATGTTGATTCCTCAGATTTTGAACTTTGATTATAATCTCCAAACCACTTAGGGAATTAAATATAAAAATTACTCAAAGTTGTTAGTCATGTATTCATATAGTGTGATAGTTTATTGAAAAATGACCAATGTTATTAGAAACTCACAGAAAAAAATACTAATTTTGGTTACGTCTTTGGGGAGAAAGAGTGGTCTGAAACAGTTTTTAGTTCTTGCATCATTTTCCTAGCTGTGCTATAAAAATTATATCAGATCTAAAATTCCCAGTTCCTTTGAAGAATATAATCAGGTTCAGGAAAATGATAGATTATATATAAAAACCACCCAAGGATCTCTTAAATTTCTTACGTAACAAGCCAGTAAAGAGAGGTACTGTGTAATTTAGATGTTCCACAAATAGAAACTGATAATGTGCATGTTTTATGTTTATACTCTGTCATTAAAATCCATAATGTCTAAAAAGTATAATAGGTTCGACTTTAATTGATTGCTTAACCTCATGAAACAAGCAGTAGATAAAGTTAGGAGCTATGCTTTATAATCCCAGCTGTGCCATTAACTCACTAACTCATTAACATAATATTCCGTGTTGTAGTTTCACTTTATCTGCCCAAATACTTATTTTAGATAAATCTTTACAGATTTATGTTTACTTGGACTTAATTAGCCAGTATTTAAATATGAATGTTGCTGTGTTGTTTTTTGTTTTTTTTAAAGTGATAGTTCATTTTACTTTCATATTAACTCAGATTCGTGTGAGGGTTGAAAAGGATCCAGAACTTGGATTTAGCATATCAGGAGGTGTTGGGGGTAGAGGAAACCCATTCAGACCTGATGATGATGTGAGTTTTATTTATATATCCTTGAAATACTTGCCCAGTTTTATTTACTAGTTTAATATGTTTTATATTTTAACTGAAAACAGTCAAATCATTTATGTAAATTTACATAGACATTATCTCTTTGTTTTCCCTCTGTATTTAGCTTTTTGTGAAATTTGATGAGTTTGAGTTAATTGTTTGAAGGAAAAAAAATTTACCAACAATTTTGAATTATTATTAATTATGTGATTTTTATGTGATTTTTGTTTTGTTACTTTGCTTTTCCACATGTAACTATAGAAGTAAATTCATCACTTTTAACAGAAATCAATATGTAGGCAGTCCCTTGGCTGCAAATGAGATCAAATCCTAACTGTGTCTTCAAGTTGAATTTATAATTAAGTTAGAACAGGTGCATACATTTCTAAATTATCCTTACTTTAGTGCAAGAAAAAGCTGCACATGCACCAAGTGAAGGTGATTGTGATGAAGAATCTGTTGCAAGGAGAGGTTGTTTCAGACATTTCAAAGTGAGGGCACTTTTTCATAACATTAAAGGGCAAATAGGGGTGGTTGATAAATCTTCATAACCCAGGGACTGCCTGTACTAAAGTCAGAATTACCAAAGATACAACTAACTTCTGATTGTCACATAGAATACTAGGAAGAAAACTTTTGTACTACAATTCAAACATTTGCATGATGTGAAGGAAAGATTGCTCCTTGTTTCTCTGTTAACTGATATATACTGTTTCTGGTGATGTAATTACCTTTTGTGTTGTTGTTAAAGGGTATATTTGTAACAAGGGTACAGCCTGAAGGACCAGCATCAAAATTATTGCAACCAGGTGATAAAATTATTCAGGTAATTAAGAAAAATCTTTTTTTAAAATCTTCTTTTCTTTTTCATTTTCCAAGATCTGCCTCCTCCTTGAGTAATTACTTATTAAATGCCAGAACTGAAAATAGACATTTTATGTAATGTATATTTAAACTTTACTAGAGAGAAATGGTAGCATTTCTTGTACTCTCTAGTGCTTTAACTTAATGCTTTCGTAGTCTAAAATTTTCCCACCTGTACCTTGGAAAATCATGTTGATATATTTGAAGTTTAAGTTTTGAGTATTAATTTGTACTAATTTGGACGATCAGAGCACCACCACTCCATGGAGGCAAAACTCTCATCATCTTAGAAATGGAAAAAAAAGAATTCCGAAATCTAAGAAACCCTTCTTATTTTCCATACCCCTTTCCTTTCTTCTGTTCTTTCAGCCACTCATTCTGCCTAAACTGTGTAGTTCTGTCTTAGCAGGTAGACAATGCCTAAGACACAAATACAGCTCTTATTCTCTACCCATACCTTCATTGTTGTTACTGAACATTCAGAAATTAAATAATCTTAAAAAAACAACCCTCAAACCAAAAAATGGCAAAGACATCAGGGATCAATAGCTGAAAGCACAGACTTTGAAGCAAGACAATTTAAAATTTGGCTGCAGCATTTTTAAAGGAGGTGTGTGTGTGAGAGAGAGAGAGAGAAAAAAAAAAATATATACACAGCAGATTATACACCCTTTCAGTAGTTCCTACATGTACACAGTTCAGTAACATTGGTTACATTCTTCACATTGTAAAACTGTTGTTGCTATCTTTCTTCATGTTATTTTACCATCATTGACTTAGACTCATTGCTCCATAAACTACTCATCTGTGTTTTAGAGTTACAGTTATCAGTTTGATTTCATATAGGTAAATCTTCAAAAGAGCATGATTCTTAAGGTGAAAATTCTTCACTAGATTAAGCTAAATTGTTTAGTTTGAAGATGACTTGAGGGGATAGTTTTGATTCAAGGTTCAGAAATTTTCTCAGGGTGACAGACTCGGATTCCCTTAGCCTCAGTGAGTCCAATAAGTCTGGGTGCAGTGAGAAATACTAACTTCTGTTCGGCATTTTCCCTCTTTTGATCTGGATTCATCTATTGAGTCCTTGATCAAAACATTCCATAATGGTAGCCAGACACCGTTAATCCTGGTCTCATGGCAAAAGACGCAGTAGTTCATTGAGGCAACTAGACCTTGCAGTCCAGTTTTCTCTCTGATTCCTGGATCTCATTCTTCTTCTTCAGCTCCAGACAAATAGAAAGCAATTCTTTTATCTTGGATGACCACTATCAAGCTTTTAAGACCTCAGGAACTACACTGTTAGGCCAATTGTAAAATAAAGTATATAGATTTTTGACTTTAAAATTTCAAGCTTACACAGACACATATATACTGCATACATATATGCAACACACACCCATATATACTTCATTTGGTCCCCAACTGCTTATATTTTGTCACAGTGTCTTTAGCATGCATTCTTCCCACTTTTCTCCCTGTTTCCCTCTCATGTACACTTTTATTTTTCTAAACTATCTGGGAATTTATGGTTTCAGTTTTGTGATTATGGGGAAGCTATTAATATAGCTCCCCTTGCCTCAGTTTTCTCTTCTCTAATTAAGATGATAATCTTTGAGATTTGTGAGAATTATAGGATTTAATTCATGTGAAGTTTTTAGAACTGTGCCCAATACACAGTAAGACCTCTAAATGTTAGCCTTAATTTTGAGAAGTGTAATGGTCTTGATCTAATGGCTCCAAAGCATTGGGAAGGCTAGGCCTTGCCCTCTGTGGCCATTGCAAGTTGGTGACTCAGTTGGACATGAGCATATACACACACACATCCTACCATGCCTGGCACTGTGACCTAAGCAAATGACTCTTAACATTGGGCTGCTACTTAAAAAATTTGACTGAGATTTCAACACAGGACTCAAACTTAAAAGAGATTTTATTTCCGTAGATGTTAGATAGGGCCCAGGAGTCTATATGTTGTTTTGGATTTCCAAAGTGAGTCTTATTTTCTACCAGGTTTGGGAGCCAACTGACAGAAATTCAGGTGCACACAGCAAATTATTATGAATTTTTTTCCTAAATGCATTTTTTTCTTCTTTTTTTAGGCTAATGGCTACAGTTTTATCAATATTGAACATGGACAAGCAGTGTCCTTGCTCAAAACTTTCCAGAACACAGTAGAACTCTTCATTGTACGAGAGGTTTCCTCATAAGCACTGTGGACAAAAATGGGGAAAGACAGCAAGATTGATTAGAAGACACTTGCAGGGGAATTTAAGATTTTGATTATTTTTATATATAAAGAACTAAAAAAAACTATGTTGGAATTTGTACATTAATGGAATAATGGAACTTGTGGTTAGAGGGAAAGAACCACTGTACAGAATATAGAGGGGACTGTTTTGTTCATACCATAAAGCTCTGGTAGGTTTTTAAACATAGCAATCAAGGCTACAAAACAAACCTGTGTTGTTTTTGTATGGATTGTAGGTTTATTTTTGGATTTTGTACACATGACTGAACTCTGCAAAGCTATATTTAGCCTTGATTGTAGCCTAGAGACAGATGGCAAAGCTATCTATCTCATAGCTTTTATGCCCTTATTTTTATTCAACTGGTATTAATATTTTTCTGCTGAAACTACTTTTTTTTTTTTAATGTGGGCAAGAGATTTGAATTGTTGGCTTTTGCTATGTGCACATTGATTTGAAGAATGAGTACGTGAAGGTGGTGCTGGTGGGTTCACTTTCCAAGGCCAGATTAATACATTATTTCCTACAAAAATCTGGAAGCAGAGAATGAAAAGAACAGTTATCAGTTGGTGTGTTTTTATTAATAGAATAATGCAATAAAAAATGTTATGTGTTTTTAAATAAAAAAAGACAATAATTGCATATTATGAGCTCTACAGGATCTGTTTTTTGTCATAGGCACTGATTATACATTTGCTACTCGTGATTCGATTTTTAATTTTTTAGACACGGGAAATTTTTAACTATACTGTAGATGCATGTCCATGCATTTTTCTGTGCCATGGAAATCCCCTGATTTTTTTGCAAATGGTGGTACTGCAATTTGTTTTTTAATTAGTACTCCATTTTGATGTGATTTATAATTTTATTTTTAAGCATCAAATGAAACTAAAATGGCCAGTTTTAAGATGCGTTGCCTGTAACACAAAATGTAAGAAGAGTTAGGAGAGCCTCTTGATTTTGTTTGGACTTGCATTGCCTTGGTAAAGTAAAAGGAAACAGTATGCATGGAGCTAGGAAACCAAAGCAAGTTTGTGAAATTGGCATAGTGATAGAGAATTGCTGTGGAGAGCTACAGAGCAAAGGGATGGGTTCTTGAGGCCTACCAGTATGTAAAGTTGTTCAAATAAAGGGCTGTTCCTACAGGTAACATTAAATGTGAACTCGACACTTCAGAGTCATTAAAGGGTTTCTGAGTATATCAGTGTAATAATGTTTTACCAACTGCCTTTGTTCCTAATTACTATAACAGATGTTTGATGATAGGTTTATTAATGTTGTTTATCCAAACCATTAATTTTATTTGTTTTTGTTCTATGTAATCAAATAAAATTTGAGTAACATGCAGTGGTAAGAATTAATGCATGGTTATTTGGACCAGAAAAAAGTGCCATAGAAGACCAATAACTGTTTTGAGTTGAGGTTAGTCTGGAGTTTTTTATTAAAGCAATTATTTGGTTGTTGCAATTCATTTCTAATGACTAGGAAATATAATTTGGGAACTTTTAAACTGTTACACTTTGTCAACCTGTATTTAATTAAGATTTTTATAGGACTAGCAAAAATACCAGCCTATATTATTTTTGCAAAAGTGAGTTGGATTCATTCCTTTCTTGCTACTCAGAGTAAATAGGCAGTACTTTTTAAAATATGTGAACTCAAATATTGCACTTCTTTCAACATGTTATCAATTGCTTATTGTACTGTATAATTTTAATAATTTCAATTGAAACCCTTTAAAAACTCTTTGTAAATTTTAACTCATTTTAGCTGGTTTTCAGTACTATTTACATAGGAATTGACTTTTATGGATATAGTAGAAGATGTGTGCCGTATTTTGATAAAATTCACTTACTATGTGTGTGTTAAAATCTCTAAAGAAAAGAATGACAGCTTAAGACAAAGCCTCATTGTTCCATTTATTCTTAGTTTATCTAAAAATATTACTGTAAAATTACATTCTTTTTTACTATTTTTGACCAATTTTCATAATCCCATTCTGCCTTTGATAGGGAATACATAAAACAGTTATAATTGTGAAGTTTTCAGCTATTTTCAGCTACTCACTAAGATACACAGACTATAATTTTGGAAAAGAAAATAAACCCCAAAGAACAATTGAATTTTTTTAATGATCTAACCTTAAATTAATGGTCTGAATATTATATTGAAATATTAACAAATGCAACAAGTGTTACATGCACTGATAGTTTACTTCACTTCAGTTACTTAAAAAAATGTTTAATGTTCTTGCAACACATAAAATTGACTATAAGTTAATAAGAGGAATAATATGTGATATGAGATGAAAAGCTGATAGCAAGAATGTTTTCCACCTAAATTAATAGCCTAAGATTTTTTCTAAAATATAAATAAAATTAAAGAACATTAGTTTTCTCTACATGGAAGAACTCATTAGAATTTTCATTATAGTAATAATAATAAAGTTTCTGATTTAGTAGAAGAGTAATAATTTAAATGTGTTTAGGAAAAAAAGATGTTTTTAGTTTATTTACTGTTATATTATTTGTATGAAGGCCCATACCGATAACTGACTTTATTTTAATAAGTTTTGTAGAGCAAATCTTCAGTCTTATTTTTAGTAATTATGTTTAAAATTTCTTACCCTAAAATTTTAAACCAGTAGAAATTATATGATCATAGATTTTATTCCATACAGAATTATTTACACAAATATCAGTTCATCTGAATCAATGAAATTCTAAAATTCTTCACATAATTATTTTGTTAATACATATCCGATTTCTTTGGATTGGACTTGAAAATGTGTATATACTGAAAAAAAATCTTTCAAATATAAACATGAACATAAGCAGAATTAAACATTTTAGTACTGATTTCTTGTACTTAAAAAAAAAAAAAAAGGTCCCATTAGCAGCTATGTAACATTTTACTGATCAGCATTTATTCAACACTGCAAATTTTTGTATATATATAGATTGTTTGAGGTAGCACATAGAGAATAGATAATAAACTAATGCTGTTTGAAGTTGTGTGGTTTATTTATGAAATTCAGGGTGAGAGGAAGTCTCAGAAATAGAAGGATATATACCTATTTTATTTCACCACTTAAACCCCCACATTTTTGGGTAAAGTAGTCCTGATTGCATAATGATTAAGTGTTTGGCTGCTAATTGAAAGGCTGATGATTCATACCCACCCAGTGTCTCAGCTGGAAAAAGATCTGGTGCTCTGCTTTCATAAAGATCACAGCTTTGGAAACCTATGAGCAGTTCTACTCTGTCACATGAAGTAAAAATAAACTCTATAGCACCTAATGACAACACAAATTTGGGGGTATGGAAGAAGTGTAGTTTACCTTGAATCATTGTTTTGAACTTCTGCCAGAATCCATTGAGATTGGAAAGGCTTTTCAGTTTGTTGGAGATTGCCAATCATTCAAATCTATATGGAAGGGTATTTTTCATTCATTCTGTTGACATTTTTATTAACATATCCTTTTCGTTTAATGTTTATAAACAGGTTTCTTATGGAAAAGACATCTAAATTAAAATTCATCAAAAGCATTAATCAACACAACTGATTCAGTAGTGAACAAGAATTGGATAAGTAACCTCTGTTAGATCAGCAGCCAGCTCTGATCTCTAGATATTCCCCTTGTTCTGTAGGTACTTCAGAAAGTTTGACCATCTAAACCTGCTGTTTCTTTACCTTCGTGGAATTTACAAACATAGCTGTGGAAAATTCTTGAGAGACTGCTGTCTTCTTTCAAGAACTCTGCAATTTTCATCATGAAGCAATTTGCAAAATTAAAATTTAAGGTCTCCGATAATGTCCTAACATCCAAGCACCTGAGAAGCCTATTCTAAACAGAAAACTTGCTTGCTTCTGAGGAAAACTCCTGAGTAGAATCCCCTTAGGTGTTATTTTAGAGAATAGTACTATATTTGAACCTTTCTATAAGGTTGTTAGGAAAGAGGCTAGAAAAGTATCCTGCTGTTATATTCTTTTCCAGTATAATAATCAGGGACAGTTTTGATCTCCTATTGTATTGCATGTGGCCTGTCTAGCTTCTCAATATACTTAATCTAATTTCAGGATGAAATACAAGAAGCTCATTTATCACCAATAAAATAGGTAATGTAAGCTGCAAAAATTAAGCTTATATTGATTTTCCTAAACTGATCTTCCTTAACTCTTAACCAAATTATAGTTCTCCAAGGCACACTCCAGAAGGATACTTCTTCATGTGTTTCTTGTCAGTATACCCAAAAAGAAATAAATAAAAATTGAAGAAAAAGTAACAAGATTATCCCTCATGTGCAGCATCGTGTTTAGGGTAGATGATAGTCTCATCATCTTTATGAAAGACAGAAACTGATACTGTAACAATAAATGTCTTCCCAGAATGGATATTAAAACATCTTCCCATTATTCCACTCTTCACTCCAGCATCACTCAAAGGAGCATTCACTCTCCTAAGAGGAAGAATCAAATGTAGACTTGACTCTCACAGAATTCTACACTGGAGCATGTTTCAAGCTCTCTGTATCCCTAGAAATGACAGAAAAGTTTAGTACTAAGATAAATAAAAATATTTAATGATAACTGTGGTAAATAAGAAATGGATGCTGTTTTGAAGAATTCATCAAAGGCTAGAGAATACCACCTCGAAAAGTGGATTTGGCTTCAGGGATATCTCAAGGGTGGATTTTAAAGGATCAAGATGGAGCTCCTGATGATGTTTAGGATTTTGTGTAGGTTGCTATGCAGTGGGCAGCAGAGAGAACCTGGGTCAAGCAGGAACAATGAGTGTGGATGCTCTGATCAAGCACAGAGCTTTTGGGCTAGCATGGCCTGCCTAGTTGCATGTCCTCCCCCATTATTACTCCAGGTTGTTTGCAATAAAACAACTAACATTCTTAGGCTCATGCTAAGATGAGAACAACAATAGTTACTAAACACTTGAAAAAAAAGCAACACCATAAACAAAGCCTTGGGATAAATCCCCAGATAGATGTATCCAAGAAATAAGATTGAGCAAAATTGTATGTAGTGGAACAGGAGTAAGTGTAATTTGTGTGTGTGTGTGTGTGTGTGTGTACGTATGTATGTTATTAGGTGCCGTCGAGTTGATTGCAACTCACAAAGATCCTACCCAGTCATTTCCTATGAAAACAACCTGGTCCTGCACCAACCTCACAATCCTCCCTATACCTGAGCCCATTGTTGGAGCCACTGTGTCATTCCATCTAGTTGAGGGCCTTTCCCTTTTGTTGACCCTCAACTTTACTGAGCATGATACCCTTCTCCAGGGAATGGTCCCTTCTGAGAACATGGCCAAAGTAAGAAGTCTGGCCATTCTCGCTTCCAAGGAACATTATGGCTGCACTTCTTCCAGGACAGATTGTTAGCTCTTTTAGCAGTCCATGGTACCCTCAGCATTCTTTGCCAGCACACCTCAAAAGCATCAACTCTTCTTCAGTCCTCCTTATTCCTTGTCCAGCTCTCACATGCGTAAGAGGTGATTGAAAATACCATAGATTGGGTTAGGCACACCTTAGTCTTCAAGGAGACATCTTTGCACTTCATCACTTGTAAGAGGTTTTTGCAGCAGATTTGCCCAATGCAGTACGTTGTCTGATGTCTTGACTGCTGCTTCCATTGATGTTGATTGTAGAACCAAGTAATATGAAGTGCTTGACACCTTCAATCTTTTACCATTTATTGTGAAGCTTTTATTAGACCAGTTATGAGGATTTTTGTTTTCTTTATACTGAGGTGTAATCCATACTGCAGACAGTAGTCTAATCTTCATCAGTAACTGCTTCAAGTCATCCTCACTTTCAGCAAGCAAAGTTGTGTCATCTACCTGTCTCAGGTTGTTATTGAAACTTCTTCCAATCCTGAGGCCACAGCTTTCTTCATATAATTCAGCTTCTCCAGTTATTTACTCAGCATACTGATTAAATGAGTGTGATGAAAGGACACAACCTCTACACACTCCCTTCTTGTTTTTGAACCATGCAGTACCCCTAGTTCTATTCTAACGACAGCCTCCTGGTCTATGTACAGGTTCCTTATGAACACAATCAAGTGTTCGGGAAATCCCATTCTTTTCAATTTTATCCATAGTTTGTTATGATCCACACAATTGAATACTTGTGTAAACATCTTTCTGGTATTCTTTGCTTTCAGCTAAGATCCATCTGACATCAGCAATGATATCCCTCGTTCCATGTCCTCTTCTGAATCCAGCTTGTATTTCTGGAAGCTTTCTGTCAATATATTGCTGCAACTGTTTTTTAATTATCTTCAGTAAAATTTTACTTGCATGTGATACTAATGATACAGTTCAATAATTTACACATTCTATGGGATCACCTTTCTTTGGAATGGGTTCAAATATGAATCTCTTCCAGTCAGTTGGCCAGGTAGCTATCTTCCAAATCTCTTGGCATAGCCAAGTGAGTGCCTCCAGCATGTCATCTGTTTGTTGAAACATCCCTATGGGTATTCTGTCAATTCTTGGAGCCTTGTTCTTCACCAGTTCCTTCAGTGCAGCTTCAACTTCTTTCAGTACCACTGGTTCTTGATCTTATGCCACATCCTGAAATGGATGAACATCGAACAATTATTTTTGATACAGTGATTCTGTGTATTCCTTCCATTTTCTTTTGATGCTTCCTGCATCATTCAATATTTTGCCTGTAGAATCATTAAATATTGCAACTCAAGGCTTAAATGTTTTCTTTAATTCTTTCAGCTTGAGAAATTCTGAGAGTGTTCTTCCCTTTTGCTTTTCTAACTCCAGGCCTTTGCACATTTCATATTAATAATTGACTGTCTCCTTGAGCTGTTATTTGAAATCTTCTGTTCAGCTTTGTTTTTAATTTATTTAAGTGCACTTTATTGAAATATAATTTATGTCCAGTGAAATACACAAAACTAAAGTGACATGGGTCAGTGTTTTGTTGTTTTTTTTTTTAACAGTGTTCCCTTCTTTTCCGTCCCCTCCCACCCCTGGTAACCAACAAAGAAAGTTACCTTCCATATATAAACCTTTTCCTTGACTTTTTACAATAATGAATTAATACTGTATTTTGTGCTTCTGTGATTGACTAATTTTACTTAGCATAATGTCCTCCAAGTTCATCCATGTTATGCGGTGTTTTGCAGATTCTACATTATTCAGTGTTGCATAGTATTCCATTGTGTGTACATACCATAGTTTGGTTATCCATTCTTCTGTTGATGAGCACCTAGGTTGTTTCCATCTTTTGGCTATTGTAAATAGTGCTGCAGTGAACATGGGGTGCATATATCTGTTCTTGTCCTGGTTCTCACTTCTCTAGGATATATACATACTAAGGGGTTTGCTGGGTCAAATGGTATTTCTAATTACAACTTTTTAAGGAATCATCATACTGTTTTTCCACAGTGGTTGTATCATTTAAAAGTCGCACCAGCAGTGTATGAGAGTCCCAATCTCTCCACATTCTCGTCAGCATTTGTCATTTTCTGTCTTGTTGAACTTTGCCATTAGTGCTGGGGTGAGATGGTATCTCATTTTTGTTTTGATATGCATCTCTCTGATGGCTAATAATCATGAGTATTTCTTCATGTATTTGCTGGCTGCCTGAATATTGTCTTTGGTCAAGTGTCTTTTCATGTCTTCTGCCCATATTTTAAGTGGATTGTTCGTCTTTTTTTCAACCTTTGTTGAGGTGTTAAAGTTCTCTATAAATTTTAGGGAGAAGTCCCTTGTCAGATATGTAATTGTCAACAAGTATGAATTTGTTGCTGTCATTTTATTATGTGCTTTTTTGTGGTGTTGATTTCTTTCTTCCATAAAATTTTCTGTGCTGAGGTAATTTTGTTTATGAATCATGTTATCACTTCCTTCATTGCTATTGATGATGTTGTGGTGGTGGTGGTTATGTGCCCTCGAGTTGGACCTGACTCATAGTGACTCCTCCTTGGGTTTCCGAGGCGATATCACTACAGAAGTAGATTTCCCCATCTTCCTTCCAAGGAGTGGCTGGTGGGTTTGAACCATTTGTGCTGGTCTTCTTTTTTATTTTGATGTGAAGGTTTATCATTTTTCTTTGAGGTTACCCTATGATTTATAATTTTCTTCCCAAGTTTAGAACAGTCTGTTCTATCTTGTAGTTGTCTTGATTTCCCTACCATCTAGAAGTTCTGTCATGACACAGTTTTTTCCCTCTTTTTGATTTGTAGTTGTCCTCGTTTGTCAATTGATGTCTCTGGTTCCCTGTTTAGAATCTCGTAGGCTTATTTACTTTGGATACTTCTGTAACTGGGTTTTATAACTTCTCTTTCAGGGTTTTATATATACTATCCCACTGTCTTCTTGCCTGCATGGTTTCTGCCAAGAAATCTGAGCTTAATCTTACTGGTTGCCCTTTGTAGGTAACTTTTAGTTTTTCCCATGCTGCTTTCAGGATTCTTTCTTTGTCTTTGGTATTGGTGAGTTTGATGATGACATTTCTTGGTGATTTTCTTTTGGGTTCTATCTTGTTTGGGGTTCATTGGATTTCTTGAATGGATATATTCTCATCTTTCATCATACCAGGAAAATTCTCTTACAACTAATGTTCAACAATTTTTTCTGTGGTTTTATTTGTCTCTTCTTGTTCTGGAATTACACATAGCTTATTCCTTTTGATGGTATTCCACATGAGCCTTAGGGTTTCTTTCTTTATTTATTTTAATTGTGATTTGGGTGAAGATTTACAGAGAAAATTCACTTTCCATACAGCAGTTCAGATATACTTTGTCTCATGTCATTGACCACAGTTTACCACAATGCAACAGCTCCTCGCCCACTTCCTCCCCATAGTTACCTCTTCCCGGTATCCATCCCTCAATATCCTCCTGCCCCCTGAGCTGTCTCCCTGTGCATAAGCAGCCCTTCTTTCTCCCATGATTCTTCTCTCCAAGGAGTATCTACTTGAGGTAAATGTTCAACTCATATGCCTGTCTTTTGTTTGTCTGGAAACCACAGGTGTGGGTTCAATTCCAGACCTGAAGGGCAGCTAGGGGCCATAGTCTCAGTGGTTCCACCAGGCTCTATCAGACCAGAAAACCT
>NW_006921949.1:3245183-3245981 GCF_000298275.1 Orycteropus afer afer
ATATACCCATGTTTGCCTTCACTGACAACGCAGTACTGTATGTGCAAAAGGGTTCATATTTGTTGTCTGTACCTCCCATGTAGTGTTTCTTCATTTTGTTTTGATCTTTTCTTCTGATTGATCCCTTTCCAAAGAAGTATTCAGGTCTTCAATCTCACTAATTCTGTCTTCCATTGAGTCAATTCTACTCCTTTGCCTGTTCAGTGAGTTATCTATTTCTGAAAATTTAGTATTAATCTTCTGGATTTCTGTGTGTAGATTTTGTATAATTTCTAATTTTTCATTTATTTTGTCACTTTGTTCTTGTATTGTCTTTTGAAGTTGTTCTAGGATTTTCTCCATGTTTTCCTCATTTTTATCAGTGTTTTCCTTGATCTGTCTCTCAATTTGTTGAAGATTCCTAAATATAATTCTTTTAAATTCCTTATCAAGGAGTTCCAATGCTGCATCTCCCTCAGGGATGTGTTTTGGGTCTGTATCCTGGTCCCTTGTTTGTCCTGCTTTATCCTGCTTCTTTGTGTGGACTGTCATGCTCTGTTGTTTCCGAGGCATTGTGACATTTTCGTGTTTATAGTTCATTGGTGATTTTATGTTGGAGTGACTTGCCCACGATTTTCATTTTCTTTGTTTTGTTTGTATATTATCTATGTAAGCAAGGTACTGTGCTGGGCTCCTCTATTCACTAGTTGGCAGCACTTACACACTCACCACCTGTCTCCTTTCCCATTGTCAGCTTCCCATATGTTCCTGCCATCCTTGGCAAACAGAACCTATTCTTAGGTCCCTGGAATCCAAATG
>NW_006921949.1:3250316-3258550 GCF_000298275.1 Orycteropus afer afer
GGAACGTGTTCAGTGCAGATCAGTGAGTAAGCACAAGCCCGCCTTGTTTCAGTACCTATGCTTAAACTGCCCCCTGGCTGAACACTCTTCTTTCCACTAGTTGGTGCCTAATCCACTTTTGTGTACTTTTCTTTCAAAGCTCAGGGCTCCAGGATTATCTTCTGTATCTCTGTCGATCGGTTTTTCTTTTTTTTGTTGAGAAGGGTCTATGTAGCTTGTCTGCCTATTCTGCCATCTTACTGGAAGTCCTCTGTTCAGCTCTTTTATCTTGTTATTTCTTCCATTTGCTTTAGCTACTCTCTGCTCAAGGGCAAGTTTCAGAGTCTCTTTTGACATGCATTTTGGTCCTTTCTTCCTTTCTTGTATTTTTAATGACCTCTTGCTTTCTTCATGGATGATGTTCTTGATGTCATCCCACAATTCTTCTGGTTTTCAGTCATTAGTGTTCAATGCATTAAATCTATTCTTTAGATGAGAGAAAGATGAGACAGGCTGCTTCCGTAAAGATTTACTGCCTTGGAAATTATGGGGCAGTTCTACCCTGTCATGTAGAGTCGCTATGGGTCAGAATTGACTCAATTGCCATGAGTTTGGGGTTTTTTAAGTCACTGAATTTTTCTTCTTTCCTGTAAATGTTTTATCTCTTGCATTTAGGTCTAGAGTTCATTTTGAATTAACTTTGATAATATAGAATAAGGTAAAAGTAGAGCTGCTGCTGCTTTTTTTTTTTTTTTTGTAAATGGATATTTAATAGTTCCAGCATCATATTTTGACAGCAATATTCTTTTTCTATTGAATTGCCTTGGTAGACAGGTTTCAGTGGGCCCTCCAGACTAAGACCAACTAAGAAAGACCTGCTGGTTGATATCTGAAAATCATCCCATGAAAACCCTTTGGATCACAATGATTCTTTCTACAACTGATCACAGAGATGGTGCAGGACCAGGCAGCGTTTAGTTCCATTGTGTGGTAGGTTGCCATGAGCAGCTAACAACAATACAATACAATATCATGTTACTTACTATTTTGGTTACCTAGTGCTACGCTGACAGGAAACATACCACAAATGGGATGGTCTTAACAAACAGGAGTTTATTCTTACAATTTGGAGGCTTTAAGTCTGAGTTCAAAGTGCCAGGCTCTAGGGGCTGGGTGAAAGCCCCTCAACCTTGGGGTCCAGCTCTGTCTCCTGCTCCCACTGGAACTAGTGGCATTTCTTCACTCAGACAGCTGCTGGCTGCTGAGGCTGAGAAGCCCCAAGGTTGACAAGTAAAAAAAGCACAGTCACGATGTTACCAAACCACACTGCAGGCCATTAACTCAAGTCCATTGTAAGTCCCAAGGTCAGCAGAGCATAGCAGGCTGCTGAGCAACAACACAGCTACATGTAGGGTCGAAGCATGCCATAGGCTAGAGACCATTCCCAAGGCTTCTCCTTATATACAGGAAGCAGAGTACATTCCCAATGGCAGCTACTCAGCTGATCCCACCATGGAGCTGATTGTCAGTCTCATCATGGGGAATAACTACCACCAGCTGCCCAGCCACTCAACTAGGCCCAGCCAAGTTGACACACAAACATAACTACCGCACTCACTTTGTTGCTCAAACTGTTCCAAATTTGGCATTGTGAGATCTTTCAGGTTGGCTTTATGTCTCTGCCTTGTCTCATCTTTTTGTTTCAAAATATTTCCTTACTTTCTGGTACTATAAGCTGCCCCAGGCTTATCCTATATTTTCCCTGCCCTAGTCCTAGAGTCAGCTATTTCCTCAAAAAACCCTGGTTTATTTTATTGGAGAATAGTATTTAAAAATAGAAAATCTGGCTGCTAGATGTGCTTATTACTATTGGGGTGTCATTGCTTCCAGGCCCTCTCAGTGGACAGAGCTAGGAAATACATGTTTATATGTTGTTGTTATTGGTGTTATGTGCCGTTGAGTCGGACCTGACTCATAGCGACCCTTCCTTCCGAGGAGTGGCTGGTGGGATGATGTTGTTAGGTGCTGTCGAGTCGTTTCCGACTCATAGCGACCCCATGCACAGCAGAATGAAACACTGCCCAATCCCGTGCCAGCTCCATAATAACCCTGCTATACTTTAGCCTATCATTGCAGCCACCATGTCAATCCATTTCTTTGAAGGCCTCCCCCTCTTTCATCGACCCTCCACCCTACCAAGCATGACAGCCTTCTCCAGGGAATGGTCCCTTCTGACAACGTGACCAAAAGAGGCGAGAGGAAGTCTGGCCATTCTCGCTTCCAAGGAGCATTTCAGGTGCACTCCCTCCAGGACAGATCTGTTAGTTCTTTTAGCAGTCCATGGTACTTTCAGCATTCTTCGCCAGCACCACAACTCAAAAGCATCAACTCTTCTTCGACTGGTGGGATAGTAACCTCCATATATACAAATATCTGTAATTGTTTCTGTATCTAGCCATCTAGGCATGTGTATATATCTAAACATGAGTTCCTCCTTACATCCCTTACTGTAATCCATTACCAATGGATTCAGTCTTGCCTGCCTTTTTTGTTTATCTGATATGTCTCTTAAGTATCTCTTAATCTTGATCATTCTTTTTGTTATAGTATATCAGCTGAAGAACACAAGCCATTTCGGAGCTAGAGTGGCTTATAGTCTGGATTTTGATGACCACATAGTCAGTATGCAGCTAAACATGTCCTTCTGTCTTTTGTATTTCTGGCAGCTGGATCCAAGGCTTTGTCCAACTTGGAGCCTATCCATTTAGCAAGAATATATAGCCACTCTTTGAAAGGAAGGTTGGGCAATCTACTACCATAGTGATACCACCTCAGAAACCCAAGGAGGGCTTGCTATGAATCAGGTCTGATTCGACGGTACCTAACAACAGCAACATATAGATAGTGTCTTGCTGACAGTGAAGAGGACATGGAAGCACTCATTGAAGAAGATAGAAGCTTTCAGTATGGTGTATTAGGCTGGGTTTACTAGAGAAGCAAAACCAGTAAAGCTTGTATATTTAGAGAGAGAGAAAAATTTATCTTAGGAAAATGGCTCACACACTTATAGAAGCTGGCAAGTCCCAAGTTCTTGGATCACACATCAAGCTGGAGGCTTTTCCTGACTCATGCAGCTGCAGAGGCTGAGGAGCTCAAGGTTGGCAGGCAGTATACTGGCTGTTGACTCCAACAAATCACAAATCCAAGATCACCAGGCCTAATGGTGGATTGTTCATTCATGGACAGTTGTAGGCAGCACAACAGGATCCCAATCCACAGAAGAGTGTCTCTTTTCCCAGGATGTCCATAAATATATTGGAAGCAGGCCACACCCCTAGGGAAACTCCCTTTCAATGGATTGGCTGCTCAAAACATTTACATCTGATCTCATAATGGGAATAACCCACATCACAGCTGCTTAAACCACTCAGAACTGTGGTCTAGCCAAGTTGACACACAACTCCAATTATCACATGTGGGTTACACTGCAACATAAAACAAAAACCTCACAACTGTACCAATAAGCAACATCATCATAAACAGAGAAAACACTGACGTTGTCAAGGACTTCATGTTACTTGGATCCACAGTCAATGCCCATGAAAGCAGCAGTCAAGAAATCAGAAATTGTATTGCACTGGGCAAAAGTGCTGCAAAAGATCTCTTTGAAGTGTTAAAAAGGAGGATGTCACTTTGAAGACTAAGGTGTACCTACCTGAACCAATCGATACTATTTTCAGTCGTCTCATACACATGAGAAAGCTGAACAATGAATAAGGAAGACTGAGGAAGAATTAGGAGCTCTGGTAGCGATGCATTTGAATTATGGTACTAATGAAGAATATTGAATATACTGTGGACTGCCAGAAGAATGAACAAATCTGTCTTGGAAGAAGTACAGACAGAATGCACCTTAGGAGGGAGGATGGTAAGACTTCTTATGTATTTTTGACATGTTATCAGGTGGGAGCAGTCTCTGGAGAAGGACTTGATAGAGGGTTAGTAGAGGAAAGGAAAACCCTCAAGATGAGTTGACACAGTGGCTGCAACCGTGGGCTGGCTCAAACATAGCAACTATTTTGAGGATCGTGTAGGACCAGGCAATGGTTCGTTCTGTTCTACATAGGGTCAGTGTGAGTCAGAACTGACTCTATAGCACCTAACAACAGCAACTTAGTGTTGTATTCTTTTCTAGCAGAGCACATAAAATCTGGTTGTCTCTTTTTGTAATGTTAGAAGACATACGATGTTCATTGTCTAGAGGTACTGATAATTTTGGCATTGCAAAAAGGTGATATTCTAATTTTATTCTGTTTTCATTTAGTAGCTGGGATAATTTTAAAAGAGAAGGCAGTATAAATGCTTTATTCTTTTCCTTTATGTACCTGTTTTGAGCTAATGAGTTGGTTTCCCTTTCATCCTCCTAAGAAACCAATAAGTTAGCTTTCTAAAAAATATCACTATGAGCTCATGAATTTAAACATATGCCATTGGGATTTCAAATACCAACAGGGTCACTCATGGTGGATAGGTTTCATCCATTGCAATTCTTAGCCACTCCTTGGAAGGAAAACTCAGCAATTTGCTTCTGTAGAGACACTGCCTCAGAAACCCAAGGAGGAGTCATTATGATTTGGGACCGACTCCAAGGCAGTGAGTGAGACCCTTATAGAAGCTAAAATTGTCTCATTTTTGACCAGTGGAAAGCATCTTCAAGTTGGCAGGTCCTTTTTTATTTTTTCAATTATGGTAAAATATAACAAAACATTTGCCATTTCAACCATTTTATGTATACAATTCAATGACATTGTGTCATGATGTTGTGCAACCATCACCACTATCCCTTTCCAAATTTTTCATCATTCTTAAGAGAAATTTAGTGTCATTTAAGCCAAATGTTGAATCCTTTAAATGTAACTCTAGAAATATTTCATCACTTCTATTGCTATCTGGTATGACAAGATGTTTGAGGTTCCTCACTAACATTTCTTTCCTCAGACTTGGAGTCAGCTATTTCTCAAGATGTTTTAGTTTCTTATATTGTGATGGTGGAGGACCAGGCAGTGTTGCATTTTGTCATACATAGGATTACTATGAGTTGGAACCAACTTGATGCCACCTAACAACATAATGGGGAAAACGTTATTTCAAGACAACAATCTGAGGACTAGGAATGGTCATTGCCACAGGATTTGATTGTTTCCACACGACTTCCATGGATAGAGCCAGGAAACCCACAGGCTTGTCATGCTTTTGTTACTTTTTCTGTTGCTGATTGTCATGAAATAGATTGATATTTTTTTCTTTTCTGGTTAGAAGTTACATATTTTTATTCTTTTTGAGTTAATGAGGGCTTTAAAGGTGCTGCTGTTGAAGAAAATCATCAATGATCTAATCTATTTCGAGCTTTTGCCACCATCATAATTATGCTTTCTAAATAACGATCCCACCACTCGTCTGTCAGTTTGTTGTACTGTAGTGGTGTGCATATTGCTGTGATACTGGAAGCTATGCCACTGGGATTTCAAATGCCAACAGTGTCACCCATGGTGGGCCAGTTTCAGCAGAGCTTCCAAACTAAGACAGACTTAGAAGAAGGAAGGGACAATCCACTTCTCAAAGAATTAGCCAGTGAAAACCTTATGAATAGCAGTGAAACACTGTCTGATATATCACTGGAAAATTTGATGAATACCCCGAAACATTGTCTGCTACAGTGCCAGAAGATAAGCCTCTCAGGTCAGGAGGCACTCAAAATATGACTAGGGAAGAGCTGCCTCCTCAAAATAGAGTTGACCTTAATGACATGGATGGAATAAAGCTTTTGGGACCTCCATTTGCTGATGAGGCATGATTCAAAATGGGAAGAAACAGCTGCAAATATCCATTACTAATCAGAATGTGGCAGGTATGAAGTATAAATGTAGAAAAATTAGAAGTTGTCAAAAATAAAATGGAACACATAAAGATCAATATCCTAGGCATCAGCTGAATTGGACTAGTTTTGGCCATTTTGAGTCAGACAGTCATATGATCTACTATATTGGGAAGGACAAATTGAAGAAGAATGGCATGACATTCATCATCACAAAGAATGTTTCAAGTCTATCCTGTACAATGCTGTCAGTGACTTGATAATATCCATATGCCTACAAGGAAGACCAGTTAATACTACTATTCACATTTGCACATCAACCACCAAAGCACAAGGAAATGAAGATTTTTACCAACCTCTGCAGTCTGAAATTGACCAAACAAGGAATCAAGATGTATTGATTGTTATTGGTGATTGGAATATCAAAGTTGGAAACAAAGAAGAATCCTTGGTAGTTGGAAAATTATGGCCTTGGTGATAGAAATGATGCTGGAGATTGCATGATAGAACTTTGCAAGACCAATGACTTATTCATTGCAAACATACTTTTCAACAACATAGATGGCAGCTATACAGGTGGACCTTGCCAGATGGAATACACAGGAATCAGATTGACTACATCTGTGAAAAGAGGCAATAGAGAAACTCAATATCTTCAGTCAAAATAAGGACAGGAGCTGACTGTAGAACACACCATCAGTTCCTCACATGGAAGTTCAATCTGAAGCTGAAGAAAATTAAAACAAGTCCATGAGAGCCAAAATATGACCTTGATTATATCCACCTGTATTTAGAGACCATCTGAAGAATAGATTTGATGCATTGAACACCAATAACTGAAAACCAGAGGAATTGTGGGATGATGTCGAGAACATCATTCATGGAGAAGGCAAAAGGTCATTAAAAAGACAGGAAAGGAAGAAAGACCAAAATGGAAGTCAGAAGAGACTGAAATTTGGTCTTCAATGGAGAAGAGCTAAAGCAAATGGGAGAAATGACAAGATAAAAGAGCTGAACAGAAGATTTCAAAAAGCAGCTTAAGAAGACAAAGTCAATTATTATAATGAAATGTGCAAAGACCTGGAGTTAGAAAACCAAAAGGGGAAGAACACACTGAGCATTTGTCAAGCTGAAAGAACTGAGGAAAAAAAAAAAAAAATTCGAGCACTATTGAAAGATTCTATGGGCAAAATATTGAATGATGCAGGAAGCAACAGAAGAAGATGGAAGGAATACAGAGTCACTGTACAATAAAGAATTGGTCAACGTTGATCTGTTTCAGGAGGGCATGTGATCAAGAACCAATGGTTTTTAAGGAACAAGTTGAAGCCGCACTGAAGGAATTGGCAAAAAAAAAAAAAAAGGTTCCCAGGAATTGACAGAATATTCATTGAGATGTTTCAACAAATGGATGCTGTGCTGGAGGAATTTACTTGTCTATGCCAAGAAATTTGGAAGACAGCTACCTAACCAACTGACTGGAAGAGATCCATATTTGTACCCATTCCAAAAGAAGGTGATCCAATAGAATGTGGAAATTATAGTTTTATTTTTGATAACTTCTAATTTTTCTAGATTCATACTTCATATATTCCACATTCTACTTATTAATGAATGTTTGCAGCTGTTTCTTCTCATGTTGTATTGTGCCCCATCAGCAAATGAGGGTCCTAAAATCTTTATTCCTTCCATGCCATTCTGGTCAAGTCTACTTTGAGTCATAGTAGGAGACTTACTATACCTGTCTCAGAAATGGACCTATTAAAGAGACAATGTATGAGGATGTAAATAGCACAATGAAAAAGTTTGATCCTTAAACACACCATATACACACACATGCACATGTACATATGTATGTATGTATGTATCTAGATGGTAGATTGAATTGTGTTCCCTCAAAATATGTGATACTGAAATTTAGTACAAAAGAGTAGGATGCTTCTCTAATATTTAAAATGTGGATGTGGTATTGCAATTGTGTAATGGGTAAAATATTTAGGAATTGTGATGTGCTTCATAGTGAGGCCCTAGATTGCCTTGAAGAGATTGCTAGCAGCATTTTGGACAGTAAGGGCAATTCTGATGAGGCATCAGAAAGAACTGAGAGCTGTGGGAAAAGCTGCCAATGCCACAAAGAGAATGTTGCTAGAAATGTACATGTTAAATATGCTTCTGGTGAGGCTTTAAAAGGGAATGATGAGAGACTTCTGGTAAGATGGCAGAATAAGCAGAAAGACTGCACAGACCCTCATCAACAAAGAAAAGGGGAACCAATTAACACAGATACAGAAGATAATCCTGGACCCCTGAGCCTTGAAGGGAAGGATATAGAAGTGGACTAAACTCCAACTAGCAAAAGAATTTGCATGAACACACTAAA
>NW_006921949.1:3258660-3261790 GCF_000298275.1 Orycteropus afer afer
AGGGGTGGTAGGACCTAAGAATTAACCTAAAAATCAGCCTTGCTAGACAGGGACTGCACGGAGGACTGCTCTGGTGTCTGGGGAATAAAAGGTGAAGCAGTGAACAGAAAGGTGCACTGAGCTGTGGACTTTTGCATGTCTGGAGGGCACAGCCATTTTGAATGTTTACAAATGGCTTGACCATTTTGGATATTTAAAGTGACAGTGTTCTCCCACATTCCAGGGACTTAAGAACAGGCTCTGCTTGCTGGGAACTGCAAGACATCCCAAATGCACACATTACTGGAAAAGTACAACATTCCCCTTGTTACTCTTATATCTCACACCCTCTTGATGAACAGAGATGTGGCCATCCCTCTCTCTCACCCACCTTCTAGACTGGCAGGAATTCCATCCCAGTCTGTGTGCCCTGACCTGCCCTGTCTAGAATTTTTCTTTTCTTTTTTTCAGTTTGTTTTTATCTGCTTTAAAAATACTACTATTACTATTACTTTTGTCCTTTTAATTATCATTCCTATTCTCCCCTTCCCAGGTTCTAGTTTTAAGCTTTTTTTTTCTTTTCCCTATTCCTGGTTCCACACTTTTTTTCTTTTCTTTCTTGTGCGTAACCCCATTGTTTGTTTCACTTTTTGCATTTTTTCCATTTTTCTTCTTCTACTTTTTTCTGTTATTGCCCTCTCCCCAGAATCTTCAGTGTTTATTGTTTTGTTTTATTTTTGTTTTTTCCCTTTTCTCTTTTTTGTGTGATTACACAGTGTGTTTCTTGACCATTTGCTTTTACTTTTTTGATGGTTATTCAATTGTTATTTTTGTCTAACTGAGAGACAGCAACAGTACCCATATGACACAACTACACCCTCACCTCCTGCAACTTCACTTATTGAGCAAGAGCCACTACTTCCTTCTCCACCAATGGGCCAATGATAAAAATCCACCAAGAAGAGCCTGAATCACCCTTGGCTGCTCTTCACAGTTAACAGAGATCTAAATACAACAACACCACAATGCCTTGGACACAACAGACCATCACAGTCCACACAAAGAAGCAGGATAAAGTGGTAGAAACAAGGGAGCAGGATACAGACACAGAACACATCCCTGAGGAAGAAACAGCATTGGAACTCTCTGATAAGGAATTCAAAAGAATTACATTTAGGTATCTTCAAAGGGTTGAGAGACAGATCAAACAAAACACAGACAAATCCCTAGAAGAATTTTGGAACAAAATAAAAGAAAAAAATGACAAAATAAATGAAAGATTAGAAATGATTCAAAACCTACAGATAGAAATCCAGAAGATTAATACTAAATTGTCAGAAATAGATAAGACATTGGAAAGGTAAAGGAGTAGAATTGATGCAATGGAAGACAGAATTAATGAGACTGAAGACAAATACCTGAATACTTCTTTGGAAAGGGATAACTCAGAAAAAATATCAAAACAAAATGCAGAAAGCCTAAGGATCATGTGGGATACCATCAAAAGGAATAACCTACATGTCCTTGGAATTCCAGAACAGGAAGAGAAAAACAAAACCACTGAGAAAAATTGTCCAAGATTTGTTGGAAGAGAACTTCCCTGATATGATGAAAGATGAGAATATATCCATTCAGGAAGTCCAGCAAACCCCAAACAGGATGGACTCCAAAAGAAAATCACCAAGGCGTATCATCATCAAACTCATCAAAACCAAAGACAAACACACAATCCTCAAGGCAGCAAGGGAAAAACAAAAAGTTACTTACAAAGGACAGGCAGTAAGAATAAGCTCTGATTTCTCAGCAGAAACCATGCAAGTGAGAGGCAATGGGATGGTATATATAAAACCCTGAAAGAGAAAAATTTTCAACCAAGAATTATATACCCAGCAAAACTGTCCCTCAAATATGATGGTGAAATTAGGAGATTTCCAGATAAGCAGAAACTAAGGGAATTTGTTAAAACCAGACCAACCTTACAAGAAATGCTAAAGGGAGTCATTTGAATAGAGAACCAAAAGTAGCGAACAACAACTGACCATTAATACACAAGATGATATAACCCAGAAATCACAGCCATGAACATATCCAAAGTAAAATAAGCTTACAAGATTGTAAACAAGGAACCAGAGACTTCAATTGGCAAATGAGGACAACTACAAACCAACAGAGGGTAAAATACTGTGTAGTTATAGAACTTCTAAATAGTGAGGAAGTCAAGAGAGTTGCCAGATAGAGGACTATTCCAAACTCAGGGAGAAAATTATAAATCATAGGGTAACCTCAAAGAAAAATTATAAACCTTCACATCACAATAAAATAGAGGACAAACACAAATATTCAGCAAATACTAAACAACAGCAATAAAGGAAATGATAACACAATTCATAAACATAAAGAGCTCAGCACAAAAAATAATAGAGAACAAAGAAACCAGGGACACCATGAAAAAACACATAACAAAATGACAGCAATCAATTCATACTTGTCAATAATTACACTGAATGTTAATGGATTAAATGCACCACTCAAGAGAGATGGAGCGTTGCAGATTGGATAAAAAAGAAACATCAATATGCTGTCTATAAGAGACACACCTTAGAGACAAAGATAAAAATAGACTAAATATCAAAGGTTGGAAAAAGATATATCAAGCAAATGGCAACCATAAAAGAGCAGGAGTGGCAATATTAATTTCTGATCAAATTGACTTTAAGATAAAAACCACATATGAAACAAAGGACATTATATAATGATTAAAAGATCAATTGAACAAGAAGATATTAACATAATAAATATCTATGGACCCAAAGAAACAGCCCCAGAATATATAAATCAGACTTAAAAAGAGTTGAAAAGGCAACTAGATGACTCCACAATAATAGTATGAGACTTTAATACACCACTTTCAATGAAAGATAGAACAACTGGACAGAAACTCAACAAAGATGCAGAAGAGTTAACAATACAATCCACCAACTTGACCTTATGGACATCTACAGAGCACTTCACCTGAAACAGAACAATATACATTCTTTTCCAGTGCACATGGAACATTTTCCATGATAGACCATATGTTAGGCCATAAAGCAAGCCTTCATAAATTTAAAAACATTGAAATATACAAAGCATCTTCTCAGATCACAATGCT
>NW_006921949.1:3262507-3263009 GCF_000298275.1 Orycteropus afer afer
AAAAAAAGTCCTGGCCCAGACAGTTTCACTGGAGAATTCTACCAAACATTCAGAAAAGAACTGACACCGATTCCACTCAAACTATCCCAAAACATAGAAAATGATGGAATGTTCCCTAACTCATTTTTTTTATTGTGATTTGGGTGAACATTTACAGAGCAAATTCACTTTCCATACACCAGTTCTCATATACTTTGTCTCATGTCATTGACCACAGTTTACCACAATGCAACAGCTCCCTCCCATTTCCTCCACATAGTTACCTCTTCCCAGTGTCCATCCCTCCATACATTCCTACCCCCTGAGCTGTCTCCCTATGCATAAGCAGCCCTTTTTCTCCCATGATTTTTCTCTCCAAGGAGTGTATCTACTTGAGGTAAAGGTTCAGCTCATATGCCTGTATATTGTTTGGCTGGAAACCACAGGTGGGGGTTCAATTCCAGACCTAAAGGGCAGCTAGGGGCCATAGTCTCAGTGGTTCCACCAGGCTCTATCAGACCAG
>NW_006921949.1:3273127-3273731 GCF_000298275.1 Orycteropus afer afer
ATCTTCTGGATTTCTATCCGTACATTTAGAATCATTTCTAATTTTTCATTTATTTTGTCATTTTGTTCTTCTATTTTCTCCCAAAATTCTTCTAAGTTTTTTTCTGTGTTTTCTTTGTTCTGTCTCTCAACCCTTTGAAGATACCTAAAGATAATTCTTTTGAATTCCTTATCAGAATATTTCATTGATGCTTCTTCCTCAGGGATGTGTTCTGGGTCTGTGTCCTGCTGCCTTGCTTCTACCACTTTATCCTGCTTCTCTGTGTGGACTGTGAAGATCTGTTGTCTCTGAGGCATCATGGCATTGTTGTATTTAGATCTCTGTTAACTGTTTGTGAAGAGCAGCCAAGGGTGATTCAGACTCTTCTTGGTGGTTTTTTATCGTTGGCCCATCGGTAGAGAAGAAGGTAGTGGCTATTGCTCAGTAATGGAGTTGTAGGTGGTGTGGGTGTAATTGTGTCTTATGGGGACTGTTGTTGTCTCCCACTCAGTTAGACACAAATTGTAATTGAATAGCCATCAAAAAACTAAAAGTACATGGACAAAAAACACACCATGTAATCACACAGGAACATTAGCCAGAAAAAGAAAAAAGAGAAAAAGAA
>NW_006921949.1:3276461-3278863 GCF_000298275.1 Orycteropus afer afer
GGACCACGTTTGCTCGTCTAATAGAGCCTGGTGGAACCACTGAGACTATGGCCCCTAGCTGCCCATCAGGTCTGGAATTCAACCCACACCGGTGGCTTCCAGCAAAACAAAAGACAGGCATATGAATTGAACATGTACCTGAGGTAGATACTCTCCTTGGAGAGAGCAATCATGGGAGAAAGAAGGGCTGTTTATGCACAGGGAGAAAGTTCAGGAGGCAGGAATGCATTGAGGGATGAACAGCAGGAAGAGGTAACTATGGGGAGGAAGTGGGAGGGGAGCTGTTGCATTGGGGTAAATTGTAATAAATGTCATGAGACGTGTGTATGAACTGCTCTATGGAAAGTGAATTTGCTCAACATTGCTCAAATCACCCAAATCACAATTTAAAAAATGGGAATGATGAGCATATAATTGGACAATGGAGGGAAGGTGATCCATTTTCTACTCTGGCAAAGAACTTGTCTAAATTATGTTCAAATGTTTTGTGGAAGGTAGAACCTATAAGTGCTGAACTTGGATATTTGGCTCAGGATATTTCTAAGCAAGATCTTAAAGAGATTGTGTGGTTTCTCCTTGCTACTTATAGTAAAATGTGAGAGGAGAGAAATGGATTTAAAAATGAAATGAGAAAAATTAAACCAGAACTTAAAATTTTAAAAATTCTTTTGTACAAACTAAGGACACATGTCCTAGAACTTTCACCAAGGATGTAGCTACTTATCTTTTGTTAAGGAGATTAAGCCTGTGACTGATGAATCTAATCAACTACCACAGCAGAAAACCTTAGAGTGAAAGGTGCAGAGACAGAATGAAATGAAGAAAGCTGTCTGCCTCTTAGAATTTTATAGGCAGGAAACAGGTCAATAGAACAATACTTGGTTGCAAACATCTGTTGTCTTCCAAGAAAACCAAAGGACCATCCTTGGAGCAGTTTAGTGATCAGCAGAACTGTCAGAAGGAGCACAGGAGGTGGTTTCAAAGAATGGAGTCATAGCCTCATGTTTCAAAGTGTCCAGTATCCACCTCAGTTCCAGAAGGTGGGGCTGCCAATCTGGTGAGCTGAGGGGGTGAGGCTACCATGCCCAAGGGCCAGGACTGAGGGGGTAAGGTCTTATTCAGATGGAATAGAAGAATGTGGCCCACCCCAAGCCAAGAGAGCAGAGTTATCATCCCAGTGGGCCTGGAAGGCAATACTGACTCTCAGGGTGAGGGGCCTCCACTCAGAATCCATTGAGTATGGCCGACAGCCAAAGCCTGGGGGCTGTGGCCATTGCCCAGATGGTCTCAGAGAGCAGAGGATGATTTTCAAGATGTGAGAGTTAAAGTAATTTATTCTACTGGGTTGTAGACTTGTACCTGTGATTTCCCCCATTTCTAATGTAATTTGTTCCACTACTGTGTTTGCTCCACAACTGTACTTTAGAAAAAGATAATCTGTATTCTAAATTTCATAGGTCCGCAGATAGAAATGAATTGTTCCCCAGGATGAAATGTGCCCATGTTGTTCTCACCCATACTTGATTTAGATGATTCAGAAGATGAGATTTTGAATTTAGAGTTGTGGTGCAGTGAATTACTTAGTATAGTTCCTTTAGCCATGTTGTTAGTGACTCCTACCAGATGACTGGGTGGGACTATGCAAATACCTGGTGCTTGTAGCCCATTGAGGGGATTGTATAGATTGTTAATAATATAAATAAGGTACATGGCACCTTGTCAGGGTGAGACCATGGAAATAAGATTGTAGAACCCTAATATGGGAATTGGGAGCTCTGGTAGCATAGTGCCTAAGGTACTTGACTGCTAACCAGAAGGCTGGCAGTTCAAACCCACCAGCCCACTCCTCAGAAGGAAGATGGGGCGATCTACTTCTGTAGTGATACTGCCTCGGAAACCCAAGGAAGGGTTGCTATGAGTCGGGTCTGACTCGATGGCACATAACAACAACAACAATATGGGAATTGGTCAGTTTGTCATTCCATTAGGCTTAAAATGAGCCCTCCCAGAAGCAGAAGGGAGGATCTCACTACCATCAAGACAGAGAAATGGAGGGTGTCCTTGGACCTGAGATCCCTGCATTGAGACAGCAGAAAGATGGCACCAGCAGAGGCAGCAGAACCAAGAAACCAACACAAGACAGAGTGGCAGGCTTGCCAGCCCATGGAATGAGAAAGTTGAGTGCCTTTGGGCAGGAGGCTTGCTAGCAGAGTGGGGTAGACCTACTGGCAGATCTAAAAGACCTTTGCAACACTTGCCCAAGCAGGGCAGAGGCCAGGCCAAGAGGCCAAGGACCAAAGAAAGGCATGGCAGAGAAGAGGCTGTTTTGATCGAAGAATTGTATCCTGAGTGTTCCTGAAACTGAATTGTAACCTGTTATTTACCTAATAAACCCCATAATT
>NW_006921949.1:3279690-3284945 GCF_000298275.1 Orycteropus afer afer
GACTCATAGTGACCCCTCCTTGGGTTTCCGAGGCAGTATCACTACAGAAGTAGGATTGCCCAACCTTCCTTCCGAGGAGTGGCTGGTGGGTTTGATTTTTATTACTATTAAATTTCACTCAAAGGCCTTCAATTTTGGCAAAAGCCTTATATTCAATGATCTCATGTAAATCCTGTTTGGATGGCAGACTTAGGTTAAATTTAGTCACATTTCAGAGGAAACCCCTGATGTAACATAATTACTTTCAGTACGCTCTCTCCAAATACCCACATATCTACCTCTTCAGAGAAAGACAATTTCTGTCTCTGTCTACCCTTCCTCCTGTGTCCTTTTTCTTTCAGGGTTACCATAAACAGGATCTAGGGTCTATAACCAGCAGGACCTTTGATGTCATGCCGAGGATTTTATTTTAATGACAATAGGAGTGACAAATGATTTGGTTTGATCTTTAGAAAGATCACTTGGCTGTATATAAAAGGGATGGAGGTGGCAGTGCCTGGCATAAAAAGCTTAGAGTGAGTTACATACTTAGAAAATGTCTTAGTTTCCTAGTGCTTCAGTAACAAACATACAGTTGGTGACTTTGAAAAAGAAAAAAATTACTTTCCCACAGTTCAAGGACTATATAAACAAGCACGTGGCATCAGGATTGGAGGAAGCCTCATTAACAATCTGAGATACGCAGATGACACAACTTTCCTTGCTAAAAGTGAAGATGACTTGGAGCACTTGTGGATGAAGATTAAAGACGACAGTCTGCAGTATGGGTTACACCTCAATAAAAAGAAATATCCTCACAACTGAACCAATAAGCAGTATCGCAATTAATGGAGAAAAGATTGATGCTGTCAAAGACTTCATGTTACTTTCTACAATCAATACCAATGAAGGCAGCAGTCAAGACATCGGACAACATATTGCATTGGGCAAATCGGCTGCAAAGGACATCTTTCAAGTGCTGAAGAGCAAAGATGTCTCCTTGAGGACTAAGGTGCACCTGACACAAGCCATGGTATTTTCAGTCACCTCATATGCATGTGAGAGCTGGACAATGAATAAGGAACAATGAAGAAGAGTTGATGCTTTTGAGTTGTGGTGCTGGCAAAGAATGCTGAAAGTGCCATGGACTGCTAAAAGAACTAACACATCTGTCCTGGAAGCAGTGCAGCCAGGATGCTCCTTGGAAGCAAGAATGGCCTGACTTCATCTCACCTACTTTGGTCATGTTGTCAGAAGGGACCGTTGTCTGGAGAAGGATGTCCCGCTTGGTAAAGTGGAGCGTCAATGAAAGAGGGGAAGGCCCTCAACAAGACGGATTGACACGGTGGCTGCAGTGATGGGCTCAGGTATAGTAGGGATCATGAGGCTGGCACAGGACTGGGCAGTGTTTCGTTCTGTTGTACATAAGGTTGATATGAGTTGGAAATGACTCAATGGCACATAACAACAACAACATGGTTCAGGAGCTTAGAGGTCCAAATTCAGAGCATCTGCTTTGGGGGAAGGCTTTTACTCTGCCAGCTCTGGGAGGAAATCTTTGTCTCTCAGCTTCTGTAGCCTCACTGTTCCTCAGTTCCTTGGCAATCCTCCCTGCACTATCTATCCCCTCTTCATTTGTGTTTTCTTCTGTCTAAGCTGTTCTTTTAAAAAAGAAAAAAAAAAATATTGTGATTTGGGTGAAAGTTTACAGAGGAAATTGGTTTTCCATTCAACAATCCATCCGCATTCTGTATTTGTAACAGCAATTTGTAAATGCAGTCCCCACAGTACAACAGCACTCTTCATACTTCCTTCCTGCACCCACCAATTCCCTTTGTCCTTATAAAATCTGCTTTTTTTATAGCTAAAAATGATTAGGCTTAGGACACAACCTATACTTTCACCATACTTATGATCCTTTCACCATACTTATTCAATCTGTATGCTGAGGAAATAATCTGAGAAGCAGGACTATATGAAGAGGAAGAAGACTCATTAACAACCTGCAATATGCAGATGACACAATTTTCCTTGCTGAAAGTGAAGATTACCTAAAGCTCTTACTAGTGAAGATCAAAGACTATGGATTACACCCACGACTGGAACAATAAGCAACATTATGATAAATGGAGAAAAGATTGACGTTGCCAGGGATTTCATGTTACTTACATCCACAGTCAACACCCATGGAAGCAGCAGTCAAGAAATCAGATATATTGCACTAGGCAGATCTGGTGCAAAAGACCTCTTTAAAATGTTAAGGAGCAAAATGTCACTTTAAGACTAACTAAGGTGCACCTGATCCAAACCACGGTATTTTCAATTGCTTCATATGCATGTGAAAGGTGGACAATGCATAAGGAAGACAAAAGAAGAGTTGATGCCTTTGCATTGTGGTGTTGGCAAAGAATTCTGAAAATACCACAGACTGCCAGAAGAACAAACAAATCTGTCCTAGAAGTGTAGCCATAGTGCTCCTTAGAAGTGAGGATAGCCAGCCTTTGTCTCACCTACTATTTGGGTCATGTTCAGAAGGTACTATTCCCTGGTGAAGAATACCATGCCTGGTAAAGGAGAGAGTCAGCAAAAAAGGGGAAGACCCTCAACAAGATAGACTGAAACAGTGGCTACAGTGATGGGCTCAGGGACAGCAAGGAGATTGTAAGGATGGTGCAGGACTGGGCATTGCTAGTTCTGTAATACATAGGGTCTAAAACGGCACGTAACAGCAACAACAATCTATGTTAGTTGGAGCCAACTGGACAGCACCTAACAACAACAGGACACACCTACTCTGATAATGACCTCATTAATTAACATACCAAAGAAAACACAATTCCCAAAACAGATTACTTCCACAAGAGTAGGGGTTAGGATTCCAATATATAGTTTGAGTTGGGGGGGGAGGAGGGGAAAGAGGAACATGATTCAATTCATAATGGAAAGCAACTGTAACAACTGAAGTCCCTAAGTGGTGCAAATGGTTTGCCCTCTACGCTAACAAAAAGGTTGGCACTTCACATTCACCTGGCAGTTCTGTGGAGGAAAAGACCTGGCAATATTAAGATTACAGCCAAGAAAACCCTATGGAGCAGTTGTATTCTGTAACACATGGGGTCATCATGAGTTGGAATTGTCTCAAAGGCAACTAACAACAACAACATTGTAACAACCCAATCTAAAGGTGATACTGGTACCAGAAAATGTACTGGGAATGGGAGTTTTGAGAAGGGGATCTATATATAGGACCTTCTTAAGAAGTGCGAGGTTAGCAAGATGTAGACAGGGTTGAGGAGGCAGTAAGGAGAGAAAGAAATTAAGGATGACTTCCAAGGTTTTGGTGGAGTCGAGGGATAGGTGGAGGTGGGTTTCCAATGTGGTATCTCTACCTAAGTAGATTGCCCAGTCTTCTTTCTGAGGAGTGGCTGGTAGGTTTGAACCACCAGCCTTCTGGTTAGCAGTCAAATGCCTTAGGCACTATGCCACCAGAGTCCCTAACTAAAAATTAGGAATAATACATTATATATTGCACTTGGTTAGTTTGAAGCCTTTAGAAATGCCCACTTGGTACTCAGGAGAAAGAATGAGATACAGAAGTTTGGAGGCATTCAGTTGCCTTTGTCATGGTGGTAACTGGACAAAAGCAGATAGTCCCCATCATGTCTTTTCTGAACTTTGATCTTCCCCATTCTTTGGTATTTAAAATCTATACCGCACAATTTAGTACCAATTAATTATTCTCACATTGTCGTGTGTGTTATTTAGTCTTATTTCCCAATTTATTAGAAATTTCTTGGTGGAAGAATATTTATGCTCTGATGTACTGTGCAATAGGTAATATTACAGAAAGGACTATTTGTTTACCCTACAACAGAATTTTATATTTCACCTACACATGAACAGTAATATTCACTGATTTGTTTGGTAAACTTTTATCATTAACTCAACAACAACTATACACACACACACACACACACACACAGGAGATATATATATATATATATATAGTTGTTGTTGTTGTTGTGTGCCGTCGAGTCGGATCTGACTCATGGGGACCCCTCCTTGGGTTGCCGAAGCAGTATCACTACGGAAGTAGATTGCCCAACCTTCCTTCCGAGGAGTGGCTGCTGGGTTTGTATATAGGACCTCTGATGGTGTAGTAGATAAGCAACTTGATTGCTAACCAGAAGGTCAGTAGTTCAAACCCATCAACTGCTCCATGCAAGGAAGACTGGGCAATCTACTTCAATAAAGATTTACAGCCTTGGAAACCCATTGGGGTCGCTATGAGTCAGAACGACTCGATGGCAGTGAGTTTGCCTTGGTGTGTATATATATATATATATATATATATATATATATATATATATGGATAGATAGATAGATAGATCTATATGTATCTTTTTTTTTTTTTTTTTTTTAAAGAAGTGATTTAGTATAGAGATTCCAACATTCCTGGCTCAGAATTGAAGCTCTGCCACTTCCAGCATATAACGTTGGGCAAAAAACCTACTCTCTCTCTATGATTATATTTCCTCCTCTGAAAAATGGGGACAATAATAGTACCTACCTTGCAAGTGGTAGTGAGGATGGTAGGATTAAAGGAGCTAATACATACACAGTGCTTAGAACATGCATGGCACCAAGCAAGTACCAATTAATGTTTCTTTGACCAGAAGGCTGGCGGTTGAAATCCACCAGCCAGTCCTCGGAAGGAAGGTTGGGCAATCCTACTTCCGTAGTGATACTGCCTCGGAAACCCAAGGAGGGGTCACTATGAGTCGGGTCTGACTCGACAGCACATAACAACAACAACAACAGATCATGAAGGTAGATCAAGCAAGATCCTCTGTGCTGGTTAATTTTATTTGTCAATTTGGCTGGCTATGGTTGACTAAACTCTAGTTTAATTGTAAGCTAATGCAATGTAATCAATCAATCAGTTGAAAGGAGAGTTTCCCTAGGGTAGATTTTGCCTTCAGCATGTAAGTAGATGTTTTGGCAGAACTTTATGCTGCACCAATCCTGTTACCTGATATCTGGATCTTGGGATGCAAGCTTGCAGGAGTCTAGCCTGTTGCCAGCCTACAGATTTGGACTTGCCAGCTCCCCACAATTGCATAAGCCAAGTATTTGAAGTAAATCAATCTCTTTCTCCTTATACATATAAAATTACATACATATTGTGATAGTTGGAGCTGTGTGTCAACTTGGCTGGACCCCAGTTCCGTGTGGTTGTTCCCATGATGGGATCAGATGACTGTGTTCTGAGTGGC
>NW_006921949.1:3285326-3289637 GCF_000298275.1 Orycteropus afer afer
TTTGTGTTTCTCTAGAGAACCCACTCTAACACACATATGTACATAAGAAGCCCTGGTGGTGCAATAGTTAAGTGCTCAGCTACTAACAAAAGTGTTGAGGGTTTGAACCTACCAGTGGCTCTGCTGGAGAAAAGACAAGGGGATCTGCTCCCATAGAGATTACAGCCTAGGAACTCCTACTGGGCAATTCTACTCTGTCCTATAGGGTCACAATGAGTCAAAATAGACTCAACAGCACAAAACAACAATATACATACATACGTAATATATATGTTCAAATATGTCACTGGCTCAGTTTCTCTACAGAACCCTAAGACAATCTTGTAGACCTGAAGTGAGTAAGTACTTGACTCATATTTACTTGTTGTTGTCAAGTGCTGTTGAGTTGTCTCCGACTCATAGCAACCCTATGTACAACAGAACAAAACACTGCCTGGTCCTGTGCCAGCCTCATGATCCTTGCTGTACCTGAGCCCATCGTAGCAGTCACTATGTCACTCCATCTCATTGAGGGCCTTCCCCTTTTTCACTGATCCTCCACTTTACCAAGCATGATATCCTTCTCTAGGGAATGGTTCCTTTTGACAACATGACCAAAATAGGTGAGATGAAGTCTGGCCATTCTCGCTTCCAAGGAGCATTTGGCTGCACTTCTTCTGGAACATATTTTTTAGCTCTCCTAGCAGTTCATGGTACTTTCAGTATTCTTTGCCAACACCAGGACTCAAAAGCATGATCTCTTCTTCAGTCTTCCTTATTCATTGTCCAGCTCTCACATGCATATAAGGTGATTGAAAATACCGTAACATGGGTTAGGCACACCTTGGTCTTCAAGGAGATATCTTTGCTTTTCAGCACTTGAAAGAGGTCTTTTGCAGCAGATTTGCCCAATGCAATACGTTGTCTGATGTCTTGGCTGCTGCATCCATTGGTGTTGATTGTAGAACCCAGGAATATGAAGTCTTTGACAACTTCAACCATTTCTCCATTTATTGTGATGCTGCTTATTGGTCCAGTTGTGAGGATTTTTGTTTTCTTTATATTGAGGTGTAATCCATACTGCAGACTGCATTCTTCAATCTTCATCAGTAAGTGTTTCAAGTCATTCTGACTTCAGCAATCAAAGTTGTGTCATCTGCATATTACAGGTTGTTAATAAGCCTTCCTCCAATCCTAATGCCACATTCTTCTGCATATAGTTCAGCATATTGCTCAGCATACAAGTTGAATAAGTATGGTGAAAGAATACAACCCTGACACACACTATGATTTTAAACCACTCAGTATCCCCTTGTTCTGTTTGAATGATAGCCTACTGTTCAATGTACAAGTTCCTCATGAGTAAAATTAAGTGTTTTGGCATTCCCATTCTTCTCAATGTTATCCTTAACTTGTTATGATCCACACAATAAAATGCTTTTGCATAGTCAATAAAACACAAGTAAACATCCTTCTAGTATTCTCTGCTTTCAGCCAAAGTCCATCTAATAGAACAATGATATCCCTTGTTCCACATCCTGTTCTGAATCCAGCTTGCATTTCTGGAAGCTCTCTGTCAATATATTGCTGCAACCATTTTTGAATTATCTTCAGTAAGATTTTACTTGCATATGATATTAATGATACTGTTTTGTAATTTCCACACTCTGTGGGATCAACGTTTCTTTCAAATGGGTACAAATATGGATCTCTTCCAGTCAGTTGGCCAGGTAGCTGTCTTCCAAATCTCTTGGCATAGCCAAGTGAGTGCCTCCAGTGGGGCATCCATTTGTTGAAACATCTCAATCGGTATTCCATCAATTCCTGGAGCCTTATTCTTCACCAAATTCCTTAAGTGCAGCTTCAACTTCTTCCTTCAATACCATTGGTTCTTGATTATATGCCACCTCCTGAAATGGATGAACATTGACCAATTATTTTTGGTATAGTAACTCTGTATTCTTTCCATCTTCTTTTGATGTTCCCTGTATCATTCAATATATTGCCCATAGAGTCTTTCAATATTGCAACTCAAGGCTTAATTTTTTTCTTCAGTTCTTTCAGCTTAAGAAATGCTGAGCATGTTCTTCATTTTTGGTTTTTTAACTCCAGGCCTTTGCACATTTCATTATAATAATTGACTTTGTCTTCTCGAGCTGCTATTTGAAATCTTCTGTTTAGCTCTTTTATCTTGTCATTTCTTCCATTTCCTTTAGCTATTCTCCATTCAAGGGCAAGTTTCAGAGTCTCTTCTGACATCCATTTTGGTCTTTTCTTTCTTTCCTGTCTTTTTAATGAGTTTTTGCTTTCTTCATGGATGATGTTCTTGACGTCATCCCACAATTTTTGTGGTTTTCAGTCATTGGTGTTCAATGCAGCAAATCTATTCTTCAGATGGTCTCTGAATTCAGGAGGGACATAACCAAGGTCATATTTTGGCTCTCATGGACTTGATTTCATTGTCTTCAACTTCAACTTGAACATGCATATGAGCAGTTGATGGTCTTTTCCACAATCAGCTCCTGGCCTTGTTTTGGATGAAGAGATTGAGCTTTTCCATCACTTCTTGCCACAGATGTAGTCAGTCTGATTACTGTGTTCTCCAACTGTGAAGTCCACAAGTAAAGCCATCATTTGTGTTGTTGAAAAAAGGTATTTGTAACAAATAAGTCATTGGTCTTGCAAAATTATATCGTGCTATCTTAAGTGTTATTTCTATCACCAAGGCCATATTTTCTAACTACCTACTGTAAGGCCACAGTAAGGAGAAGAGGACGCACAAAAGTGAGGTTAAAGAGAAGTTTTTATTCTGAGCTTCCGGGCAAGGTTTACGGGTCCCCAAGAGGGGCCTGGGCGAGGTTCCCAGGTCCCTGAGAGGGGCCCAAGAAGTCACACTGTCTGGTTGGGGAGGGGAGAGTTTATAGTCTTGTAGAGGACCTAAGTGGGGACACTAAGGAAATGGCGGGGTCCAATTAGTTGTTGGCATGGGTCTGCACCTAATTAGCATGAGGGGGCTTCACAGGAGGAAGTTTATCATCACATGGGACTTTCCAGCCTGGGCGGGTTCTGCCACCTTGGTTGTCTTATCAGGCTGTCTCATCAGGGCCTGACACCTGGAGGAAGCTGCTAACTGAAATGTTGGTGTCTTGAGTTTACTCTGGCCTAAAACCTACCAGTGATCTTCTTTGTTTCCAACTTTTGCATTCCAGTCACCAGTGATAATTAACACATATTGATTGCATATTTGGTCAATTTCAGGTAAAAATCTTCAACTTTCTCATCTTTGGCTTTGGTGGTTGGTGCATAAATTTGAAAAATAGTTGTATTAGCTGCTCTTCCTTGTGGGCATTTGGATATTATCCTATCACTGACATCAGTGTACTTCAGGATAGATCTTGAAACATTCTTTGTGGTGATGAATGTCATAGCATTTCTCTTTAATTTGTCATTCCCAGCATAGCAGATCATAGGGTTATCTGATTCAAAATGGCCAAAACCAGTCCATGTCAAGTCACTAATGCCTCAGATGTAGATCTTTATGCATTCCATTTCATTTTTGACAAATTCCAATTTTCCTAGATTCATACTTCATACATTCCATGTTCCAATTATTAATGGATATTTGCAGTTGTTTCTTCTCATTTTGAGTCATGTTATCAGCAAACAGAGGTCCCAAGCTTTCCTCTGTCCACATCATTAAAGTCAGCTCTACTCTGAGGAGGCAACTCTTCCTCAATTGTATCTTGAGTGCCCTCCAACTCGAGGCACTCATCTTCCGGCACTATATTGGACAAAGTTTTAGGGCTATTCATAAAATTTTCCAGTACTATGTCAGACAGTGTTTCACTGCTATTCATAAGGTTTTCACTGGCCAATTCTTTGAGAAGTTGATGGCCTCTTCCTTCTTCCAAGCCTGTCTTATTCTGGAAGCTCCACTGAAACCTGTATGTGAGAACTGGACAATGAGTAAGGAAGACTGAAGAAGAGTTGATGCTTTTGAGTTGTGCTGCTGGCGAAGAATGCTGAAAGTATCATGGACTGCTAAAAGAACTAACAGATCTGTCCTGGAGGAAGTGCACCCAGAATGCTCCTTGGAAGCGAGAATGGCTAGACTTTGTCTCACTTATTTTGGTCATGTTGTCAGAGGGACCATTCCCTGGAGAAGGCTGTCATGCTTGGTAGGGTGGAGGGTCGACGAAAGAGGGGGAGGCCTTCAACAAGATGGATTGACATGGTGGCTGCAATGATGGGCTCAAATATAGCAGGGACCATGGAGCTGGCATGGAATCAGGCAGTGCTTCGTTCTGCTGTGCATGGGGTCACTATGAGTCA
>NW_006921949.1:3290722-3292723 GCF_000298275.1 Orycteropus afer afer
CTGGTGATTCAATCTAGGTTACTGTTCATGTGACCTAGAATTCTTCTGTCTATACAGATCAAGTAAATATTTAGTAGGCTTGCCATGTATTTCACAACTAGGAACACCATGAGCAAGTAGCCAATGCCATAATTCCACACAAGTCAGACTATTCAGATTACTCTTCCAATGCTGCTGTCCATTATGATAACCATGCCCACCTTGCTTTTGTTGATTAACTGCTGCCACTTGGCCCCTACTACCACAGGGTCCAATCAGCCCCATTGTAGTTAAGTGTCTTAGTTAAATTAGGGCAGTTCCCACTGTCAAATCAGGTTTACATAAAAGAGCAATCACAACAGTCTTCAAGGATGCTGGATCTCCCTTCACAAATTTTTTCTTCACCTTACTGGTGAAAGGTGTGTCTTCTGGACTCTCCATTTCTGGCTGTAGGGTCTAATGTGATAAATCCATTCTTACAGGCAATTTTCCTAAGCCTCTGGATACCTTCTTCTTCATTATACCAAGGCAGGTCTGGTACTTCAACTTGACTTAAGGTGTTGTTGTTGTTGTTATGTGCCGGCAAGTCGGACCCGACTCATAGCGACCCCTCCTTGGGTTTCCGAGGCAGTATCACTACGGAAGTAGATTGCCCCATCTTCCTTCTGAGGAGTTGCCGGTGGGTTTGAACCACCAGCCTTTTGGTTAGCAGTCAAGTGCCTTAAGCACTATGCTACCAGAGCTCCCTGACTTAAGGTAGGCCGCTGCATAATCTATGCTACAGTAAGCCAACCAAATAAACTATTAGATCCTTTCCTAACCTCTCAAGCTGAAACACTGAATGAAGAATCCGTACTTAGTGGGCCTAAATAAATAAACTCAGACTGATCCAATCTTACATTCCTTGCACCATTATCCCACATCCTCAATAGCCATTCCCATACATATTCTCCAGGTTTCTATCTGTACATGTTAGCAAAATCAAGTAGGTCTTTTTGGGTGTAGCATACCACCTCCTCAATCACACTTTCTATTTCACCTTTTGGGGCTCACTTGGACTTAACTTTAGTTATAGGTCTAGCAGCAACAATGGGTGGTTGGGGCAGTTCCTGAGAACATTCAGGAATGTCTTCCATGGCCTTTGCCTCAGGCATGACTCAGCAGGAAGTGGTGGGCTAATCCCATCAAACTAAGGTGGAGGGGATAATGGTTTTACAGTGATCTGTTCAGATGGGAGGCATTCAACAGAATTTATAGGCTCCATATCCTGATCTTCCTGACTATCTTCCCATATGTCCCCATTCCAGGTTTTAAGATCCCATTTTTTCCCAATCAATGCCCTCACTTTAACTTCAGACACCATTCTGGGTTGGCAATTTAATTGGCGTTGTAATTCAGCCACCATTACAATAAGACTCTGGGTTTTTTTTTTCAGCAATACCTGCTCTGTTACTAGAAGATACAAGGCATTCTTTCAGAGCATAACTGGAAGCACTGAGGTCTTTTATGCGGCGCTTAAGCCAAGACTCAGCAGCTCTGAGCTCGTCTCACTCTTTCACCTCCGTCTAGTGTATGTAGGACCAAACAACCAGTTTCCTATACTCCTCATGCTGACAAAATTGCAGAAAAGTATCAAATATGTGATAACCCAGAGCATCACTTCTCACAAGTGATCTATTGGTGGTGCTATTTTGCATATTAATGTTGACATCTCATGCCACGGATTAGCAGGGCCCTCTTTACTGACAGAGGCAGGGTCACTAGTGTCTTTACTATTAATCAAATTGGAGAACCAGTTTAGGAAGCCCATCCTTATGATTTCGTCTCTCTAGAACCAGTCTTGGTACCAAAAGTGTTAGACTGGCTTCTCTAGAGAAACAAAACCAGTAAAGCTTATATATATGTATATATAGAGAAATTTATCTTAGGAAAATGGCTCACACACTTATTAAAGTTGGCAAGTCCAAAGGTCCTGGATCAAACGTCAAGCTGGAGGCTTTTCCCAACTCTTGCAGCCACAGG
>NW_006921949.1:3292873-3306001 GCF_000298275.1 Orycteropus afer afer
CTCAAAACATAATCATCTGATCCCATCATGGGAACAACCAAACCACAACAGCTCAAAGCACACAGAATTGTGGTCTAGTCAAGTTGACACACAGCTCCAACTGTCACAGATGGTCTAAGATAGAATAGGAGAAAAATGTAGAATAAAATTCAGATCTTCAAAAAGGGCAGACTTACTGGATAGCTAAAGACTATAAGGACCACTGAAACTATCACCCTGAGATGTCCTTTAAGCTTTGTACTAACACAACACCCAGGGGTCGCCTTTCAGCTAAATAACAGTTTGGTTCTTAAAATAAATTTTATCACCAGTGAGTACTGTACTCATTTAAAAAATCTTCTATATGAGGCCAAACAGTCAACATTTACTCTAAAACAAATATGAGAAAGTAAGGGGTGCAGGAAGCTAGATTAATGGAAACAGAGCAATCAGAATGGAAATAATGAAAATGTTGATTCATTGTGAAAAAAATGTAACTAATGTCATTGAATAATATGCATCAAAAAAACCCACACTCGTTGCTATTGAGTCGATTCCAACTTATAGCGACCCCCACTGGGTTTCCAAGGCTATAAATATTTACAAAAGCAGACTGCCTCATCTTTCTTCCACAGAGCAGCTGGTGGGTTCATACCTCTGACCTTTTGGTTAGAAGCCAAATATCTTAAGCACTATACCACCAGTGTGCCTCTGAATAATATGCCTTATTATTATTCCCACTTATTATGTGGGAACCTAATTTGCTGTGTAAACTTTTACCAAAAGCACAATAAAATATCATAATAAAAAAACAAAATAAGTAAATTATAGAAGATGATGGTAAATATTATGGAGAAAAGTGGGAAGAAGGATAGTTTCCTGGACTAAAGGGAAGAGACTGGCCTATCACAAGGTTCAGGGAAAGCCTCTATGAAAAGGTGACCATTGGAAAAGATATGAAGGAGATGAGGGAATAGTCCATTCACACATATGAGGAAAGAGCATTCCAGGCAGAGAACAGAGAGTATGGAGGTGCTGATGTAGAAACTGCCTGGCAGACGTAACTGGAACGGAGTAAGCAAGACAAAGAGTACTAGAGGGAAAGACAGAGACAGAGAGGAAAGAGAAAAACAAGAGCTCATGAGATCAGACATATAAGGAAGGTTGGTTTGTATAGGGCCATTGGACCCTTGCAAGTACTTTGACTTTTGCTCTGAGGGAGTGAATATAAAAAGGAAGTGATAAAATGCCATGAAGAGAGGTCCAAGAGGAAGAGCTGTGAGCATTCACAGGGAGTTCCACGCTCACTTGCAACTTAATAAGCTTTGAAATCCAAGGGTTTGTTGTGTGTATGTTAAAGTATTCAGCACTGGAGTTCAATAAATATTTGTGGATGAATGAATAAATCATGCCTGTGCTGTTCAGATGGTGACACAGCATCAAACAAAATAGCAACATTACACATTGGCAATATTGCCAGGCATGAACATACATTCATTGAAAAACTGACATTAGCAAACTGTCAAAAGTGAATCCTAAATTGGCTGCTAGGCCCCAGAAGAGGTTATAATGGAACTGCTTTTGGATTTAAGAAAAAGCAGTTAAGATGTCTTCTGACTGGCAAATCCTGGATGGCACTTCTTTAATTGACTGAGATTATCGGCACCGTCTGCTGGAGCATTAGCCAGCTCTGGTGCGCCAGTCAGATTTGCCTATTGTTTGCCAAAAATCCCATCTGCTCTCGATCCTCTGTTCTTCACAGCTCGGCAGCATGTGCATTATCTTGAGGAACAAAGGCAAAAACATTTCTAATCACCCTGTTTAAGGTTTGAAAATGAATTGGATCTAACTGCCTAAGTTTTTCAAGTATTATTTATTGATACAACAGGCAACCATACAGATATCAGGGTATAGAACATCAGCTTTTCTACCTAAAGATTTTTTAAAGCCCTTTCTGTGTTGAGAAAATGGTGTGCATTTATACACAATCTTTTCATTTTAAATATCATTGCTTGTACTACTGCTTTAGAGATACTACTAATAACTTAAGAATTTCATTTACCAAGCATTTACAAGGAGCTCTGGTGGTGTAGTGCCTAAGGCATGTGACTGCTAACCAGAAGGCTGGCAGTTCAAACCTACCAGCCACTCCTAGGAAGGAAGATTGGGCAATCTACTTCCACAGAGATGCCGCTTCGGATAAAATATATCGGTAAAAATCAGTTTGTGTGGGGGGAAAAAAAAAAAAAAACTTAAAAAGAGGGAAGGATTCCTCTGGTTAGTACATTAGGAAAATCAAATGTTCTTTATGTATATTTAATAGTCACTTAGTATCTTCAGGTGTACCTGGTTGGTGCAAGCTGTTAAGGCACAGCTGCTGACTGAAATGGTGGAAGTTCAAGTCCACCCAGGGGCACCTCAGGAGAACGGCTCAGCAAACTTCTGAAAAAATCAGTCACTGGAAATCCTGGGGCACCGTTGTACTCTGACACATGTAGGATAATCATGAGTTGAAATCAACTCCACAGCAATTGCTTCTGCGCATCTTTTACTTTGGTCAGTAACAACAACAACAACAAATCTACTAAATTTTTCCATCACTCCAAAAATCTAGAAAAATGTGTCTTCTGTAACAATAAGAAATAACCTAGACATTGTTGAAACCCAGAGAGTTCTAAAGTTTATGATGTCCACAGTGTTAAACTTTGCTAAATATATATGAGCCAGGCTTCATGTTAGAATATTGACTTTCGATTGTCACTGGACAAAACTGGGATTCCTGGTTGTCACAGAATACTACAAAATTATTTTGTGTTTGTGGTTGTACTGCATATGAAAGTGAATAAATTGTTAGCAACTCAAATGGGCAATAATATAAGGATAATTAAGTAGACTGGGTACTTGGTCTATTGAATAACTTTAAAATGATATTTAGTAAGATAAGAAGACATCATAGAAAAGACACTTATAATAAACATAATGTTAAGTGATTAAAGAAATTTTAAAAATTGCATGCGTATCTTAGGAAAGTTATATAAAGTCTGAAGGGAAAAGTTAAGAAATATCTGGAGTAATACTTTTATCTGCCTTTCCTTGGTATCAAAACTATTTGTAATTTTTATGTTGTCTTTCTTAGTCTTAAGGGAAAAAATAAAAGAATGTTAGGTCATTATCAAACATGATAGAAAACTTTTGACTACCAGCAACTAGTAGAGAACTTTGTGTATAATTCAAAAGCAAGTATGATTTTTGAAGCAGTTATTTTGTAAAAGATTGAAACATTTCTGTAAATATGCTTTTGAAGTTTTTGTGCAGGAAAGACAGTAATTTTCAGTACTAAATGGTTTATCTTAATTTCTCTAATTTTCTTTATATTCCTATGTAAGTTAATAAATTTATCAATTCTGGATTTTAACTTGTTCATCTTGTGTGTTTGCTTATAGCAAACACTCTTGGTGACACATAAGGTAACTGTCAGTTTCCTGAGGTCTAATTGTAAGCCTAAAGGCTTTGCCATATGTTACTAGAAAGTTTTTGTTCCTTAGATGTCCAGTGGATCCCAAGTCCTATTTGACTCGCTTATAGTAAAAATGTTCTGGGGGCAGTTTCTAACTACAAGAAAATGTCATTTTAGTGTGCTTTAATTGTGCTTTATAAGACTCTAGAACACAATTTGGTCTCAGACCAATGGACCATGTGAATCCCAGCCTCCATGACACTGAGACCAGAAGACCTGGAAGGTACCCAGCTACCACTGCTGATCATTCTGAAGGGATCACAGTAGGAAGTCCTGGACAGAGTGGGAGAAAAAATGTGAAACAAAACTCAAAATCAAATTAGAGACCAGGCTTACTGATTTGCTAGAGACTGGTAGAATCCCCAACACCAAGGCCCCTAGACACCCTTCAGGCCTGGAGCTCAAATCATCCTTGTGGTTCAACTTTCTCCAAACAATAGACAGGCCTATAAGTGAACAATAACACTAGGGAGGTATGCATTCCTTAGAACAATCAACCATAGAAGATCAAAAGGGCATCATTTGCCCAAGCATAAAGCTTAGAAGACAGGAAGGGGTAGGAAAGAAGAGCAAAGGGAAATGATCAAAACAGAAAGGAAGTGGGGAGAGTGCTGTTACATTGTAGGGATTGCAATGAATGTCCCAAAACAAAATTTGTATGAATTTTGAATGGAAACCAATTTGCTCTGTAAACTTTCATCCAAATCACAATAGAAAGATTTTTTTTAAAAAAAGAAAGAATCTAGAACACAGCTAAATACTAAACTTTTTGATTCTAAGATTCAAGTTAGGACACCTGTGTGTTAAATTACAATATGGTCCTGTTCCATCTCTGAAAAGGTGATCAGTGTGTGTTCACAATAACCATAACATTAAAAATTGTCTAGGGTATATGAAATCTATTTTCATTTTTATTTTTAAGTTCTCAATTTAATGATCTAATAAATAGAAGACTGACTACTCTTCCTAGTGTGTCATTGCTAAAATATTTCCCAACTTTCCCTTACTTTTGTTCACTTTAGTAGATGTTTTTCAAACTTCTTCTTAGAAAATGTATTTTTAACAAATTTACTGAACTAATACATGGTACATTCCTTAAAATCAAAGAGTTATCATATTGATATCATATTGATTTTTTGTTTCTTGCCAACATCAAACATGGTATCTACATTAAAGGATGAATTAATATTATTAAATTGAATTATGTCTTTGAAAAGGGATTGTCTCCTTGAAAGTATTTTTACTATGTAGACCAGCATTGTCCAATAAAACTTTCTGCAGTGATGTTGTTGTTGTTAGGAGCCACTAAGTCAGCTCCAACTCATAGCAACCCTATGTACAGAATGAAACACTGCCTGGTCCTGTGCCGTCCTCACAATCCTTGCTATGCTTGAGCCCATCATTGCAGTCATTGTCAGTTCATCTCATTGAGAGCCTTCCCCTTCTTTACTGACTCTCTACTTTACCAAGTATGATATCCTTCTCCAGGGAACAGTCCCTTCTGACAACATGGCCAAAGTACGTGAGACGAAGTCATTCTCATTTCTGCAGTGACAACATGCTCTATATCTGTGCTGTGCATGATGGCAGCTAAAAGCCATAAAATTTTATTTGTGTTGAGGAATAGCAGGCTTTTCTTAAATGCTAAGCCTGACTGGACAAGTTCTCATGCTCTTATTTTTTTGAAATAGTTCCTTGGAATTTAGCTTGTTTTTCTCTCCTATTTAAGTTCACCTTTACCCAAGTCATCTACTCAATCAGCAAATATTGACTTACATATTATATGCTAGGCACTCTGCCCTATTCTGGGGATACAAAATTAGCAGCACAACATCCTTACCCACAAGGAATTTATAGTTTAGTGGGAGGAAATTCTGTAAGTCAGTTAATGTGATCTGGCCAGAAAGGAATGCATTGCTGGAGATCCCTGGAGGAGTTAGGAAAGGCTGCACAGAGGGTGCCGTGAGCCATGAAAAATGATCAGGCATTTCCAGGTGTACAAATGAAGGAAGACATTCTAGATAAAGGAAGCAGAATTATAAAATGAAGGCAGAAAAACAATGGAAAATATTAAAGTTCTGTTTTGTAATTACCTAACTCAGTAATTTTAGCAGAAAAGCATCAGCCTACATATGAAGAGTTTCTCTATAAATATTTTTCTATTATTAGAAAAAGTGAGAGCTAAGGCTGTAATACTGGGATGAATTTGGAAGAATATTTCTGCTCAAAATATATTATGAATTATGCTACTACATGGCCACATTATGTCAATTAGAAGATTTTTATTTATTAAACTCGGGGGCAGATTACTGAATAAGCAAGGTAAGCATGGGCTTACTTGTCCTTATTGATCTGTAGAGAACAATTTCACATTTTTCACCACATCAAAGATTCTGCTTCTAGGTAGGACTGGCATCTGTCTCTCTCCCAACACCATAGCACCTTCCTACGGAATCAAAGCCTCTTTTCATATTTACAATCCATGGCAGGGACATAGTACCCAGTAAATAAGGCAAGCACAGGCTTACTTGTGCTTACTCACCACAGTAAACACTTTCACAAATGTGGTGAAACCCATGTGAAACTGTTTACTACAGATTAGTAAATAAGCATAAGTAAGTACATGCTTACTTCGCTTACTGGGTAATCTGATGCTGATTACACTTATCTCCATAAGTAAAGTAGTTAAATGAATAGTAATAAGAACTCCCAAATATTTGCGTAATTCATATGAAGAAATACATAAACGAGAGCTAAATTTTCTATTTCTGATGTCTCAGTTTTAGGAGACAGGGTCCAATTAACATGAACTGATTTGGAGTCACATACTAGGTGCTGTAACTAGAACTATGTTCATCCTGATAGGAAGGACACCTAAGGTCCAACCTCACTTCTCCAGTACTAGCTGGGATGGGCAAGGTCAAGAACTGAGGGGTTTAGTCAGAGTTCAGATGCCACCAGTAACATTGAAAGCCACATCTGTTGCAAGGGAAGAACAGTCAGACACAAGATAACCTTCCAGCTAGGATTCAGAAATGCAAGAATGGGGGACTGGGTTTTTGGTGCCAACAACCTTTTCCTTTGTGCACATGAAGCAGTAAGTGCCAACTGTTAAGTGACTCACAGGAACAGGTTAGGGGTGATGAATTGTGGATGACATTAAGTCACATCTGTATTACAGAAGTCATCTTGCAGCAAATGTAAGTAATAGTATGGCATCTTGGAGGAACTAGATGCTACCTGACAAGGCTAGGGCATAGCATGGCAGGTGTGTGTGTGTGTGTGCGTGTGTGTGTGCATGTGAAAGGACAACTAGAGAGGCTAGTAAGGGTAAAGGAGCAGTAGGTATTATATGATATCAGGAAATTACAGTGGATGATTTTGGACATTCTGAATTTGAACAGCTTAAAGGATATTAAAGGGGAAGATGGCCAGGAGGCAGTTAGATATAAAAATATTTAGCTTAGGATGGGGGTCTAAAATGAAAATATTGACTGAGTAAACTCAGTATGAAGGTCAAAATTAAAGACAAGTAAGGACAAGTAGAATGAAAACAAAAAAGAAGACCAAAATTAGGTAGGAAAAGGAAGGGAGATAGGAAAAACAAAATAACTAGAAGTAAAGTGAAGGAAGTATAAGCAGCATTGTATCAGAGTGGTGTAACTTATCTATGAGAGGAGAAAATTTCAAGAAAAGAACAATCACAGAGTCTAATCCTACAATATGGTAATTTCTAATATCTGTAAAAAGCTGAACTATAAGGTATGTCTATGCAGGGGGGAGTGTGCCCATGACCATGTATAGGGTTGACAGACTATGTTTCTGCAAGTGTATTTGTATGTTCTGCATGAATTCCCAGGTATATAGCAGAGCTGACAAGGGACAAGTTTGTAGTCACTTCTTGGCCACAGCCAGCTACCCAGAGGGAGCAAATAGTTGGACCTGTGGGCTCAGGAGCATAGTTGCAGGGGATATCAAGCTCAATTGGCATAACATACTACACAAAAACATTGTTGCATATCCTACTTTGGTGAGTAGTGACTGGGATCTTAAAAGTTTGCAAGCAGCCATCTAGATGCAATGATGTGTCTCTTCTCATCCAGAGCAAAGAAGAATGAAGAAAACCAAAGATACACGGAAATAGTCTAAGGGATTGGTACACCAGGTGATTCTCAGCCTATACAACTATGAGACCAGAAGAACTAGATGGTGCCCAGCTACCACTGTTAACCAGTTGGAGGGGGATCTATGTAGGATATCCCGGATAGAGTCGGAGAACAATGTGGGAAAAAACTCAAAATCTTTTTTTTTTTTTTTTTTTTTAAAAAGGGACCAGGTTTGCTGGTCTGATAGAGCCTGGGGGAACCACTAAGACTATGGTCTCTAGCTCCCTGTGTTAGGCTGGGTTCTCTAGAGAAGTAAAAACAGTAAAGCTTATATATATAGAGAGAGAGAAAATTTTATCTTAGGAAAATGGCTCAACACACTTATAGAAGCTGGAAAGTCCCAAGTTCCTGGATCACATGTGAAGCTGGAGGCTTTTCCTGACTCATGCAGCTGCAGGGGCTGACAAGCTCAAGGTTGGCAGGCAGTATACCAGCTGTTGACTCTGACATGACGAATCCAAGATCACCAGGCCCAAAGGGTGGATTGTTCACTCACGGACAACTGTAGGCAGCACAACAGGATCCAGACTCACTGAAGAGTCTGTCTTTTTCTCAGGATGTTCATATATATATATTGGAAGCAGGCCACACCCCTAGAGAAATTCCCTTTCAATGGATTGGCTACTTAAAACATATACATCTGATCTCATCATAGGAATAACAACATCACAACTGCTTAAAACACTCAGAATTGTGGTCCAGCCAAGTTGACACACAACCCCAACTATCACAGTCCACCCTTTGTCAACTTGGCACATATAATCACTAAATAAGGACAATCATAAAGTCATATTTGTTCCTAACATGATACACTAACACATGTACAACTGAAACACATTAACCCTGTTTTCATTTCATAGTTCATAACAGAAGAAGACAAAAATATTTGATGCACATATACAATGAAGAAATATAACAACCACAGTCCTCATTTTTGCAACTGGTCACATGGTCATAGCTGATATTCAGAACTACCTTCTTCCACCACCCATTCCATATTCCCCTTGCCCTCAGCAAGCACCTCATCTGGTTGTGGTTCTTTGCCTGGTGGGATGACCCAAACCTTCATTCCTGAAGGGTCTGGGCCATTAGTAGTCATATCAGAATTGAGTTGCTCTAGTAACTCTGGTAGCATTGTGGCTAAAGCACTTGACTGCTAACCAGAAGGCTGGCAGTTCAAACCCACCAGCCAATCCTCAGAAGGAAGGTTGGGCAATCCTACTTCCGTAGTGATACTGCCTCAGAAACCCAAGGAAGGGTCACTATGAGTTGGGTCCAACTCCACGGCACATAACAACAACAACAACAACAACAAGTTCTCCATTGACTTTAATCATAGGGCTTGATAGTATAAGAGATGTCCTAAAGAATCTCCTGTATTCCAGACATATTTTTCTTTACCTCCATTAGGTGATGTCAATCCAATTTCCCCTTGGTAATCAGGATCTATCACACCAGACAATACAGTAATGCCCTTCTCTGTCTGTTGATCCAGAGGCATGAGGAAGCCAAAACGGCCAAGTGGCATTCTGAACTTCCAGTTCAATGCAATCATTATTGTGTCTCCAAGTGTGAGTGTTCCTCCTTTTGGGACTAAGATCTCCAGACCTGCAGAGCATAGGGTAGTAAAGATAGGAAGCAAATTTTTTTTGAGTGGGTCACTAGGGGTAATAGTGAGTGGTACCACTCCTGTTTCTACTCCTTGGTTCCTAGACCCATGAATCCTGGCTATTGGAGAAACAGCACCATATATTGGACACTGGTTTTGAGTATATACAGCCTCCTGGAGAACATTGCCCCAGTCCATCAAGATACTACCACCTAGATAGTGCCATAATTGTGTTTTTAGTAGGTCATTCCATTGTTCTATCAAGTCAGCTGCTTCAGAATTCAATGGTAAAACCAGTGAATTCCATGAGCAAAAGCCCATTGCCGCACTTCATTTGCTATGACGTGAGTCCCTTGATCTGAAGCAATGCTGTGTGGGATACCATGATGGTGAATAAGGCATTCTGTAAGTCCACGGATGGTAGTTTTGGCAGAAATATTACATGGAGGGAAGGCGAATCCATATCCAGAATAAGTAACTATTTCACTAAGAACAAAACGCTGTCCTTTCCATGATGGAAGTGGTCCAATGTAATCAACTTGCAACCAGGTTGCCAGCTGATTACCCCTAGTAATGGTTCCATATTGTGGATCAGTGTTGGTCTCTGCTGCTGGCAGATTGGGCACTCAGCAGTGGCCAAATCATCCACCGTACATGGAAGCCCATGTTGCTGAGCCCATGCATAACCTCCATCCTTGCCACCATGGCCACTTTGTTCATGAGCTCAAAGGGCAATGACAGGAATAGCTGGGGAAAAAGGATGGCTGGTTTCCACAGAATGTGTCATCCTATCCACCTGATTGTTAAAGTCTTCCTCTGCCGAGGTCACCTTTGGTGATCATTCACATGAGACACAAATATCTTTATTCCTGTGCCCCATTCAGAGAGATATATTGCCATACCTCTTCCTCATACATCCTTGTCATCAATTTTCCAGTTATGCTCCTTGAAAGTCCCAGACCATCCAGCCAAGCCATTGGCCACAACCCATGAATACAATCATACATCTGGTCATTTCTTGTTCCTTGAAAAGTGAACAGCCAGATGCACGGCTTGAAGTTCTGCCCATTGGGAGGATTCTTTTCACTACTGTCCTTCAGAGAAGTCACAGAAAGGGGCTGCAGTGCCACTGCTGTCCACTTTTGAGTGGTGCCTGCATATCACGCAGAACCATCTGTAAACCAGCCATGAGTTTTCTCTTCCTCCCTCAACTGATCATAAGGAACTCCCCATGAGGCCATAGGTGCAGATTAGGAGAGGGAAGGTAATGTGATTGGAGTGGAGACCATAGGCATTTGGGCCACTTCCTCATGCAACTTATTTGTGCCTTTAGTCCTGCTCCAGCCCAATCTCTTATATACTACTTCCATTTAATAATGGAGTGCTGCTGTGCACATCCAACTTTATGACTCTGTGGGTCAGACAACACCCAGTTTATGATGGGCAGCTCAGGCCTCATGGTGACTTGGCAGCCCATGGTTAGACATTCAGTCTGTATTAAAGCCCAGTAACAGGCCAAAAGCTGTTTCTCAAAAGGAAAGTAGTTATCTGCAGAGGATGGCAGGGCTTTCCTCCAAAATCCCAAGGGTCTGCATTGTGATTCACCAATAGGGACCTGCCAAAGACTCCAAACAGCATCTCTATCTGCTACAGACACTTCAAGCACCATTGGATCAGCCAGATATATGGCCCAAGTGGTAGAGCAGCCTCCATGGCAGCCTGAACCTGTTGCAGAGCCGTCTGTTGTTCTGGGCCTCACTCAAAACTAGCACCTTTCCAAGTCACTTGATAAATAGGCCACAGCAACATACCCAAATGAAGGATATGTTATCTCTAAAATCCAAAGAGGTCCACCAGATGTTGTGCCTCCTTTTTAATAGTGGGGAAAGCCAGAGAATAACTTATCCTTCACTTTAATAGGAATATCTCGACATGTCCCACACTAGTGGACCCCTAGAAATTTCACTGAGGTGGAAGGTGCCTGAATTTTTGTTGGGTAATTTCCCAACCTCTAGCACACATATGGCTCACCAATAAGTCTAGAGTCATTGATACTTCTTTCATACTAGGTCCAATTAGCATAATGTCATCAATATAACGGACTAGCATGATGTCTTGTGGAAGGGAAAGGTGATCAAGATCCCTACGGACAAAATTATGACATAGTGCTGGGGAATTGATATACTTCTGAGGAACCACTGTGAAACTATATTGTTGGCCTTGCCAGCTGAAGGCAAACTGCTTCTGATGGTCCTTTGAAATTGGCATTGAGAAAAAGGCATTGGCCAGATCAATAGCTGCATACCAAGTATCAGGAGATGTACTAATTTGCTCAAGCAATGAAACCACATCAGGAACAGCAGCTGCAATTGGAGTCACCACCTGATTCAGTTTATGATAATCCACTGTCATTCTCCAAGATCCATCCTTTTTTGCACGGGCCAAATAGGAGAATTAAATAGGGATGAGGTGGGAATCACTATCTCTGGATCCTTCAAGTCCTTGATGGTGGCAGTAATCTCTGAAGTCCCTCCAGGGGTGTGGTATTACTTTTGGTTTACTATTTTTGTAGGTAGAGGCAGTTCTAATGGCTTCCACTTGGCTTTTCCTACCATAATGGCCCTTACTCTACATGTCAGGGACCCAATGTGGGAATTCTGCCAATTGCTCAGTATATCTATTCCAATTATGCACTCGGGAACTAGGAAAATTGCTACAGGATGGGAAACCACTGTGAAATGCACCTGAAGTAAGACTCAATCAATAACTTGACCTCCATATCCCTCAACTCTGGCGGGCCACAGTGACGCTTTGGGTCTCCTGGAATTAGTGTCAGTTCAGAGCAAGTATCCGGTAATCCCTGAGAAGTCTGATTATTTCTTTTTCTCCAATGAAAAATTACTCTTGTAAAAGGCCTCAGACCCCTTTGGGAAAGGCTGGGAGAAATTTTTGGCTATATAGTAGACCTCCCCTTCATTCAAGGAGTTGTGAGTCAGTAAACTGACTCAAGTCTGGGAACTGATTGAGGGGTTGTGACTCTGTATTCTGGCAATTCAATCTAGGCTGCTGTTGATGTGATCTAGAATTCTTCTGTCTATACAGATCAAGTAAATATTTAGTAGGTTTCCCATGTATTTCACTCCTAGGAACACCATGACTAAGCAGCCAATGCCATAATTCCAGCAAGTCAGAGTATTCTGATTACTGTTTTCACACTGCTGTCCACTATGGCAACCATGCCTCCCTTGTCTTTGTGGATTAACTGCTGCCACTTGGCCCCTACTACCATGGGGTCCAATCAGCCCCATCATAGTTAAGCATCTTAGTTCAGTTAGGACAGTTCCCACTGCCAAATCTGGCTTACATAAAATAACAGTCACGGCAGTCTTCAAGGATGCTAGGGCTCCCTTCACAAAGTTATTCCTCACCATACTGGTGAAAGGTATGTCCTCTGGATTCTCCATTTCTGGCTCTAAAGGTCTAATCTGATAAATCCATTCTAACAGGCCAATTTCTCTAAGCCTCTTGATACCTTCTTCTACATTATAGAATGTATGGAAGGTCTGGTACTTCAACTTGAATTAAGGTAGGCTACTGCATAATCCAAACTTGTCTTTCAGTTTGTCTGACCAAGGTGACGTGTTGATGTGAGTTTTGAGGCTGAGCCACTGGTGTTTCAAACCCAGCATGATGCACATGGTGTACAGTTATCAGCCCAGCTTATAGACTGAGACAGACTAGGAAGAAGGAAGAGGCCATTCACTTCTCAAAGAATTGGCCAGGGAAAACCTTATGAATAGCAAAGAAACACTGTCTGATACATTACCGCGCAACTTTAAGAATAGGCCGGTTAGGTT
>NW_006921949.1:3310156-3313657 GCF_000298275.1 Orycteropus afer afer
TAGCAGGCAAGTGTCTTAGCCACTATGCTACCAGTGGGCCTAAATAAATAAACTCTGATCCAGCGTTACATTCCTTGCATCATTATCCCACTCCCTCAGTAGACATTCCCACACACATTCTCCAGGTTTCTATCCGTACATGTTAGCAAAATCAAGTAAGTCTTTTGAGATGTAACATACCACTTCTTCAGTCACACTCTGTATTTCAGCTTTTGGGGCTTGCTTGGACTTAAGTTTAGTTATAGGTCTAGCAGCAACAATGGGTGGTTGGGGCATTTCCTGAGAACATTCAGCAATGTCTTCCATGGCCTCTGCCTCAGGCAAAGACCAGCAGGAACAGTTGGGTTAATCTCATCAAACCGAGGTGGATGAGATAATGGGTTTACAGTAATCCCTTCAGATGTGAGGGACTCAACGGAATTTACAGGCTTTGTATCCTGATCTTCCTGACTATCTTCCCATATGTCCCCATTCCAGGTTTCAGGATCCCATTTTTTCCTAATCCATGCCCTCACTTTAACTTCAGACACCATTCTGGGTTGGGAATTTAATTGGCATTGTAATTCAGCCACCATTACAATAAGACTCTGGGTTTGGTTTTCAGCACTATCAGCTCTGTTACTAGAAGAAATAAGGCTTTCTTTCAGAGCACAACTGGAAACATTGAAGTCTTTTATGCTGCACTGAAGCTGTGACTCAGCAGCCCTGAGCTCATGTTGCTCTTTCACCACTTTGTCTAGTGTGAGTAGGACCAACCAACCAGCTTCCTTATATTCTTCATGCTGACAAAATTGCAGAAAAGTATAAAATATGTGACCATGCAGAGCCTCACTTCTCATAAGTACTTGTGGTGGTGCTATTTTGCATATTAATGTTCCCACCTCATGCCACAGATTAGCAGTGCCCACTTTACTAACAGAGGCAGACTAAGATAAAACTGAAAACCTTCTGATAACAGCACTTAGAAATTCTATGAAACATTTTAAGTAAAACAAATCATAAATGCACAGCCAACCTCACAAAAACAAATAGTAATTGACAGATGCCAGAACTGAAAACCTGTAAGAAAATGGAGCACAAACAATATTTGAAAAGATAATGATTGAGATTTCAAAACTAAGCTAAGACTCTAATACCCAGATTCAAAAAACTAACACATTCCAGGGAAAATAAATAAAAAGTATTCCTTAGCTAAACACATTACAGTGAAACTGCAGAAAACCAATGATGAAGATAAAAATCTTTAAATCAGCCTGGAAAAAAAAAGTTACCCTCAAAGAAGTGATAGTCTGATATATAGCTGGTGCAGTGATTAAGCACATGGCTGCTAACTGAAAGGTCAGCAGTTTGAACCCACTGGCTGCTCTGTGGGAGAAAGATGGGGCATTCTGCTTCCATAAAGATTACAGCCTTGGAAACCTTATGAGGCAGTTCTGCTCTGCCCTATAAAGTCACTCAATGGCAACAAGTCAGATTTTTTCAACCAAAACAATGAAAGCCAAGGTAGTGGAGTAATACCTTCAACACACTGAAAGAAAGTTAATGCTGGTACATAATTCTTCACTCGGCAAAACTAGATTGAGAAATAAAAATTTGTTTGTCTTCAAACAAACAAAAAATCAAGAAACGTGTCACCAGGAGACTTGCACTAAAGGAAATTCTAAAAGGTAGTAAAAAAGATTACAAATGAATGGCTAAATATGAAGAGAGGAATGAGGAGCACAAACTGAAGAAGAGGAAATCTACAGGTGCCAGAAATTAAGATAGAAAGGGAAACCTAGTAAAGGTAATCAGGCAACATGGCTTCCCACGGCAGTGAATAATATAGGATCTTGGGTAGGACAAGTGGGGGATCCCAACGAACTATAAGGCAGGAAATGTGCCTCCAGGCAGAGTGAGGTACACACATGGGCATAGAGCTTGTTGTTGTTGTTGTTGTTATGTGCCGTCGAGTCGGCCCCGACTCATAGCGACCCCTCCTTGGGTTTCCGAGGCAGTATCACTACGGAAGTAGGATTGCCCAACCTTCCTTCCGAGCAGTGCTGGTGGGTTTGAACCACCAGCCTTCTGGCTAGCAGTCAAGTGCTCTAGCCACTATGCTACCAGAGCTCCCGGGCATAGAGCTTGGTGCCTCAAAATGCTTTCTGTCCTCTAGAGCTAGGAAAACTCTTCTCACAGCCCCAGAGAAGCTATGAAGAAATCTTCAATCTTTTTGAGTGTTAGGTTTAATAAAGTATCATGTGAGACATCTGGTGCTGGCCAAGACACAGCAAGCCTCTACAGCCTATCTCTATTGCTGATTACAACTAAAAACTGTGGATAAAATACAAAAAGCAGCTACCTAAGCTCTCTGAAAAGAGCAATAGTCAGCAAAATGGAAGGGAACCCAACAGTTGAAGAACGATTTGCATGGGAGTGAGTCACTCAGGTTTAATTTTTTCCTTTTTCATCTCCCAGCTTTGACATGAGAAATGACCCAGAGTTGGAACTGTTAGACAAAAGCGTGAATTGGAAATATGGAGAAAAACCATATCTTTCCATCCAGAGCATAGGAAAAAGGGGTCATTGTGAGCTGGAAATTGTATGAGGGAATCTCTATCACTTTTTTAAATCTATTTTTTTCTCCTAGCTTTGCCCCAAGGGTGGCCCCAGTCACACACTGCAGGTACACATGCCTAAAGTCCCAGGAAAAAACACATCTTTATGGCCAGAGGAACTGGGAAAAATGGGGTCCGTTGTTAGGGAAATCACATTTCTCACTCTCTCTTTCTCTCTCTCTCTCTCTCACTCTTCTCTTGTCGCATTAGTCTGTGGGTGGCTCCTGTCTGTGCAACTACATGGCAACATAGACAGCCAAAATTGCAGTAGAAACCTTGTGGTAGGTAAGTCTGTGTGTCAACTTGGTTGGGCCTGGTTGAGTGGCTGGGCAGCTGGATGTAGTATTCCCTATGATGAGAATGGTAATCAACTCCATGGTGGAATCTACTGTGAGCAGCTGAGTAGCTGCCTTAGGGATGTGGTCTACTGCCTGTATATAAGGAGAAGCCTTGGGGAACGGTCTCTAGCTTATGACACGCTTGGAGCCTGCATGTAACTGTGTTGTTGTTCAGCAGCCTGCTATGCTCTGCCAACCTTGGGACTTTCAATGGACTTAAATTAATGGCCTGCCATGTAGTTTAGTAATATTGGGACTGTGCCTTTTTACTAGTCAACCTTGGTCTTGTCAGCGACAGCAGCCAGCAGCTAAGTGAAGAAAAGCCTCCAGCTTCAGTGGGCCAGGAGCAGGAAGCAGGGCTGAAGCCCAAGGTTGAGGGGCTTTCACCCAGCCCCTGTTGTTGTTGTTGTTAAGTGCCGTCGAGTCGTTTCCGACTCATAGCGACCCCATGCACAGCAGAACAAAACACTGCCTGATCCTGCGCCAGCCCCACAATCCCTGCTATACTTGAGCCCATCATCACAGTCACCATGTCAATCCATCTCGTTGAAGGCCTCTCCCTCTTT
>NW_006921949.1:3329815-3332549 GCF_000298275.1 Orycteropus afer afer
CTCAATCCTTTGAAGATACCTAAAGATAATTCTTTTGAATTCCTTATCAGAGAGTTCCAATGCTGCTTCTTCCTCAGGGATATGTTCTGGGTCTGTATCCTGCTCCCTTGTTTCTACCACTTTATGCTGCTTATTTGTGTGGAGTGTGATGGTCTGTTGTCTCCGAGGTATCATGGTGTTGTTGTATTTAGATCTCTGTTAACTGTTTGTGAAGAGCAGGCAAGGTGGTTCAGGCTCTTCTTGGTGGATTTTTATCATTGGCCCATTGGTGGAGAAGGAGGTAGTGGCTCTTGCTCAGTAAGTGAAGGTGCAGGAGGTGAGGGTGTAGTTGTGTCTTATGGGGACTGTTGTTGTCTCCCGCTCAGTTAGACACAAATTACAATTGAATAACCATCAAAAGACTAAAAGCACATGGACAAAAAACACCCCATGTAATCACACAGGAACAGTAGCCAAAAAAAGAAAATAAGGAAAAATAATAAGAAAAAACAAGTAAACCTGTAATATCTGGGGATAGGACACTAAGAGAAAAAAAGTAGAGATGGAGTATAATGAAGAAAAAAAATGGGAAAAATGAAAAAGAAAACAAGGAACGAGGTTAATCATGAGAAAAAAGGGGAGGGGGAAACTTTAAATTAAAAAAAAAAAAATTCAACCAGGAACAGGGAAAAGAATAAATGCTGAAAACTAGGACCTGGGAGGGGAAGATTAATAATAAAAATAAAAAGGACAAAAGCATTAATAATAATAGTTGTTTTAAAACAGACAAATACAAGCAGACTAATCACCAGAAAAAAGAAAGCAAAAAAGAAAAAAAATAAAAAAAGAGAAAGAAAAAAAAAGAATCGGTGGAGGACAGAGCAGAACACCCAGGCACCGTCTGAGCACACAGACTGTGATGGAGTTCCTGTGGGCCCAGAAGGTAGGTGGCAGTGGGGGTTGGCCGCACCTCCCTTCACCAAGCAGGTGTGGGGTATAAGAGTAACAAGAGGAATGTCTTACCTTTTCTGTCTTGCAGGTCCGGAGTGTTCTTGGGGTTGCTGGAAAGCAGAATCTGTTCTCAAGCCCCAGGAATCTGCCACAGTGCTGTTTCTTTAAATATCCAAAATAGTCAAGCCGCTTTTAATCCTTCAAAATGGCGGCATCCTCCAAACCGGCAAAAGTCCGCAACTCAGCCCATCTTTCTCTTCACCTTCTCTGTTTATTCCCCAGCCACCGTGCACAGTCCTCCATGCAGTCCCTGGCTAGGTGGGCTGATTTTTTGGTTAATTCTTAGGTCCTACCACCACTCGGGGATCTCCAAGCTGTCTGTGCCGTCAGGATTTCTCAGGATTGCTGCCAGACCGCAGCTCCTTCTGTCTCCTTTTTTGGTATTTTCATGCAAATTCTGCTAGTTGGGGTTTAGTCTACTTCTATATCCTTTCTTTCAAGGCTCAGGGGTCCAGGATTATCTTCTGTATCTATGTTAATTGGTTTCCCTTTTCTTTGTTAAAAAGGGTCTGTGCAGTCTTTCTGCCTAGTCTGCCATCTTGATGGTCAGAAAAAGTCTTTGATTTTCTTCATGCTTCTTTGTGCTGGACTGGGAGAGACCAATAGGTGCATGTTATTAGATGGCCACTCACAAGGTTTTAAGATTCCATGGAACACAGAATTAGTGAGATTTAAGACAAATCTCTTAATTAATACTAACCTGTTAGAAGAACAACTAGTTGTTACTCACCAAAGTAAGATGTAGTACATTGTCTTTGTGGACTACATATGCCATTTGATCTTAGTATTCCCCTGAGACTATGCTCCTGAACTCCCAGCCCAGAAACTCATTTCCTCAAAGTCTCAGTTATGACTAAGAAGTTTTGATAATGTTGACCCCAGTGGTGGTGTTGTTGTCAGGTGCCGTAGAGTCAGCTCTGACTCATAGTAACCCTATGCACAATGGAACAAATCACTGCCCAGTTCTGCACTATCCTCACAAGCCTTGCTGTGTTTCTTGACCCTAATGTGGATATATTTGCATAAATACATATGCAGAAATATCCTCTGTCAAACGTATACATATTCATGGGGGTGATCCCATTCACCTTTGCACCTATATTCAGCTTGAGTGTTGACCTATGTACTCGCGCATACATTATTATTATTGCTATTGCAAGACTGCATATGTAATAGTGTTTACTTTTGTTGCCTTTTACTCTTTTACTCTTGTGCTCTTCCCAGTGTCTTCCTTTGCCTTGGTCATTTTGTGCTGACCTCCTCCCTATTGTATGTTGCCTTTCCCCTCATCCACGTTTATGCATGTCTACCCTCCAGCTGTTGCTCTGGGCCCCACTCAAAACTAGCAGCTTTCTGGGTCACTTGACAAATAGGCCACAGCAATACACCCAAATGAGGGATATGTTACCTCCAAAATCCAAAGAGGCCCACCAGATGTTGTGCCTCCTTTTTAGTTGTGTGGGAAGCCAGATACAATAACTTATTCTTCACTTTAGTAGGAATAGCTTAACATGCCCCACACCATTGGACCCCTAGAAATTTCACTGAAGTGGAAGGTGCCCGAATTTTTGTTGGGTTAATTTCCTAACCTCTAGCACACATATGCCTCACCAATAAGTCTAGCGTCATCGATACTTCTTCCTTACAAGGTCTAATCAGCATACTATCATCACTATAATGGACCAGTGTGATGTCTTGTGGAAGGAAAATGTGATCAAGATCCCTACGGACTAAATTATGACAT
>NW_006921949.1:3333889-3357774 GCF_000298275.1 Orycteropus afer afer
TTAATTGGCATTGTAATTCAGCCACCCTTACAATAAGACTCTGGCTTTGGTTTTTGGCAATATCAGCTCTGTTACTAGAAGAAATAAGGCTTTCTTTCAGAGCTCAATTGGAAATATTGAGGTCTTTTATGTGGTGCTTAAGCTCTGACTCAGCAGCCCTGAGCTCATATTGCTCTTTCACCACGTTATCTAGTGTAAGTAGAACCAACCAACCAGCTTTGTTATACTCCTCATGCTGACAAAATTGAAGAAAAGTATCAAATATGCGGTCACCCAGAGTCTCACTTTTCAAAAGTACTTGATCTATTGGTGGTGCTATTTTGCATATTAGTGTTGCCACCTCAAGCCATGGATTAGCAGGACCCTCTTTACTAACAGAAGCAGGGTCATCAGTGCCTTTATGATTAATCAAATTGGAGAACCAATTTAGGAAGGCCATCCTTATGATTTTGTCTCTCTAGAACCATTCCTGGTACCAAATGTGTTAGACTGGGTTCTCTAGAGGAGAAAAACTAGGAAAGCTTATAGAGAGAGAAAGAGAAATTTATCTTAGAAAAATGGCTCGCACACTTATAGAAGCTGGCAAGACCCAAGTTCTTGGATGAAACATCAAGCTGGAGGCTTTTCTTGACTCACAGAGCTGCAGGGGCTGAGGAGCTAAAGGTTGGCAGGCAGTATACTGGCTGTTGATGCCAACAAATGGCGAATCCAAGATCTCTAGGCCGAATGGTGGATTGTTCCCTCACAGACAATTGTAGGCAGAATTCCAGTCCAAAGAAGAGTGTCTCTTTCCCCAGGATGTCCGTAAATATACTGGAAGCAGGCCACACTGCTAGGGAAACTCTCTTTCAATGCATTGGCTGCTTAAAACATATACATCTGATCCCATCATTGGAACAACCCACGTCACAATTGCTTAAACCACTCAGAATCGTGGTCCAGCCAAGTTGACACACAGCTCCAACTATCACAAAGAGGAAGAAAAACAAGAAAAGAAAGGGTAGGGAAAGAAAGAAGAACCCAGAACAGAGATAGAGAAAAAAAAAGTGGCACAGCACTGGCAGTGGGGGCAGGGTTTGACCTGCCATTGAATGAGTGGGAGTAAGTGTGCTGTGTCTCTCTAGTTACTGGGCAGTTGTGCAAGGTAAGGGGGGAGGTCAAACTTCTGTGGTCACTGATGGGCCTATGTGGGTGCTGGTACAGGCCTGGGCAAGCTTAGCCAGTGTGATAGTTGGGGTTGTGTGTCAGGCTGGATGGACCTCAATTCTAAGTGGTTTAAGCAATTGTAATGTGGTTATTCCCATATGAGATCTGATATACATGCTTTGAGCAGCCAATCAGTTGAAAGGGAGTTTCCTTAGGGGTATGGTCTGCTTCCAATATATGTATGGATGTCCTGGGAAAATTGGGGAATCTTCTGTGGATCTGGATCCTGTCGTGTTGCCTACAACTGTCCGTGAGGGAACAATTCACCATTCCACCTGGTGATCTTGGATTCATCATCCATCGAAGTCAGCAGATATTACGTTGTTAGGTGCAGTTGAGTCATCCTTGACTCATAGTGACTCTATGCACATCAGAACAAAACACTGCCTGGTCCTGTGCCAGCCCCATGATCCTTGCTATACCTGAGCCCATCACTGCAGCCACTGTGTCAATCTGTCTTGTTGAGGGCCTTCCCCTTCTTCGCTGAGCCTCCACTTTACCAAGCATGATATCTTTCTCTAGGGAATGGTCCCTTCTTACAACATGACCAAAATAGGTGAGATGAAGTCTGGCCATTCTCCCTTCCAAGTAGCATTCTACCTGCACTTCATCCAGGACAGATTTGCTAGTCCTTTTAGTAGACCATGGTACTCTTAGCATTCTTCGCCAACACCACAACTCAAAAGCATCAACTCTTCTTCAGTCTTCCTTATTCATTGTCCAGCTCTCACATGCATAAGAGATGATTGAAAATACCATGGCTTGGTATTAGGAGACACACCTTAGTCTTCAAGGAGACATTTTTGCTCTTCAACACTTGAAAGAGGTCTTTTTTGCAGCAGATTTGCCCAATGCAATATGTTGTCTGATGTCTTGACTGCTGCTTCCATTGGCGTTGATTGTAGAATCAAGTAATATGAAGTCCTTGACAACTTCATCTTTTCTCTATTTATTGTGAAGCTGTTTATTGGACCAGTTGTGAGGATTTTTGTTTTCTTTGTGTTGAGACGTAATCCATACTGCAGACTGTAGTCTTTAATCTTCATCAGTAAATCCTTCAAGTTATCCTTATTTTCAGCAAGCAAAGTTGTGTCCTCTGTGTATCTCAGGTTGTTAACGAGTCTTCCTCCAATACTGATGCCTTGTTCTTCTTCATAGAATCCAGCTTCTTGGATTATTTGCTCATCATACAAGTTGAATAAGAATGGTAAAAGGATACAACCTTGATGCACTCCCTTCTTGATTTTGAACCATGCAGTATCCCCTTGTTCTTTTTGAACAACAACCTCCTGGTCTATGTACAGGTTCCTCCATTAGTATAATCAAGTGTTCTGGAATTCCCATTCTTTTCAATGTTATCCATAATTTGTTATGATCCACATAATCAAATACATTGGCATAGTCAATAAACATAAGTAAACATTTTTCTGCTATTCTTCACTTTCAGCTAAGATCCATCTGACATCAGCAATGATATGCCTCATTCCCTGTCCTCTTCTGAATCCAGCTTGCATTTCTGGAAGCTCTCCATCAATATATTGCTGCAACTGTTTTTGAATTATCTTCAGTAAGATTTTATTGCATGCGATATTAATGATATTGTTTGATAATTTCCACATTCTGTGGGATCAACCTTTCTTTGGAATGACAAATACGGATCTCTTTCAATCAGTTGGCCAGGTAGCTGTCTTCCAAACCTCTTGGCATAGCCGGGTGGGTGCCTCTAAGAGGGGCGTCCATTTGTTGAATCATCTCAATGGGTATTCCGTCAATTCCTGGAACCTTGTTCTTCACCAATTCCTTCAGTGCAGCTTCAACTTCTTCCTTCAATACCACTGGTTCTTGATCATATGTCACCTCCTGGAATGGATGAATATCAACCTGTTCATTTTGGTACAGTGACTCTGTATATTCCTTCCATTTTCTTTCGATGCTTCCTGAATCATTCAATATTTTGTCCATAGAATCTTTCAATATTGCAACTCAAGGCTTAAATTTTTTCCTCATTTCTTTCAGCTTGAGAAAGGCTGAGCACATTCTTCCCTTCTGGTTTTCAACTCCAGATTTTTGCACATTTCATTATAGTAATTGGCTTTGTCTTCTTGAGCTGCTCTTTGAAATCTGTTCAGCTGTTTTATCTTGTTATGTCTTCCACTTGCTTTAGCTACTCTCCTCTCAAGGGCTAGTTTCAGAGTCTCTTCTGGTATACATTTTGGTCTTTTCTTCCTTTCTTGTCTTTTTAATGACCTCTTGCTTTCTTTATGGATGATGTTCTTGATGTCATCCCACAATTCTTCTGGTTTTTGGTCACTGGTGTTCAATACATCAAATCTATTCTTTAGATGGTCTCTAAATTCAGGAAGGATATAATCAAGGTCATATTTTGGCTCTTGTGAACTTGTTTTAATTGTCCTCAACTTCAACTTGAACGTGCATATGAGAAGTTGATGCTCTGTTCTGCAATCAGCTCCTGGCCTTGTTTAGGCTGAACATATTGTATTTCTCTATCACCTCTTGCCACAGATATAGTCAATCTGATTCCTGTGTAGTTCATCTGTTGAAGTCCATGTATATAACTGTTGTTCATGTTGTTGAAAAAAGGTATTTGCCAAGAATAAGTTGTTGGTCTTGCAAAATTCTATCATGCAATCTCCAATGTTATTTCCATCACCAAGGCCATATTTCCAACTACTGGACTCTTCTTTGTTTCCAACTTTTGTGTTCCAGTCACCAGTGATAATCGACACATCTTGATTGCATGTTTGGTCAATTTCAGACTGCAGAAGTTGGTAGAAATGTTTAATTTCCTTATCTTTGGCTTTGGTGGTTGGTGTACAGATTTGAATAATATTTGAATAATGTTCTGGTTACCTAGTGCGACTCTGACAAGAATATACCACAAATGAGATGGCCTTAACAAACAGGAGTTTATTCTTACAATTTGGAGGCTTTAAGTCCAAGTTCAAGTGCCAGGATCTAGGCACTGGGTGAAAGCCCCTCAACCCTGGGGTCTAGCTCTGCCTCCTGTTACCAGCCCACTGGAGCTAGAGACATTTCTTCACTCAGACACCTGCTGGCTGCTGAGGCTGAAAAACCCAAGTTTGACAAGTAAAAAGGCACAGTCCCAATGTTACCAAACCACACGGCAGGCGATTAACTTAAGTCCACTGTAAGTCCCAAGTTCATCAGAGCATAGCAGGATGCTGAGCAAATGACATGGCTACATGCAGGGCCCAAGCATGCCATAGGCTAGAGACCATTCCCAAGCCTTCACCTTATATACAGGAAGCAGACCATATCCCAAAGGCAGCTACTCAGCTGCTTGTGGTAGATCCCTCCATGGAGCTGATTGCCAGTCTCATCATGGGGAATAACTACCACCAGCTGCCCAGCCAGTCAACCAGGCTCAGCCAAGTTGACACACAAACATAACTACCACAAATAATCTGAAAAATATTAACTGGTCTTCCTTGTAGGCATATGGATATTATCCTATCATTGACAGCATTGTACTTCAGGACAGTCTTTGTGATAATGAATGCCACACCATTCCTCTTCAATTTGCCATTCCCAGCATAGTAGATCATAGGGTTGTCTGATTCAAAATGGCCATTATACTGCCTGCCAGTCTTGAGCTTGTCAGTCCCTACAGCTGTGTGAATTGGGAAAAGCCTCCAGCTTGATGTTTGATTCAGGAACTTGAGACTTGCCAGCCTCTATAAGTGTGTGAGCCATTTTCCTAAGATAAAATTTTCTTTCTATCTATCCATCTATCTATCTATCTATCTAGTTGTAGATAGACAGATAGGTAACTTTTAGTTAGGACAGGTACTCTAGAGAGTTTTACTTGTCTAGAGTACCTGTTAGGACAGGCACTCTAGAGAGTTTTACTTCTCTAGAGTACCTGTCCTAACATAGCCAGTTATCTGGTTTCTGCCTGGATCAGAACACTGCTCACAATAATTCAAAATGAGTGCTATTCCAGTTGGCAGTTTACTGCTCCTTGCTCACTGTTTTCATTCAGTCTCTTCCTTTCATCAGTATTTGATCTACTTCTTTATCCTTCCCTTTGAAGCTTTGGGTTCCAGGATAGTCATCCATATTTGTTTGATTTAGTTACCCAAGTCTTTGTTGTAGAGGGTCTGGGTAGTGTACCTGCCTAATCTGCCATCTTGGATCTTCCTCTAGAAAATATTTTTAATTTAATGGAAAGGAATGTACACCATCTCAAAACCTGAAGACAGCTTCAAAGAGAATTTTATAGCATTAAATGCTTATATTAGAAAAGAACAAGTTCCCAAATCAATAATCCAGGCTTCTACTTTAAGAAATTGGAAAAAGAAAAAGAAATGAAACCCAAAGCATGCAGAAGAAAGGCAATTATAATAATAAGCAGAAATCAATGGAGTTGAAAACAGAGAAATAGAGAAAAATCAATGAATTTAACAGCTCACAGCAACTGTGAAGACAACAATCAGCATTGTCAATACCAGAAGGACCAGAATGGACCATGTCCTTGAAGAATTGTGGTTGTTGCTAGTGCTTTTCAAGTAAAATCCCTTTGAAACTCAACTTTAAGATGAGAAAAAACAAAAGAAGTGTATGTTTAAGTTAAAATATGTATTAAATGCAATTAAATACTTTTGAACATTAACCCTTTCGTTTCCATTTAAAGATTGATGACTAATCTAGTGCTTCAGATTTTCAAAAGTCCTTGCTTCTCCTCTGTAAGATTTCCACTAGGTGATAAGGAAATTTGGCTTGTGATTTCAAGTATAATTTTTACAAGAGTGATTTTATAGATTTGAGAATTATATTTTATCCCATAGGTATCATTTCTAGCTCTGAATTCAACCTTAACCTTAACCAATATAAAAATCTACTTTCCTTTGGTAAGCGATTACTTTTTTTTAACATATTCCACGTCACCTTGTTTTGTATTCAGCATATAATTAATGATACCAGAAAACAGATACCTGAAACCACTATAGTCATTTTAGGCAGAAAGGAATTCAGCATATTAAGGGATGGAGAAGCAGGGTCTACATTGTACTTCGAGGAATGACTCAGAGTAATATTATAAAGCTAGCCTACTGCTCCTTAGAATCAAGAATGGCCAGACTTCATCTCACCTACTTTGGTTATCAGAAGGGATCATTATCTGGAGAAGGATATCATGCGTGGTAAAGAGGTGGGTCAGTGAAAAAGGGGAAGACCCTCAACAAGATGGATTGACACACAGTGGCTGCAATGATGAGCTGAAGTAGAGCAAGGATAGTGAAGGTGATGCATGACTGGGCAGTGTTCTGTTCAGTTGTATACTGGGTTGCTTTGAGTTGGAGCTGACTTGGTGGCACCTAACAACAACAACAACAATAACAAAAGCCAACCAGTGGAGGTGTTGTCTCTTCTACAATAGTTAAATTGTGGGGTCTATAGGCTGCCATTGCAGTCACTGGTTCTAGAAATATACTGACTTATATGTGTTCCAACTATCAGGGAAGTAACACAAAAACTTTTAAACACAGGAATAAACTACTTTGTCTACAATCTCAGGAGATCTGGTGGCATAGTGGATAAGGCACATGACTGCTAACTGGAGGGTCAGTGGTTCAAATCTACCAACTGCTCCACAGAAAAAAAACTGGTCGATCTATTTCCATAAAGATTTACAGCTTTGGAAACCCAATGGGTTGCTATGAGTCAGAAACAACTCAATGGCAGTGAGTTTATCTACAATCTAGAGATTAGGAAGCTGCTGCCAGAATGTTTGTGGAGTCATGTCATGCTCAGCTGCTAGATCTGCACTGACAAAAATGGATATCTTGTGTCCTGCTTTTTAGCACACTTAAAGCTTGAACCTTAAGCATCTCAGCTTCAAAATAAAAGAAAAACTCTCTGCCTCCTTATCAACAGAAGTAGCAGAAGAGGCAAAAACATGGCATCATCCTTGTGTACACCCTCTGTTTTGGTTACTTAGAGATGCACTAACAGAACAGGCTTTAACAAACGGGCTTTATTCTCTTACAGTTTAGGAGGATAGAAGTCCTAGGGGCTGGATGAAAGCCCCTCAACGTTGGGCTCCAACTCCACCTCTTGCTCTTGGCCCACTGAAGCTGGAGGCTTCTCATAACTCAGACAACTGCTGGCTGTTGAGGCTAACAAACCCAAGGTTGACAAGTAAAATGTCAGAGTCCTAAATTTATCAAGCAACATGGCAGGCCACTAGTTCAAGTCCAGAAACAGTCTCAAGATCGGCAGACAACATAGCATGCCACTGAGATGAAGACTTGGCCAGATGCAGGATCCAGATGTGCCAAAATGCTCAAAACCTTTCTCAAAGTGTCTTCTTATATACTGGAAGCAGACCACATCTTAATTAAGAGCATATATGCAACATGAATGGCCAACATTGTTTTCAGGGGGAACCAACTGAAAGCATTCCCCTTATGTACAGGTACAAGACAAGGATGGCTTTTTATCATCACTCCTATTCAATACTGTATTGGAAGTACCAGACAGAGCAATAAGACAAGAAAGGGAAATAAAAGGCTTCTACATTGGCAAAATAAAAGAACTAAACCTACCTTCATTTCAGATGATATGACATATACATAGAAAATTCCAAGGCTCTGTAAGAAAAATAGTGGAACCAACCGAAAGATGAGCCAACAGAAAGTGGAAATTATCAAACAATATCATTAATTATCACACGCAAGTAAAATCTTGCTGAAAATAATTCAAAATCGGTTGCAGCAGTATGCTGACGGGGAAATTCCAGAAAAGCAAGCTGGATTCAGAAGAGGATGTGGAACAAGGAATATCATTGCTGATGTCCAATGGATCTTAGCTGACAGCAAAGAATACCAGAAAGATGTTTACCTATGTTTCATTGACTATGTGAAGGCATTGAATTGTGTGGATCATAACAAATTATGGATACTATTGAGAAGAATGGGAATTTCAGAACAATTGATTGTGCTCATGAGAAACTTGTATATAGACCAGGAGGCTGTCATTTGAACAGAACAAGGGGATACTGCATGGTTTAAAATCAGGAAAGTTGTGTGTCAGGGTTGTATCCTTTCACCATACTTATTCAACCTGTATGCTGAGCAAATAATCTGAGAAGCTGGACTATATGAAGAACGTGGCATCAGGATTGGAGGAAGTCTCGTTAATAATCTGCGATGTGCAGACAACAAACTTGCTTGTTGAAAGGGAAGATGACTTGAAGCACTTACTGATGACAATTAAAGACTACAGTCTGCAGTATGGATTACACCTCAACATAAAGAAAAGGAAAATCCTCACAACTAGACCAATAAGCAGCATCACAATAAATGGAGAAAAGATTGAAGTTGTCAAAGATTTCTTATTACTTGGTTCCACAATGGAAGCAGCAGTCAAGAAATCAGACAATGTATTGCACTGGGCAAATCTGCTTGCAAAAGACCTCTTTAAAGTGCTGAAGAGCAAAGATGTCTCCTTGAAGACTAAGGTGTACCTAATCCAAGCCATGGTATTTTCAATCACCACATATGCATGCAAAAGCTGGACAATGAATAAAGAAGACCAAAGAAAAATTGAGGCTTTTGAGTTGTGATGCTGGGGAAGAATACAGAAAGTACCACAGACTTCCAGAAGAACTAACAAATCTGTCTTGGAAGAAGTGCAGCTGGAATGCTCCTTGGACGCAAGAATGGCCAGACTTCGTCTCACCTTCTTTGATCAAATTGTTAGAAGGGACCAATGCCTGGAGAAGGATATCATGCTTGGTAAAGTGGAGGGTCAGCAAAAAAGGGGAAGGCCTTCAATGAGGTGGATTGACACAGTGACTGCAACAATGAGCTCAGGTATAGCAAGGATTGTTAGGCTGGTGCAGGACCAGGCAGTGTTTCATTCTGTTGTACATAGGGTTGCTATAAGTCAGAGCCAACTCAACGGTACCACCAACAACAATAACTGAAAGTTTCAGCAAAGTGGCAGGGTAGGAGATCAATGTACAAAAATCAGTTGGATTCCTTTGTACTAATGAAAAGAACTCTGAAATGGAAATCAGGAAAACAATACCATTTATAATAACTACCTCAAAAAAATGAAATTCTTAGGAATAAATCTAAGCAGAGATACAAAAGACTTATAGAAAGAAAACTAGAAAAGATTATTATAAGAAACAAAGAGACATACATAAATGGAAGAATATAGCATGATCATGGACAGTAATATTTAATATCATGAAAATGTAAGTACTACCCAAAGTGATCTACAGATATAATCCAATCCCAATCCAGACTCCATCATCTTTCTTGAAAGAGATGGAAAAACTAATCACCAACTTTATACGGAAAGGAAGGAGACCTCAGTTAAGTTAGGCACTAATAAAGAAGAGCAAAGTAGGTGGCCTCATATTCCCCATTATCAAAACCTACTACATAATCCTGGTACTTAAAACAGCCTGGTCTTGGTACAACAAAAGACACATAGACCAATGGAACAAAATTGAAAACTCAGCAGTAAATCCATACACCTGTGGATAGGTGATTTTTAACAAAGGGCCAAAACTCATTAAATAGGTAAGAGATAGCCTCTTTAATAAATGATGCTGGCAGAACTGGATATCCTTTTGCAGAAAAATGAAATAAGACCCATAACTTACACCATATATAAAAATGAACTCAAGTTGGAACAAAGACCTGAATGTGAAACCTAAAATCGTAAAGACCATCAACAAAAAAATAGGGACAAATTTAGAGAACCTAATTCAGGGCCTAATTACTATCGAACATAACTAAAAATGCACAAACACCAGAAGACAAAATAGAAGAGTAGGACCTCCTAAAAATTAAACATTTGTGTGCATCAAAAGATTTCACCAAGTGTGAAAAGAGCACCCATGGACTGGGGAAAAAAAAGTTTGGCAATGACACATCAGACAAGGAGATAATCTCCAAAATTTATAGAAAATTTCAACACCTTAACAACAAAAAGACAATCCAATTGAAAAATACGCAGAGGACTTGAACAGACACTTTGCCAAAGAAGGCATTCAGGCAGCTGACTAATGCAAGAAGAAATGCTTAGCCATTAGAGAGATTCAAATCAAAACAATGAGATATCATTGCACCCCAACACTAACAGCAAAATTAAAACACACAGAAACCAACAAATGCTGTTGAGGGTGTGGAGAGACTGGAACCTTCATACACTGCAGTTGGGACTGTAAAATGATGCAACCGCTGTGGGAAGCGATATGGTGCTTCCTTAACAAGCTGGAAATAGAAATACCATATTATTCAACAATCCCACTGCTAAGTATATATCCTAGAGAAATAAGGGCCATGATACAAACAGAATTATGCACACCTATGTTCATGAGAGCACTATTCACAATAGTAAAAAGATGGAAACAACCTAAATGCCCATCAATGGAGAAATGGATTAACAAACTATGGTATATACACACAATGGAATTCTACGCAATATTAAAGAACAATGATGAATCTGTGAAACATTTCACAACATAGATGAACTTAGAGGACAAGGTGCTGAGTGAAAGTAGTCGATCGCAAAAGGAAAAATATTGTATGAGACCACTACTGTAAAAAGTCAAGAAAAGGGTTTCACAAAAAAAAAATATATATATTCTTTGAGGGATATGAGGGGTGGGTAGGGAAGGGAAGGGAGGGTAAACCACTAACCAGAGGGTAGACACATACTATCTTGGGTGAAGGGGAAGGCAAAACAACAATAACAACAACAAAGTAATAATAAAAGCAGTCAGGAACTTTACTTGCAAAAGTCCTTTAAGGAAATCACTCAAGGATGTTGTGATAGTTGGAGCTGTGTGTCAACTTGGCTGGACCACAATTCTGTGTGGTTTGAGCTGTTGTGGTGTGGTTGTTCCCATGATGGGATCAGATGATTATGTTCTGAGTGGCCAATCTGTTGAAAGGGTGTGGCCTGCTTCCAGTATATCTGTGGACATCCTGGGAGAGGAGACATTCTTCTGTGGATCACGATTCTGTTGTGCTGCCTACAACGGTCTGTGAGTGAACAATACACCATTTGGCCTGGAGATCTTGGATTCGTCATTCCTTGGAGTCAACAGCCGGTGGACTGCCTGCCAGCCTTGAGCTCCTCAGCCCCTGCTGCTGCAAGAGTCTCCAGCTTGACGTGGAAAAGCTTCCAGCTTGACCTTTGATCCAGGAACTTTGGGCTTGCCAGCTTCTGTAAGTGTGTGAGCCATTTTCCTAAGATAAATTTCTCTATATATACATATACATAAGCTTTACTGGTTTTATTTCTCTAGAGAACCCAATCTAACACAGATGTTCTCTAGCAAAATGAGGGGAAAGCCAAGAAGACAGAGGACTCAGGAAAGATTGAATCCAATCTAGGGGACTGACACCATATTATTTTGTAATGTACAGAGATAGAAAGATAGTGGTTCCCAAAGCTGGAGAATTATTGGATGATTCATCTTATTGGAAGCATTCTAGTTCTAGCAGCAACAATGGGTGGCTGGAGAAGTCCCTGAGAACATTCAGCAATGTCTTCCATGGCATCTACCTCAGGCAATGACCCAGCAGGAACAGTTGGGTTAATCCCATCAAACTGAGGTGGAAGGGATAATGGTTTTACAGTAATCCTTTCAGATGGGAAGGATTCAACAGAATTTACAGAATTTATCCTCATCTTCCTAACTATCTGCCCATATGTCCCCATTCCAGGTTTCAAGATCCCATTTTTTCACAGGATGTCCATAAATATATTGGAAGCAGGCCACATCCCTAGGGAAACTCCCTTTCAATGGATTGGCTGCTCAAAACATATACATCTGATCCCATCAAAGAATAACCCACGTCACAACTGCTTAAACCACATAGAATTGTGGTCCAGCCAAGATGACGCACAGCTCCAACTATCACAGTATCTGAATGTCTGTTGCTATAGGTCCCAGAAATACCGTGGTCACTTCCATGCCTAAGATTTTTTTTGTGCAATTGTTCCTGCAAGTCCATTAAGTTCCTTGATCTTCCTACAAATTTTGTTTTGTTTAAACTGGCTGAAGTCTACTAAAATTCCTAAAGCTGCCCTAGGTCTCATCTCTTCTCAAGTTTTGGTTAGTCAATTATTTCTGTCATTCCTGTCATCATCGTCTCCATCTTCCTTTCTGTCCAAGTTAGATGGATCCATTTGTTAATAATAAAAATAAATAAAATTGTAATGTCAATAATAAGGTTCCAAAGCTAATTCACTAGAGACATAAACTAATAGTGAGTTCTAGGTCCTGAAGGAAAAGGGTCTAGTGGTTAGGACAAAGGAAAACTATGATAGTATATTCTTCTTTTCTGGAAGAGTCCTATTTAAAAACTCACTCACCCTATCCATCTGTCTGTTTATCTATCTATCTATGATCTGCTGTATTTCTTCTCCAATAGTGCACCCACATAAATGTACACACATATATAACAGAAATGACAAAATTATATTAAAAAGTTCTGGCATAGCACACCAGTGCATATACCATGCATGTGAAGCCAGGTGGCAGGACGGTGTGGGTGTGGGCACACACTGCCCTGGCCCTGCAAGGCCTCTGGGTAGCCAGTCAGATCCTTTTCATCTGAGTAACAGGTATGTGATCCCTCTGTGCCCACGGCTGCCCCATGGTGTCCGTATAGACAGGAGATTCAAAAGGCCCAAGTGCGGTGGCTGGCTATCTGGATGGCAGAAAAGGTGGCACATGGCTGTGGCATGCCGGCCTCACCTACCTGAGTGGCCTCTCCAGCCCAGAATGTGCTGCTCTGACAAAGGCTTTTTCCAGGGCAGAAAATATGATTTTTTCCTGCATTGGAGAAAGCAGAATCCTGCTGAGAGAGGGGCTGCTTTAGAAACTCAAGAGTAGTCTGGCAAGGATCGGCTGCTGGGAACCAAACCTCTGCATCAACAGGCACCAACAAGAAAACTTAAATCCATTGGACAGGGAAAAAACGTGAAACTGAAGTCAGCAACATGTAAAAAATATTGGTATAGTGTGGTTATGAAAATAACGGGAGTTATGCAGTATGTGAAAACCTGTACTACACGGTTTATTACTATGAAAGCATGGTACACACGCTCAGTTCTCATCTCATTTCTAACCAGTCTGTTAACCTTTCTTCCTGTGCTTTCATCCTGTCCTAAGACTATACTAAGCACTCCTCATTCAAAGACTACTTATAGATTCTTCTTACTTGAAATTGCTTCTAAATTATTTCCTTAAATTTCCTTTTAAGTTCCATAGAGTGGATTCACATATTTTACTTGTTAGAGAAGCAAAACAAGATTAAACAAAGGCACCAAAGCTTTTTCTTGCAAGTACTGTATAGCCTGTACTCATCATAGAAGTCTCTTCAGCAGGAAGACATAGAGAGGTACATGAGAGGTACAGACAACAAAGATGAACCTTTTGCACATACAGTACTGCATTGTCAGTGATGGCAAACATTGACCTATGGGTGGATAGATGGGTGGACAGGCTGAATGATTAGGTATGCCGATGCAGGGAGTGTGCCCATGACCATGTATAGGGTTGGCAGACCATATTTCTGTAAGTGTGTTTGTATGTTATGTAAGAATTTCTAGGTATATAGCAGAGCTGACAAGGGACAAGGCTGTAGTCATTTCTTGGCCATAGCCAAGGAACACACCCAGAGGAACAAGTAGTTGGATCTGTGGGCTTGGGACCATGGTCACAGGGGACATTGAGCTCAATTGGCATAACATACTACACAGAAACTTGTTCCACATCCTACTTTCGTGAGTAGTGACTGGCATCTTAAAAGCTTGCAAGCGGCCATCTAGATACAACCATGGGCACTATGTAGGGTCCTGGGCATGATGATTTATGCTCAACCACTAACCTAAAGATTGACAGTTTGAACCCATCCAGCAGCACCATGGAAGAATGGCCTGGCAATCTGCCTCTTTAAAGATTACAGCTAAGAGAACCTGATGGAGCAGTCCTACTCTCTAACACGTGGAGTCACCATGAATCCTAATTGACTTGATGGGAGTGGGTTAGGTTTTGGTTGGTATGGCATAATTTTGAGTCATTACTGGTTCATTAGTTGAATTCTTACCTTCCACAAGGGAGACCTGGGTTTGATTCCCAGCCAATGCACCTCGGGTACAGCAACCTCTCATTGGTCAGTGGAAGCTTGTGTGGTGCTATGATGCTGAACAGATTTCACTGGATCTTCCAGTCTAAGACAGACTAGGAAGACAGTCCTGGTGATCTACTCCTGGAAATGACTCAATGAAAATGCTATGTCCAATCCACAACTGATTATGAGATGGCACAGGCACAAGCAGTCTTTCATTCCACTGTGTGTGGTGTCATCATGAGTTGGGGGCCAACCTGATGGCAGCTAACAACAATGTGGCACTATTTACCCAGTCCCCTAAGCCAGAAACCTCAATTCCTCTCTCTGCTTTACCATCAACAGGTGATTACTAAGTCCTGCTGTTCTGATTACCGAGTGCCGCTCTGACAAGAATATATCACAAATGGGATGATGGCTTGAAGAAACAGGAGTTTATTCTCTAATATTTTGGAGGCTTTAAGTCCAATTTCAAAGTGCCAGGCTCTCGGGGCTGGGTGAAAGACCCTCAATCTTAGGCTTTAGCTCTGACTCCTCCTCCTGGCCCACTGAAGCTAGAGGCTTTTCTTCACTCAGACAGCTAGCTGCTGGCTGAGACTGACAAGCCCAAGGTTGACAGGTAAAAAGGCACCGTCCTGATGTTACCAAACCACATGGTAGGTCATTAATTCAAGTCCATTGAAAGTTGCAAGGTTGGCAGAGCATGGCAGCCTGCTGAACGATGACTTGGCTACATGCAGGGTTCAAGTGTGCCATAAGCTGGAGACCATTCCCAAAGCTGCTTCTTATATACAGGAAGCAGACCACGAACCCAAAGCAGCTACTCCGCTGCTCCAATAAATTCCACCATGGAGTTAATTACCAATTGCACCATGGGGAATAACTATATCCAGCTGCCCAGCCACTCAACCAGGCCCAGTCACGTTGACACACAAACTTAACCACCACACCTGCTAAGTGTGCTGCTTTTACAACCTTCTGAACTAGTGGTTCTGAAAGTGTGGTTCTTAGATCAACAGCATCACCTGACAACTTGTTAGAAATGTAAATATTTAGGGCCCACTCCAGAGCTACTGAGTCAGAAACTCTAGAGATGGGGCCATTAATCTGTTTTAACAAGCCTGCTACATGATTCTGGTCCACAATCAACTTTGAGAACCACTGTTTGAAACTATTGGCATGTGCTGTCAAGTTGGACTTGACTCATAGTGACCGCTCCTTGGGTTTCCTAGACAGTATCACTACATAACTAGATTGCCCAACTTTCCTTCCTAGGAGTGGCCAGGTTTCTAGTTAGCAATCAAGTGCCTTAGGCACTACACTATAGTGATTGTTAATCCTTGGGACCCATTTTTGGGCTTCAGGAGCACCAAGAAGCACAGGTAAGGGTACCTAATACTTCTTATGTTTTTCTGAGTGGATAGCTTTTATTCCTCTTATCTTCATATGAGGTCAAAGACTCTCAAATTTGAAATAATTCCTGTGTTCCATTACTAGCACTTACCTTGGTTTAGAACCTCATCATATTTTAGCTAGATTACTACAATAATTCCCTCACAGTCCCTTTGCCTTTAGTCTCGACTCTTCAGTTCATCTCCATGTTGCAGGTAGAGTGATTTCTCCAAAGCATGAATCTGATGGTCATTCTCCTGCCCAAAGATCTTCAATGGCTGCCATCAGTTTATGAGACCTCTTATCATAAATACCCTTCATCAAGTCTTATTCTTCTGCATATTTTCCTAGTCATTCTGCCTTTGTGCTAATAAAAAACTTTGGCTATCCCAAACATCACTTAGTACTCCCATACCTTCTGCCTTTGTACATTCTGCACACTCAGCCTGAAATGCCCTTTCACTGCTCCTTCCTCCCTAATTCTTAAATGTTTAAGATTCAACTCAAACATCATCTCTTTTGTCAAATCTTTGGTTAGGGTTAAAGTGGCCCTCCTATGTGCTTCCAATTTCCCCTATTTTTACCCATATGGCAGCAGTTCTCAAATGTTTTGGTTTAAGACCCTTTTATATTCTTAAAACTTGAGGACTCCAAGGAACTTTTAGTTACATTGAGTCAGCTGACTCATGTGGACCTTATGTATAACAGAACAAAACGTTGCCAGATCCTGTACACCATCTTCATGATCACTGGATGCTTGAGTACATCGATTTGGCTACTGTGTCAATCCATCTCATTGAGGGGTTTCCTTCATTTCAAGTGACCCTCTGCTTTACCTACCATGATGTCTTTTTCCAGTGATTTGTCTTCCCTGATGACATGTACGAAATAAACAAGCCGAAGTCTCGCCATCCTCATTTCTATATTTACCATATAAGAAATTAAATTTGAAATAAAAAAAAAATTAATTTAAAAATAACAATAAACTGTTTTGTTAATATAAATGATTTACTTTTATGATAAAATCACATTTTTGAGAAAAATTTGTGAAAAGAGTGGCTTTAATTTACAATTTTTAGACCTGTTTAATATCTGGTTTAATAAACAATAGCCAGATTCACAAATCTATTTCTGCATTCAATCTGCAGTAATACAATTTGTTTGCAATATATGAAGAAAACTTGATCTCATAGAGTTGGAAAATGGAAAAGTATTTTCATAGCCTTTTCAGATAATTCTAGATATTCTTCTTTGATACTACATCAAACTCAACAAGTAGTTGTTTTTTTAGAGTGTACCAGCAACATGGAATATGAATCTGAAACCGTATCAATGGACTTTTCATATTCTTCTGCATTAAAATCTACTGGTCTATCTTGTATTTTGAATGAATCTCTTTGATTTTCTATCAGTATGCATTGGTCATTTGAGAAAGTAAATTGTTCATTGATTTATGGAGATCTTCTGAATGTTGACACATTCCACTAAACAATATCAAAAACCTTACATTTATTGATATTATCAGTAATTTCATCAAAGGCTTTAACTATTGGCACGTTGTCAAGCTCAAGGTGGTCGACACAAGTTTTCAAAAAAATAATCACATAAGTGTTTTTTCTGAAAATAACAATCCCACCTGGACATACAACAAAATACTTTCCATTTTGTCTCACAAATTAAAAAGAGATGTACATTAAAGTGTTGTTGTTATTTGCCATCGAGTTGGCCCCAACTCATAGCGACCCCTCCTTGGGTTTCCGAGGCAGTATCACTACGGAAGTAGGATTGCCCAACAACCTTCCTTACGAGGAGTGGCTGGTGGGTTTGAACCGCCAGCCTTCTGGTTATCAGTCAAGTGCCTTAGGCACTATGCTACCAGAGCTCCCACATTAAAGTGAGGATTCAGTAATTTTTACTTCTTTGTCAAGGACATTGAGTGATATTACCTTATTTAAACATTTTTACATTTTTTATACTGTGAATGCATGGCAGGGAATACAAATACAACTCCTAGTGATGCCTGCTATGGTGCTAGCAGTTTTACCCACATTGCTTTTACACCATCAATCCAAATGTCTTCAAACTGAAAATGTCAATAAAAAGTCTTACTGTTACATCATTTTGACCTTGAGGACCCCCAGGGTTCTGTAGACCAGACTTTTGAGAAGAGCAGCCCTATAGTCTTCTATATTACTGTAATTTGTTTCTTATTTGATTGCAAATTCTGTAGACTGTAACTATCTTTATGTGCTCTTGTCTAACAGTGTCTGGTAAATAACACTCAATAAAAACCTGCAGAATAAGCAAATTACAAGTTATAAATTACCACACAGCCTTATTTTAGTGCTTTCTTCCATAACTTAATCCAAATTTACACATTTTGTAAAAATTTCCATTAAGACGCAGGTCAATTTTTTAAGTAGTTGGGGGTTGGTGCGCTGCGCATATACAATAATGACTTGCAGGCCTAGTGGTTAGGCGCTGGGCTGCTGAGAGGTTGGCAGTTCAAACTCACACCCAAAGGTTAACCATTGCTGTCGACTCATTCCGACTCAAAGCGACTCTACAGAGCAGAGTACTGCCCCATAGGGTTTCCAAAGCTATAAATTTTACGGAAGCAGACTGCCTCATCTTTCTCCCGCTGAGCGGCTGGCATTTGACTGCTAACCAGAAGGCTGGCAGTTCAAACCCACCAGCCCCTCTTGGGAAGGATGACAAGGCAGTCTACTTCCACAGAGACACCGCCTCGAAAACCCAACGAGGGGTCGCTATGAGTCGGAACTGACTTCACGGCAGTGAGTTTGGTTTGTTTTGTTTTTGGCCGAACCCTTAACTACTGCCCTACTAGGGCTTATCCCCGTAAAGATGGCAGCCAAGAAAACCCTATAGCATAGTCCTACTCTTGTCACCAGAGCTCTGGTAGCGTAGTGCCGAAGGCACTTGCCTGCTAACCAGAAGGCTGGCGGTTCAAACCCACCAGCCACTCCTCCGAAGGAAGGAGTATCACTACTTCCCTAGTGATACTGCCTGGAAACCCAAGGAGGGGGTCGCTATGACTCGGGTACCACTCGACGGCACAAAACAACAACAACACTCTTACCACATGAGGTTGCTATGAGTCCTAATCCATTTGATGGTACCCAAGAACAATATAGTTTTGTTAAGTATCAGTGATGCTCGAAAGTCCTTCCCCCTTCACACACCAGAAGGCCGCTATGTTTCCCAGTCCAACCCAGAGTAGAGACTGGAAAGAGCTGGATCTGCTAGGATCACAAGCTTTTAAGGGTACAAAATCGATACCCTGGGAGCAGGAGGAAGGAACAATACCCACAACACCTGGGATCTAGTCCGAGCCCGGAGCAGCCCAACATCCCCGGGGTTGCCGGAGGGACGCTTCCGGCTGGCGCGTGCAGCTCTGGGGAGCAGTGGAGTTGTGAAACTGGTGGCTAGACCTGCCCGGTGCTGTGAATTCGCCAGCGGGAGCGCGCTCGCGGCCGTACGTTCTCCGCTTTCCCAGCTCTGTCGCTGACGCGTCGTAGACGTTGGGGAGCGGGGAGGCAGCACGGCGGGCTCGGGATGAACAGCAGCGGCGGCTTCGGTTTGGGCTTGGGCTTCGGCCTCACTCCTACGGCGGTGATTCAGGTGACGAATCTGTCCTCGGCGGTGACCAGCGAGCAGATGCGGACGCTTTTTTCCTTCCTAGGAGAAATCGAGGAGCTGAGACTCTACCCCCCGGAGTAAGTGCTCGAGCTCGGCTGGGGGAGGGGCGCAGGCGCCATAGAGACCTCAACCGAGGCTTGAGGGAGAGCGGGGACTGGGGCGCGCGGCGCCCGGCACGTGACCGGCTGGGCTTACCTTAGTGCCCATATTTGATTAGGGCACCGTGATACAGTGCCCTGCTGTCCAGCTCACCTCTTTAGTCAGATTTTGGAGCCTAATTTCTACACGGAGCCCTTATAAAGGATTTAGAGAGGTTACCTTTTTATGCCTCCGGTACTTGCTGTGGTCGCTACTGCGTCTTCGGATTCAGTGCTTTTTTTTTTTTCCCGAATTTAAGATGGCCGCAGGTGGGCCTAGAGTAGTCCTCATGGCGAACGCCTGATAGCGTCTATGCCATGTGAAAATCGTGGGTGTTGCACCCGACAAACTGTCCAGTTACACCACTACTTTCAGGCCATTACCGCTGATTAGAAAATAGTTGATGACAGGGGAATTAGGGCTTTATTTGTTTCTCGGGGAGGTGTTCAGAGACTTAGTATTTTTTTGGTTGGATCACATTCATGTTTTTAAAGATTATGTCTAGTCGCCCTTTCGGCAACAGATTAAATTTTTCTCCTGTAAAGTCACACTACGTCAAGCCATTCAGAAAAAGTGTTAGTCGATGCACGATTATCCTTGCTGCATACTTACAAAGTCTGGATTACAGCTGGCATTTACAGGCCGCGCGGCCACTTCATAATTAGTATGTTTTAATTTCCCTTCTACGGTGTTACGTACTCTTAAAACTTGTAAGGGATTTGCAGGTTTTTCACGGTCCTACATCCAGGAACATTTTTTTTTTTTGAAACAGTACAGCTTAGAATCTCAAAATCTTCCATATTTTATTAAAAATCTGTTAAAGGATGGGGTGGTAGTTTCCAAGTTCTTAAAATTTCCATTTGATTTGATTTATTTCATAGTGAACTTATTTTCGGTTCTAGACGTATTTTTCCTTAATTGTCCATCTCAGTAAGTATAAAACAGCTCTCGGCTGCTGAGAGGTTGGCTATTTCGAATCTGTCAGCCGCTCTGCGGAAGAAAGATGTGGCAGTCTGCTTCCGTGAAGATTTACAGCTTTGTCCTATCTGGTCGCTGAGTCTGAATCTACTGGATGGCAGTAGGTTTTTCGTTTTGGTACGGCATAGATATGGCTAAAACTTAGTGTTGGCGTTTTTAAATTTTATCTTTTAAATTTTTCTCCTCTACTTTTTGCTTTGAAACATTTCAAACGCACAAAAACTAGAAAGAACAATACGTTTAATACTGATACTTCCTTTTCTGTCATTGATCAGTTGTTTGCTGTAGTTGCTTGCTTTTTCTCTTTAGGTATACTCACTCTCCCCCATCTTTTTGAAAATAGTGGCAGACATTCTGACTTAATCCCAAACATTTTAGCAGGTATCTCTTAAGAACAAGACAATCCTTTACATACCTACAGCAGTGGTATCTTATCCAAGAAATTTAACGTTGAAAAAAAAAATATAGCCTGTAGTTCAGTTCATATTCAAATATCCCAATCATTCTTTTTTTTTTTTTCTTTTGATTTTTGCTCCGAAATATAATCAGATCACTCACTGCATTCATCTATCTCAATAGCTCTGTGTCACCTCATTTTGGTCTGTCTTGACATTGACGTTTTGTCTTAGTTCATTTTGTTGTAATGATACATAATATGTTGTTGTTGTTATGTACCGTCGAATCAGACCCGACTCACAGTGAGCCCTCCTTGGGTTTCCTAGGTGGTATCACTACGGAAGTAGATTGCCCAACCTTCCTTCTGAGGAGTGGCTGGCAGGTTTGAACCATCAGCCTTCTGGTTAGCAGTCAAGTGCGTTAGGCACTATGCTACCAGAGCTCCCACACTTAAGATGGGCTTATCTGAATTACTACTTGATGATTAGATTCAGGTAACACATTCTTGCTTTTTTAATCAAGAGTACTGCATACATCCCAATTGGTTAATCGTGGCATATAAAGCTTTGAGTGTCTTATTTAACCTTTAAAAATGCTTTTAGCCATCTCTTTATTTAAGGACTTGGAACATTTTTTAATCATTGGGAAGAGGATTACTGTGTCCTGTAAGAATTGAATTCAGTGAACAAAATATTTTGAATATGAAGCTTTGTAAATTAACCGTGTTTTCAAGGTTGTAGTAGTAAGGTATCTCATATGCAGGAATATATCACAGAGTGTTCTTCATGGCCAGTGTAACACCATTTGCGTGGTTGAAACTTGTATTTGGGAGGATTACACTGTCAGAGGGAGCTTTGGTGGCATAGTGCCTAAGGCACTTAACTGCTAACCAGAAGGTTGGCGGTTCAAACCCACCAGCTACTCCTCAGAAGGAAGATTGGATTGGGCAATCTACTTCCCTAGTGATACTTCTAGGAAACCCAAGGAGGGATCACTATGAGTCGGAGATGACTCAATGGCACAAAACAACAACATGCTATCAGAACTGACACCTAGTAATGGGCTGTTTTTTGAAATCAACTGTTATTACTGGGAATTTAAAAGTGAAAGAGAAAAATAAAGTCCTATTTATTAAACATAAGGTTTACTAAACTCTAGGTGTTGTGTCACAAACTGTGATACATTTAGCAGTATTGTAACATATATATAACATGCCCAAACCTAAACCTACTAATCATAGCTAGTCTGTAAGACGGGTAGAACTGCCCCATAGCGTTAACAAGGCTGTAAATCTTTATGGAAGCCACACCTTTCTTCTAGGAGCAGCTGGTGATTTCAAATTGCCAGCATTTCAGTTAGCAACTGAGCGTTTAACCACTGTGCCACCAGGGCTCCTTAAATGTGTAGGCCATGTAAAATCCATAACCATTTTCCCACAAGTACAATACTAGATTCCTTATTGTTTTTCAGCAATACTGGCATGCTTTATCAATAAGCATGTAAGAAAGCTATCAGTTATGAAAGATACGTTTGAAGATTTGGGCTAAAATGGGTAAAAGTGCAATAGTAGTAGTTGTAATGAGATGGGTAATTGTTTTGGACTTATATTTTAGATGCTGGTTAGAAATTCGTTTGTTTTAAATTTGGAAATATATTTCATTAGAATGTGAAAAATGTTTCTCATTGAAATCTTAAGCTTTCATTTGCTAATAGGAAAATCCAAATTTTAGTTTTTAAACATTAAGAATTCTTGTTTGTAATTTGTCAGCCTTTTTGGTGTTGCCATATGGTAAGTATTCAGAATTATTTTAAATTTTACCCAGTAACCGAATCTCATGCAAGGTAACAAACGCAACACATTGCCATTCAGTCAGATACAACTCACAGCGACCCCTCCTTGGGTTTCCGAGGAGGCATCACTACGAAAGTAGATTGCCCAACCTTCCTTCCAAGGAGTACCTGGTGGGTTTGAACAGCCAGCCTTCTGGTTAGCAGTCAAGTGCCTTAGGCACTATGCTACCAGAGCTCCCACTGAATCTCATAGTTCATGAAAATCTTTTCACAGAAGTAAGAAATCTTTGTTTTTTAGTAAAATGTAATTGAGGTACAGTGCACGTACAGAAAAGTGCACAGATAAGTGTACAGCTTGATGGCATTTTTACAAAGTGAACGTACTTGTGTAACAAGCATTCAGATAAAAATCATGTGAATCCTAAAAGTTCACCTGTGTCCCCTTTCAAATAATTAACCCAAAGGATAACAATTTCCTTATTTTTAACACCTTAATTTTTTTTTTAATTGTGACTTGGGTGAAGATTTACAGAGCAAATTCACTCTCCATATAGCAGCTCACATATACTTGGTCTCATGTCATTGACCACAGTTTACCACAATGCAACAGCTCCCCTCCCACTTCCTCCCCATAGTTACCTCTTCCCAGTGTCCATCCCTCCATACACTCCTGCCCCCTGAGCTGTCTCCTTGTGCATAAGGAGCCCTTCTTTCTCCCATGATTGTTCTCTCCAAGGAGTGTATCTACTTGAGATAAATGTTCAACTCATTTGCCTGTATTTTGTTTGGCTGGGAAACCACAGGTGTGGGTTCAATTCCAGACCTGAAGGGCAGCTAGGGGCCATAGTCTCAATGGTTCCACCAGGCTCTATAGGACCAGCAAACCTGGTCCCCCCCTTTTTTTCCTCCAAAGGAATTTGAGTTTTGTTCCACATTGTTCTCCCTCTCTATGCAGGATCTCCTACATAGATCCCCTTCTAAGTGGATGACAGTGGTAGCCGGGCACCATCTAGTTCTTCTGGTCTCATAGTCGTATAGGCTACAGATCGGATGGTGTACCAGTCGCTAGGATTAATTGTTTCAGTGAATTTTGGTTTTCTTCATTCTTCTTTGCTCTGGACGAGGAGAGACCCATCGCTGCATCTACATGGCAGCTTGCTAACTTTTAAGATCCCAGTC
>NW_006921949.1:3358531-3372163 GCF_000298275.1 Orycteropus afer afer
AAATAGTGCTGCAATGAACATGGGTGTGAATATATCTGTTCTTGTCACGGCTCTCACTTCTTTAGGGTATATACCTAGTAATGGAATGGCTGGGTCAAATGGTATTTCTAATTCCAACTTTTGAAGGAACTGCCATACTGCTTTCCACAATGGTTGTACCATTTTACAATTTTGTCCACTTCTATATCCTCCCCTTCAAGGCTCAGGGGTCCAGGATTATCTTCTGTGTCTTTGTTAATTGGTTTCCCTTTTCTTTGTTGAAGAGGATGTGTGCAGTCTTTCTGCCTAGTCTGCCATCTTACCAGAACCCACGATTTTCATTCCTTTGTATGTTAAGCAGGGTACCATGCTGTCGTCCTCTCTTTGCTAGTTGGCAGCACTTACACACACACTCCGTTTCCTTTCCCGTTGTCCGCCTCCTGTATGTCCCTGCTGTTCTTGGCAAACATAGCCTATTCTTAGGTCCTGTTTTCGTTCAGATTTTTCCACTAGTTGATGCCTAATCCACTTCTGTATAGTTTATTTCAAAGCTTAGGGCTCCAGAATTATCTTCTGTATCTCTGTCAGTTGGTTTCTCTTTTCTTTGTTGAAGATGGTCTGTGTAGCTTGTCTGCCTGTTCTTCCATCTTTGGTCTTCTAATGTCTTGACTGCTGTTTCCATTGGTATTGATTATAAAACCAAGTAATATGAAGTCTCTGACACCTTCAATCTTTTCTCCATTTATTGTGATGCTGCTTATTGGAGCAGTTATGAGGATTTTTGTTTTCTTCATATTAAGGTGTAATCCACACTGTAGACTGTAGACTTTTAATCTTCATCAGTAAGTGCTTCAAGTCATCCTCACTTTTAGGAAGCAAAGTTGTGTTGTCTGCATATCGTAGGTTGTTAATGAGTCTTCCTCCAATCTTGGTGCCACGTTCTTCTTCATGTCGTCCAGCTTCTCAGATTATTTGCTCAGCATACAGATTGAGCAAGTGGAATGGTTTTGCATAGTCAATAAAACAGAAGTAAATGTCTTTCTGATATTCATTGCTTTCAGCCAAGATCCATCTGACATCAGCAATAATATCCCTTCTTCCATGTCCTCTGAATCCAACTAGCTTTTATCAAAGTTCTTTGTCAAAATACTGCTGCAACCATTTTTGAATTATCTTCAGTAAGATTTTACTTGCATGTGATATTGATGTTGTTTGATTAATTTCCACAGTGTGTGGTTTTACCTTTCTTTGAGATGTGTACAAATATGGATCTCTTCCAGTCATTTGGCCAGGTAGCTGTCTTCCAAATCTCTTGGCAGAGCTGAGTGAGTACCTTCAGCATGGCATCCGTTTGTTGAAATATCTCAGTGAGTGTAGCATCAATTCTTGGAGCCGCCTTTTTCGCTTCTTCCTTCAGTTCTTCCTCGATTTCTTCATTGAATACATTGGTTCTTGATCATATGCCACCTCCTGAAATGAATGGACATTGACCAGTTCTTTTTGGTACAGTGACTGTGTATTCCTTTCATCATCTTTTGATGTTTCCTGTGTCATTCAATATATTGCCCATAGAATCTTTCAATATTGCAACCCGAGGCTTAATTTTTTTTCTTGAGTTCTTTCAGTTTGAGAAATGCCAAGCATGTTTTTCTGTTTGGTTTTCTAACTGCAGGTCATTGCACATTTCATTACAATAATTGACTTTGTCTTCTTGAGCTGCTCTTTGAAATCTTCTGTTCAGCTCTTTCATCTTGTCATTTGCTTTTGCTACTCTCCATTGAAGGGCAAGTTTCAGAGTCTCTTCTGACATCCATTGTGGTCTTTTCTTCCTTTCTTGTCTTTTTAATGACCTCTTGCTTTCTTCATAGATGATGTTCTTGATCTTATCCCACAATTCTTCTGGTTTTCGATCATTGGTGTTCAGTGCTCCAAATCTATTTTTTAGATGGTCTCTGAATTCAGGAAGGATATAATCAAGGTTGTATTGTGGCTCTTGTGGACTTGTTTTCGTTTTCGTTGTCTTCAGTTTCAGCTTCAACTTGCATATGGGTTATTGATGGTCTGTTCCACAATCAGCTCCTGGCCTTTTTTTGGCTGAAGATATTGAGCTTCTCCATCACCTCTTAGCACAGATACAGTCAATCTCATTCCTGTGTACTTCATCTGGCGAAGTCCATGTGTATAGCTGCTGTTTGTATTGAAAAGGGTTTTTGCAGGGAATAAGTCATTAGTTTTGCAAAATTCTGTCATGCAAGCTCCAGCATCATTTCTCTCACCAAGGCCAAATTTTCTAATTACTGCTGATTCTTTGTTTCCACCTTTTGCATTCCAGTCACCTGTGATAATCAGTAAACCTTGATTGCATATTTAGTCATTTTCAGACTGCAGAGGTTGGTAAAAATCTTCAATTCATTTTTTGGTTTGGGGGTTGGTGCATAAATTTGAACAGTAGTAGTAGCAACTGGTCTTCTTGTAAGTGTATGGATATTATCCTATCACTGACAGCATTGTACTTCAGGACCTGATCTTGAAACATTTTTTGTGATGATGAACGGTATGCCATTCTTCTTCAGTTTGTTGTTCCCACCATAGTAGATCATATGATTGTCTGATTCAGTGGTTAAAGCCAGTCCTTTTCAGCTCACTGTATCATTTATTAGGAGTTCTGGTGGTGTAGTGCCTAAGACATTTGACTGCTAACCAGATGGCTGGTGGTTCAAACCAACCAGCCACTCCTTGGAAGGAAGGTTGGACAATCTACTTCTGTAGTGATACTACCTTGGAAACCCAAGGAGGGGTTGCTGTGAGCCAGATCCGACTTGACGGCACTGGGTTGTATCATTTATTAATTCATAATATTAGTCATGAAAGAGTTACTTTCTCTTTTGTAAAGCTCTAATGTTGACAGTTTTATAAGTTAATTATAAGCTGATGTGTTTAAAAAGGAAAACTGGACATGAAAATTAAGAAAATTGCTTAAAACTCATATATGTTCAGCCATGCCTAGTATCCATACTCACATAATAATGCTATTTATTTAGAAAGAGCAGTAGTTTTCAACCAGTTCTCGTGATTCTCAAATCATGGTGGCATGGGATGTCTTAACATGTAGATGCTTTACAACTAGGCTCAGATTTCCTATCCTGTGAATATTTTAAGTTTGAGATTCATGGTTCAATTAAGGGCAGTTGAAAATGAGTTTTTTGCTTTCAACAGTGATTATCAGAGTTTCCATTTTTTCACAAAAACACCTATCAATTTAAGGAAATGCATGGTTAATGGTGGCTTGTCATACTATTGGGGATTTTAAAGCTGAAAGAGAGTATATTTGTAGTTAGGTCCTGTTGAGTTGGTTCTGACTCATAGCGACCCTGTGTACAACAGAATGAAACATTGTCTGGCTGTGCACCATCCTCACAGTTGTTGGTATACTTGAGCATACATCATTGCAGCCGCTGTGTCGGTCCATCTCGTTGAGGGTTCCCCTTTTTTGCTAACCCTTCACTTTACCAAGCATGATGTCCTTCTCCAGGGAATGGTCTCTTCTGAACACATGACTGAAGTCTGTCAGTTTTTGCTGCAAGGAGCATTCCTGCTGCACTTTTTCCATGACAGATTTGTTTTCTTCTGGCAGTCCATGGTACTTTGAGTATTTCTTGCCAGCAGCACTATTCAGCGCATTAAGTCTTCTTTTGTCTTCCTTATTCATTGTCCAGTTATCACAAGCATTTAAGGTGATTGAAAGTACCATAGCTTAAGTGCATCTTAGTCCCTTGGTCTTCAGCACTTTAAAGAGGTCTTTGGCTGCAGATTTGCCCACTGCAATACAATGTCTGATTTCTTGACTGTTGATTCCATGGGTGTTGATTGTGGATCCAAATAATATGAAATCTTTGACATCTTCAGTCTTTTTTCCATTTATCATGATGCTGCCTATTGGTCTGTTGAGGATTTTTGTTTTCTTTATATTGAGGTGTAATCCATACTGAAGACTGTAGCCTTTATCCTCATCAGTAAGTGCTTCAAAACATCTTCCCTTTCAGCAGGCAAGGTTGTGTCATCTGCGTATCACAGGTTGTTAATGAGTCTTCCTCCAATTCTGATGCTGCATTTTTCTTCATATAGTCCAGCTTCTTGGATTGTTTGCTCAGCATACAGACAGAATAGGTTTGGTGAAAGGTTACAACCCTGACTCTCACCCTTCCAGATTCTAAGCCATACAGTGTCCCCTTGTTCTCTGTTCAAACAATGGCCTCCTGGTCTATGTACAGATTCCTCATGAGCACAATTAAATGTCCTGGAATTCCCATTCTTCTTAATGTTATCCATAATTTATTATGATCCACACAGTTGAATGGTTTTGCATAGTCAGGAAATACAAGTAAACATTTTTTCTGGTAATCTTTACTTTCAGCCAAGATCCATCTGACAGCCAGCTTGCATTTCTGGAAGTTCCCTGTCAATATACGGCTGCAACTGTTTCTGAATTATCTTCAGTAAGATTTCACAGCAGACCAATAATCAGACATCTTTTCTCCTTTTATCATGATGCTGCTTATAGGTCCAGTTGTGAGGAGTTTTGTTTTCTTTATATTGAGATGTAATGCATACTGCAGACTGTATTCTTCAATCTTCATCAGTAAGTGCAACAGGATTACTATGAGTCAGACACGACAGCACCTAACAACAACAACAGCAAGATTTTACTTGCGTGTGATATTAATGATATTGTTCAATTTCCACATTTTGTGGGATCACCTTTCTTTGGAATGAGTGGAATGATATGGCTCTCCTCCAATCATTTGGCTGGGCAACTGTCTTCCAGATTTCTTGGCATGGACAAGTAAGTATCTCCAGCCCGGCATCTGTTTAAACATCTCAGTGGGTATTCCATGAATTCCTGGAGCCTTGGTTTTTGCCAGTTCCTTCGGTATAGCTTCAGCTTCTTCCTTCAGTACCATTGATTCTTGATCATATGCCATCTCCTGAAGTGGTTGAACATTGACCAGTTCTTCTTAAGATAGTGACTCTTTATTTCTATGCTTCCTGTGTCATTCAGTATTTTGCCCATAGAATCTTTCAGTATTGCTATTCAGGGCTTGAATTTTTTCTTCAGTTCTTTCATCTTGAGAAATGTCTGACATGTTCTTCCCTTTTGGTTTTCTATCGCCAGCTCTTTGCACATTTCATTATAATATTTGACTTTGTCTTCTCAGACTGCTCTTTGAAATCTTCTTTTTAGCTCTTTTATCTTGTTGTTTCTTCCATTTGCTTTAGCTACTCTCCATTCAAGAGTGGAGTCTCTTCCGACATCCATTTTGGTCTTGTCTTCCTTTCCTGTCTTTTGAATGACCAGGTTCTTTATAAATGATATTCTTTATCATCCCACAGCTTGTCTGGTTTTGGTCATTGGTGTTCACACTGTCAAATCTGTTCTTCAAATGGTCTCTAAATTCAGGTGTCATATAATCATAGTCGTATTTGGTTCTCATGGACTTGTTTTAATTGTCTTCAATTTCATCTTGAACTTGCATATGAGCAGTTGATGGTCTGTTCTGCAGTCAGCTCCTGGCCATGTTTTGGCTGAAGATAATGAGCTTTTCCATCTGTGCAGATCCATGTGTATAATTGCCATTTATGTTGTTGAAAAAAAGTATTTGCAGTGAATAAGTAGTTGGTCTTGCAGAATTCTGTCATGGGACCTCCAGTGTCATTTCTGTTCCCAAGGCCATATTTTCAAACTGTTGATAAATCTTGATTGCATGCACGGTCAATTTCAGACTGCAGTTGTTAAAAATGTTCAGTTTCCTCATCTTTGGCTTTAGTGGTTGGTGCATAATTTGAATAATAGTTATAGTAATCTGGTCTTCTTTGTAGGTGTATGGATATTATCCTATCATTGACATCATTGTACATCAGGATAGGTCCTGAAACATTCTTTGTGATGATGAGTAGGAAGCCAATTAGGGCCTATTCCTGTGAGGCCAGACATGCTACCTCCCTCCAGCCCTTTCACCAAGCCTGGCACCCACTGTTTTTCCTGCAGCACCCACCACCTCTCTGCTGGGTTCGATAATTCGCTGCAGTGGCCACATAGAACTCACAGATTATGGGGTTTATTAGGGAAGCAACAGGCTACAATTCAAGTTCAGGAACATGCTTAGTCTCTCTCAGCTGCCATCTCTCAGCTGACAGTCTCTCTCAAGCAGTATCCCAGCAGTGCTTGTCACTTGGTGTCTCCCTCTCTCTCTCTTTCAGCAGTGTGTGTCTCTCACATCTCTCAGTCGGCAGTGAGATTACTTCTGCCTCTAGGAGGGCTCCTTTTGAGCCTAGCAGAGTGGCCAGACTAACCAATTCCAACAGAATTGGTTACACTCGAGAGAGAGCAAACTTCCCAGAAAATTACTTTGTGTTGCTCCCAACAGAAATACCCCAGGTGGATAACTTTAACTCAGTTGCTTACGGCAAATTCCACCACGGAGTTTACAAAGACTTATAGCTAGAAAAGCCACACTGTGTAATCCACTATACTACAACTTCCGTAGAGATACTGCCTACTGCCTTAGAAACTCAAGGGGTTGCTCTGAGTCAAATTTGACTCAATGGAAGTGATTTTTTTTTTTTTTTTCTTCTTCCTACTTTGAGGAGGCAGCCCTTCCCCTGTTGTATTTTGAATGCTTTCTCACTTGAGGGGCTCATCTTTCAGCATTATATAAGACAGTGTTTCAGGGCTATTCCTAAAGTTTTCCAGTAATATGTTAGATAGTGTTTCATTGCTATTCATTAGGTTTCACTGGCCAGTTCTTTGAGAAGTGGATGGTCCCTTCCTTCTTGTGAGCCTGTCTTAGTCTGGAAGCTCTGCTGAAACTTGTCCACCATGGGTGACTGCTGGTATTTAGCCTCCAGCTTCACAGCAACCCACAAGCCACTACAGTACGGCAAACTGACAGACAAGTGGTGGAAAGAGAGTATATTATTGGAATTATTAGGGCTTTAGTAGCTCATTGTAATCACAGCTTTATTTTTTTATTATTTTTTTTTCCAGTTGCAAAGGATAGAAATAGTGCTCAGTCTAGCTCAAGAAAAGACATTATTTATTGGAAAGATGGATTTCTGAAAATTGAAGGATAAAGACTATATTGCAGCCAGGCCTCATGGGAAATAGGACTGGAGACGAGAATGATATCTGTAACTGAAGTGACTGTTTTTTCTCAGAGGCCTTATTGTTAGCCCAGTTTGTTTCTCTATCTCTCTCTTATTTCTGTACGGAACTGCTCTTTACATTCTTATCTGGCATCTGGCCCAAGCTCTGACTCTTAAGTGACTTCCCAGCCTAAGAGAGAGAATCTGATTTTTTCAAGCTTACTTCTTCAGGCTTGGCCACTCAAATTATACCAGAAAGTTGGAGGTTTGAGTCCACTCAGTCACCTCCAAAAAAGACCTGGTGATCTACTTCTGAGAAAAAAATCATCCATTGGAAACTCTATGGAGCACAGATCAACTCTTGACACACAAGGGGTTACCAAGTCAGAATTGACTTTGTGGCACCTGTTCTTGTTTTTGTTTTCATTTTGAGGCAGTCAGCCAGTGAAATGAGCCCTTGTGTCAGGTGGCTAACCACTTGTGGCTAGAAGCTTACAAGGTCTGTTGGGTATTTCACATAAAGTAAACTGTAATAAGGTCTGTGTTATCTTGGTAGCACATGTAGGAAGGGTACTTACTCAACTTTGGTATTGAGATGGCTTTCCAGAAGACTAGGAAACTTGAGCCTTTAAGTAAAGTAGAAGTTACCATTCCAAAAGGGAGTTAGAGAAGACATCACAGCCAACTGAAACAATATGTACAAAAACTCATGTGCAGAATGTGTTCTGGGAACCACAAGTGTTTGTATGCCTGGATTTTTGGGTATATTTAGGTGATGAAGCTGGAATGAAGGGTGCCTTTGAAGAAATTGAAGCAGTAGAGTCACATGGGGTGACATTTTAGGTTTAGATAAATCACTCTAGTAGCTTTGTGAAATACCACTAGTGAGGTGTTGTGATTAGAGACTGGTTGGTTTGGATCCATTGTGTAGTGATCCAGGTGAGAAATGATGAGGACCTTAATAAGGCACTGATACTAGGAATGATGAAAGAATTAATGTGACAGATATTTGGGAGGTAGTCTAAATAAGATTTAATGACAAGTTAAATGAGGAAGTGAGAAAGGTCAAGGATGATGTATCAGTCAGGGTAGGCAGGGTTTTGCTCTGGAAACAAATGGCTCCCAATTCTCTGTAGTTTGACAGAGATTATTTTCATGCTACCTGTGTAGGTTGGAGAGAGTGGGGCACTCTTTATTGTGGTCACTGTGGTAGGAAGCTTGCTATTGAATGTTGCTGGTCACTGTTGCAGAGGGAAAAGAGCCAATCAATGGCTCTTAGAGCTGTGGCTCAAAAATGACACATTTCAGTTCTGCTCATATTTATTTGGCAAAAGCAAGTTACATGGCTACATCTAATTTTAAGAAACAAGGAAATGAAAAGAAGGAGACTTGGAAATATTTGGTGAGTGGCATTGGTGACTATCACAACTAGTGACTTCCAGTTTTCTGACTTTTGGGTAATTTAATGGTATCTTTCTTTAACTGAAATATCATAGGTCAAATGGCAGGGTTGATGAAAGAGGATTTTGAATTTTATTTTGGACTTAGTAAGTTATGGGTTGGCCTCTGTGTCAGTCAAGATAAAATAAATATTCTAGCAGACATTTGAATCTGGGAGCCTGGAGCTCAGGAGAGGCCTAAATTGCAGATTTGATAATGTAAATATAATTAATTTCAGGTTGTAAATATAAATATATTTTTGTTCTATTTATTTTGACAATATTTGGTTAATATTATAAATATGTATATTTAATCACTATTAAGATGGTTATCCTACACCATTTCAAGATCAATTTGTTACCATATGCTGTGGAGTTGCAGGGAAAGATGTTTTTTTAAAAAAAAATTTTTATTGTGATTTGCGTGAAAATGTACAGAGCAAGTTAATTTTCCATATAGCAGCTCACATACACTTTGTCTCGTGACATTGACTACAATTTCCCACAGTGCAACAACTCCCCTCCCACTTCCTTTCCGTAGTTACCTCTTCCCTCTGTCCTTCCCTCCCATGCACTCCTGCCCCCCAGCTGTCTTCCTTCTATTCTCCCATGCTTGATCTCACCAAGGAGTGAATCTACCTATTATAAATGTTCAGCTCATATGTCTGTCTCTTATATGGCTGGAAGCCACAGGAGTGGGTTCAGTTCCACACGTGAAGGGCAGCTAGGGTCCATAGTCTGAGTGATTCCACCAAGCTCTATCAGACCAGCAAACCTGGTCTTTTTTTTTTTTAATAATTTTGAGCTTTGTTCCACATTGTTCTCCCACTCTATCCAGGATCTCCTACAGAGATCCCGCTCTGAGTGGTTAGCAGTGGTAGCCGGGTACCATCTAGTTTTTCTGGTCTCATAGTAGTTTAGACTGAGGATCACATGGTGTACTAGTTGCTTCGACTAATTGTTTCTGTGTGTCTTTGGTTTTCTTCATTCTTCTTTGCTCTGGAGGAGGAGAGACTCATTATGCATCTAGATGGGCACTTGTAAGCTTATAAGATCCCAGTCGCTATTCACCAAAGTTGGATGTGAAACAGTGTTTTTGTGTAGTATGTTATGCCAGTTGAGCTTGATGTCCCCTGAGAATGTGGTCCCGAGCCCACAGGTCCAATTACTCACTCCTTCTGGGTAGCTGGCTATGGTCAAGAAGTGACTACAACCTTGTCACTTGTCAGCTCTATGATATACCTGGCAATTCTTTTTTTTTTCTCTCTCTCTCTCTCTCTTTTTTGTAAATTGTGATTTAGGTGAAAGTTTGCAGAGCAAATTCACTTTCCATACAGCACTTCACATACACTTTGTCTCATGACACTGACTACAATTTACCCCAATGAACAGCTCCCCTCCTACTTCCTCCTGATAGTTACCTTCCTTTGTCCATCCCTCCATGCATGCCTGCCCCCTAAACTGTCTCCTTGTGCATAAACAGCCCTTCTTTCTCCCATGATTGTTCTCTCCAAGGAGTGTATCTACCTCAGGTAAATATTCAACTCATATGCCTGCCTTCTGTTTAGCTGGAAACCACAGATGTGGGTTCAGTTCCAGACCTGAAGGGCAGCTAGGGGCCATAATCTCAGTAGTTCCACCAAGCTCTATCGGACTAGCAAACCTGGACACCCCCCTCCCCCTTTTTTTTTTTCTCCAAATGATTTTGAGTTTGTTCTACATTGTTCTCCCTCTCTATCCAGGATCTCCTACATAGATCCCCTTCCAAGTGGATGGCAGAGGTAGCCAGGCACCATCTATTTCTTCTGGTCTCATAGTTGTATAGGCTGCAGATCGGATAGTGTACCAGTTGCTAGGACTAATTGTTTCCATGAAATTTGGTTTTCTTCATTCTTCTTTGCTCTGGACGAGGAGAGACCCATCGTTTCATCTAGATGGCAGCTTGCTAGCTTTTAAGATCCCAGTTGCTACTCACCAAGATTTTTGAATTTAAAAAATACCTTTGTAGAATTACTAATTGACTAGTACACTGGAATGGTTTTAAGTCTTGGATCAATGGAACAATTAAGATTCCATGAGATTTGAAATTACATGCTTAAACTTAAAATTTCATCTTTGCCTTTATTAGTTCGTTCTAAGACTGGTCAACTTCCTTTACTTTTGTAAACTAAATTACTGCACATCATACATGATATTTTTCAGTGTGAAAGGAGTGTTTTAAAGGATTACACATTTATGTCCTAGATATTAATTTTAGCTTGGGTCTTTTTTTCTTATTAAAGACAGTAACAGACTTTCATAGAAAATAATTATGGACAAGTTGACAATATGATCATTACTAGATACATGAGGATAGAATAATTTAGGATCTTCAGGATGGATTCATGTTAAGGAAAGTTGCTTTCTTCTGTGCCGTGTCTGGTTCCTTTTTGCTGTAGGCTTGCTTTGATCGAATCAAAACTATTAAGAGTCTATGCTCTTTTTTTTTTTGAATTGTGATTTTGGTGAAAGTTTACAGAGCAAATTGGTTTTCCATTCAACAGTCCCATCCACAGTCTGTTTTGTGACATTTATTGCAATCCCCACACTGTAACAGCATTCTTCCCACTTCTTCCCTACCCCCACCCCATCCTTTGTTCTTTTTTCCCGTTACCTCACACCTTCCTAGCTCTATCTCTGGGCAAATGCTGTCCTCTTGATCACATATGCTTAATTGTTGTAATAAGTGTATAACCTCCTGATACTACTGTTCACCTTATAGGTCTGCCTGTTGTTTGGCTGCCAGTTGAGTCACAGGAGTTAAGTTCGGTTCCTAGCTTGAAGGGTGTCTAACAACCATAGTCTTGAGGGTTCAAGCACTCCTTGTCAGTCCAGTAAGCCTGGTCTTTTTAATGGTTTTGAGTTTTGTTTCACATTTCCCCCAGTCTGTCTGAAACCTCTTACAGTGATCCATTTCAAATTGGTCAACGGTATTAGTGGAGTACCATCTAGTTTTTGTAGTTTTGGGATCATGGAGTCTGGGGTTCATGTGCTCCGTTAGTCCTTTGGATTAATTGTTGCCTGTGTCTTTGATTTATCTTCACTCTTCTTTGTTCTGGACAGGGAGAGACCAAAAGTTGCACCTTAGATGGCTGGCCACAGCTTGAGTGTATGCTCTTTTGCATAGGAAGAATGCAAATTTTGTTTGTAAAATCATTTTTCTGGAAAATCACATTGCTGCATAGCCTGAAGCAGTCTGGTATATGGAAAAGGCCGTGATTTTTTTTTTTTTTTTTAAATGCATTTTATTGAAATATAATTTATGTACCGTGAAATACACAAAATTAAAGTGACATGGGTCAATGCATTTTTTTTTTTCAGTGTTCCCTCATCTTCCCTCTCACCCTGGCAATGAACAAAGAAAGTTTCCCTCCATATATAAACCTATCCTTGATCCTCCACAACAACAAATTAATACTGTATTTGACCTTCTGTGATTGACTTATGTCACTCAGCATAATGTCCTCCACATTCATCCATATTATGTGGTGTTTTGCAGACTCTACATTACTCTTTAGTGCTGCATAGCATTCCATTATGTGTATGTACCATAGTTTGGTCATAAACTCTTCCACTGTAAATCTTAGAGAGATAAGTCCCTTGCTAGATATGTAATTAGCGACAAATAGGAATTTGTTGCTGTCATTTTTGTTATGTGCTTTTTCATGGTATTGATTTCTTTGTTCCATATAAGTTTCTATGCTGAGCTTGTTTTGTTAATGAATCGTGTTAAAATTGCTATTTTAGTATTTGCTGAATATTTATGCTGGTCCACTTTTTTGATGTGAAGGTTTATCATTTTTCTTTGAGGTTACCCTGTGACTTACAGTTTTCTTCCCAAGTTTAGAACAGTCTGTTCTATCTTGCAGTTGTCCTGACGTCCCTACCATCTAGAAGTTCTGTAACAACACAATTTTTTCCCTCTTTTTGATTTGTAATTGTTCTCATTTGTCAATTGATGTCTCTGGTTCCCTGTTTACAATCTTGTAGGCTTATTTACTTTGGATACTAACATAGGGTTGGTTTCTGGGTTATATCATCATGTGTGTTAATGGTCAGTTGTTGTTGACTGTTGCTTCTCTGTCCAAAGGGCTCCCTTTAGCAAGCATCTCTTGTAAGGTTGGTCTGGTTTTAACAAATTGCCTTAATTTCTGCTTATCTGGATATATCCTAATTTCACTGTCATATTTGAAGGACAATTTTGGTGGGTATATAATTCTTGGTTGGAAATTTTTCTTTTTCAGTATTTTATATATACCATCCAATTGTCTTCTCACCTGCAGGGTTTCTGTCGAGAAATCCGAGCTTAGTCTTATTGGTTGCCCCTTGTAGGTAACATTTTGTTTTTCCCATGCTTCTTTTAGTATTCTTTCTTTGTCTTTGGTTTTGGTAAGTTTGATGATGATATGTCTGGGTGATTTTCTTTTGGGGTCTATCCTGTTTGGGGTTCATTGGACTTCCTGAGTGGATATATTCTCATCTTTCATCATATCAAGGAAAATTCTCTTGCAACAAATCTTCAACAATTTTCTCAGTGTTTTTTTTTTTTTTTTTCCTCCTCTTCCTGTTCTGGAATTCTGATTACATGTAGGTTGTTCCTGTTGATGGTGTTCCATGAACCTTAGGCTTTCTTTGATCTTTTTCTGATTTATCCCTTTCCAAAGAAGTGTTCAGTAGTCAGCTGCAGGGATCCAGGTGAGGTGAGGAACTCAGGCATGCCCAAAGCAGCAGGGCGGGAGAGTGGGAGAAAGGGGGTAAAAAAGCCAGGAACCTGGACAGAGGAGCAGTCAGCCGCAGGGATCCAGGTGAGGAGAGGGAGATCAGGCATGCCCAAGCAGCAGCGAGGGAGAGCAGGAAAAAGGGGATTAAAAGCCAGGAACCCTGTCGGAGCAGTAGTCAGCCGCAGGGATCCAGGTGAGAAGAGGGAAATCAGGCACGCCCAAAGCAGCAGGGTAGGATAGTGGGAGAAAGGGGATAAAAAAGCCAGGAACCCTGACAGAGAAGCAGTCAGCCGCAGGGATCCAGGTGAGGA
>NW_006921949.1:3375273-3398235 GCF_000298275.1 Orycteropus afer afer
TTGAGTTGTGGTGCTGGTGAAGAATGCTGAAGGTACCATGGACTGCTAAGGGAACTAACAGATCTGTCCTGGAGGAAGTGCAGCCAAAATGCTCCTTGGAAGCGAGAATGGCCAGACTTCATCTCACCTATTTTGGTCATGTTGTCAGAAGGAACCATTCCTTGGAGAAGGATGTCATGCTTGGTAAGGTAGAGGGTCAATGTAAGAGGGGGAGGCCTTCAATGAGATGGATTGACACGGTGGCTTCGATGATGGGCTCAAGTGTAGCAGGGATCATGGAGCTGGCGCGGGATCAGGCAGTGTTTCTTTTCTGCTGTGCATGGGGTCGCTATGAGTCAGAAACGACTTGATGCACCTAAGAACAACAACAACAAAGACGTGTTCTGGTATTTGCTGTCAGTCTCCCTAATTCTGTCTTCCATTGATTCAAGTCTGCTCCTTTGCCTATTCAATGTCTTACCTATTTCTGAAAATTTATTATTAATCTTCTGGATTTCTGTGTGTAGATTTTGTATCATTTCTAATTTTTCATTTATTTTGTCATTTTGTTCTTACTGTCTTTTGAAATTGTTCTAGGGTTTTCTCTGTGTTTTCCTTGATCTGTCCCTCAGTTCATTGAAGATACCTAAATATAATTCTTTTAAATTTCTTATCAGGGAATTCCAATGCTGCATCTTCCTCAGGGATGTGTTTTGGGTCTGTGTTCTGTTCCCCCGTTTCTCCCGCTTTATCTTGCTTGTTTGTGTGGACTGTGATGCTCTGTTGTCTCCGAAGTTTTGTGACGTTTTTGTGGTTATATTTAATTGGTGACTTTATGTTGGAGTGACTTGTCCACGATTTTCGACTTTTTTTTTTTTTTTGTATGTTATCTACGCAAGCAGGGTACTGTGCTTCTCTATTAGGTAGTTGACAGCACTTCTGCACTCCCCATCTGTCTCCTTTCCTGTTGTCAGCCTCTCGCATGTCCCTGCCGACCTTGGCAAACAGCCTATTCTTAGGTCCCTGAATCCTAATGAAAATGCTACCACTGTAAAATATAAAATGGTTCCCATTCGTAAAGATTCAAATTGGCTGCGCCCTTGGTCACTTTAAATATCCTAAGTGGCTGCCACTTGTAAACATTCAAAATGGGTATCACGTGTAAACAACCAAAATGGGTGCACCTTCTGGACAGCAGAAAGTCAACAGCTCAGGTAGTATCCCTCCTTGCTGTTTCCCTTAGTCATAGGCCACCAGCTCAGTTGTCCCTGCAGCCCTTGGTCACCAGGGTTGATCTTTAGGTCAATTCTCAGGTCCCAGCACCACTTGGAAATATTCAGGCTGTTAGTCCCGTCAGAGTAGCTCACAGTCCACAGCTCCTACTGTTTCTGTACTCACTGTTTTCATTCAGGTTTTTCTGCTGGTTGGTGCCTAATCTGCTTCTTCATCTTTCCTTTCAGAGCTCAGGGCTCCAGGATTATCTTCTATATCTTTGTCAGTTGTTTTTTCTTTTCTTTGTTGAAGAAGGTCTGTGTCGATTGTCTTCCTGTTCCTCCATTTTCAAAAGGCCTTGATTTTTAAATTCTTATTATCAGATTGTTTCTATGACTGTTGTGGTGAGGTCTGTGGTAATTTAAATGCCAGGGAATCACAATAGAAAGGGTTAGAAGTGGTTAGGAAATTTAAAGTCTTTAGAATTTGGGCTTTTATAAAGGGATTTTGCCTTTTTATGGTGATACATTAGCTCAAATATCTTTGGGTCAAATCACCTGTTTTCATATTTCATGCAAATTAAGAATTGATTAAGTTTCAAATCTTACAAATAAGGCTATTGACCTGCCTAGGTTACCTTCCATCTTTGAAATTAAATGACATTGTTTTTCTATTTCATGTCTTAATGATCCTTAGCAGCAAAAATTTATTGTCTTGATTATGCAAGATTATGTAAAGTTGTAAGAAAAAAAATTTTAAAGGAAATGAGAAAACCAAACATTTATTTTGTTCATTTGTTTTTCTTTGTATCTTGCAGCAACGCACCTCTTGCTTTTTCCTCCAAAGTATGTTATGTTAAGTTTCGTGATCCATCAAGTGTTGGTGTGGCCCAGCATCTAACTAACACGGTTTTTATTGACAGAGCTCTGATAGTTGTTCCTTGTGCAGAAGGTTAGTATCTCTCATATTTTTCCTCTTGTTTTGATCTCAGTACTATGTGTTACTTACTTTTGGCTTTCCAAGAAATTGGCCAGTAGATAATATTTGTTAGTGTGTGTTAAGCAAGAGTGAAATTTGGAGAAGGAAAGGATTTTTACTTTATGTACTAGTCATTAATTTATTACTTAGATATGTTTGAGGTTTTACAGCTAAATATTTAAAAATGTTAATAAATTACTTGGCTTCTCTGGTTTTCTTTGGCTTTCTGTAGTATATTGCAAGTTAGAAAAGAAAGCTTTTTGTTTTTTCCAAGTTGTAAAGAAAACGTTCTTATACTGAAAAATATTAAAGTTAGGAAAGGAAATTACTTTAAATGCATAAAAATGTAAGCACTTTTCCTTGTGTACACAATATTAATATTGAATATATAAAAACAATGTACACAGTTTAGAGTTAAATGATGCTGTTTGTTTATAAGAAATGTAATTATAAATTATAAATATTATAATTTAAACTTCAGATCCTCTTAAGATAATTTATCTTAATAGTTACTGTGAAACCATTATTTCATATTTAATATAATTGTTTGCTATGCAACTAGACTTCTCTTTCACTTTTTTTGTAATTAGAAAAGATCATAGGCAGCAGTTTTCCAAAGCTTCCCATCAAGGAAATAGTTATCAAAGATAGGAAACTAAGCTAAATTTTATTATTTAAATTGCTTTAAGAGCTAATAATTATTAACATTTATTTTTTAGTAACTTCTATTTACAGAGTCACAGATAATAAGCTGTGCTGAATTTGACAGTTCTGGTGTGTAATTAACTTTTATTCAGATCACTGACTATGGCATGTGTAGTAAATGGATTTTAGAGTTGGGTTATTGTAATTTAAATATTTTTAAATTATATTTTCTCTGGTGGATGGTGGTAACATTTACAACATGAAAGTTTACTTGAAGCAATTTAATGAGATTTCATGTCCTCCTACCCCCCCAAAAAAAACTTTTTTAGAGACTAGGTTAACATTTAAAGTAACTTAATATATATAATGAACAGTTTGCTACACTTTCAAGGTTTTATGCTTATTTCAGAATGCCTATTCTGGAATGTCAAAAACATTAAAATCAGAGTATTATTCAGGTGTTTTTGATGTTCTAGAATAAGACATTCTAGGTTTTTCAGGTAAATTGGAAAGTTTCACTTTCTTGGGGATGGGGTGGGATAGAGAGAGTAAAAACAGATTAAAGTTAATTATTTTCTAAATATGTATTTTGCTATTCTGTATGGGAGAAGTAAGCCCTTAACTGTAGAGTGAAGTAGGAAAGGACCTAATTAATGGTTTAGTTCTTCATGCCTTGTAGTGAAATTTCTTATCAAGTAAACTGCATGGGAAAAAAGAAATCAGGTGGAGGATTTATTAAACTGGAAATTAATTATTATCAGAAAACAATAATTAATCAGGGAATTAATTACATATACCACCAACAGTACAGGATTTTGTATTACATTAACTCCTAAGTTAGAAGGAAGAATTTATCAATTTTGCTTTGTTGAAACTTCGCTGAATGTTTCATATATATATATAGGGGAAGCCCTGACCTTAATTTGTCATAAATGTACAAGGTTATGGGCATGTAGGTATCTTTTTCATTTGTTTGATAGTAATGAATACAATGCACATTTAGTTACCCATTGTAGTATTTTTAGCATTACTATTTAGCAACAAAATCTAAGTATATTTTTATTAAAGTTTAGTTACAAGTAAGTATGTATTTTAGAACTATAAAATAATTGGCATTAGAAAAACATTCAGATACATATTTTTCATTAGTTGAACTAAATGGAACAGGTGAATTTGTGGAACCTGAAGAATTTCACAATGAGCTGATAAAAATCTGATTATGCACTGCAAGCAAAGAAATAATGCATTGTAAAAAGATAGCAAAGTGAGTTTGAAATAAACTAAAAGCAAAGTGTTCCAGTGGAATGAATAAGTTCTATAAGAAGAGATATAGTGTGTTGCTGTAAGCAGTCTTTTGTTAACTTCACTGACTGCATTACCTTTTTTTGATGCTGTAGAAATACCATTGACAGAAATGAGAATACTACAGAATTAAGGTTCAAGAAAAGTGTTTCTAGTTTCTTTCAATTTGCTTGTTTTTCAGTGCAGATAGTAATGTGAGAAAATCTTAAACTGTGAAAGTAATGTTTGACGTGTAATGGTTTCATACATATTAAGCATTAACTATTGTTAACTAAACATACCATTTCAAAATAAAATATACTTTCATTATACTCGTCCAGATGTGACCTCTTTTTTTTGTTGTTGTTGCGTGCATCTCAGATTTCTTTTTATAAATGTTAACACTTAGGGAAAAATAAGGTCAAACATAACAAGGGTGTCAGCCTAATCATCAATCATAACTTTATGTCCACATTTTCTGGTAGATGGATTTTGACTATTAATTTGGTTTTGTATGTTTTCTCTATGTGATATTTGTGCATTATTAGATGACTAGACTGGCCAAGGCAGACCTGTTACACTTGCCTGAGTTAGGCATTGTTTGCCATGCCACTAAACCTGCCGTCAAGTGAAACCTTCATTGGGGAAATGAGATCGGAGTCTGAACCGCAGAAGATGGACGCCCTGTCTCTGTTTTTTATTGTTTTACTTTAATTTCATTTCTTTTTCTTTATTTTGTCCCCCCCCCCTTTTTTTGTTTTTGTTTTTGTTTTTGTTTTGTTAAATCTCTTTCACTTTAACTTGTGAGCTGGTTTTCCAGTTCTATATAAATGATATTCCATTAAAGGTTCATAACATTGTGTTGCAAATTATATTGGGAGATGATCAGCAGAGCACAACCTTAAGATAAAATAAATTTTCATGCAGAAAATTAGAATACATTGTTGTGAAGCTCAGTGTCAGTCTTTTGGTGTTTATAGACTGATCAGGTACATTTTGTTCTTGAAACACTAAAACACTGGTAAGAATCTTAGGAACACTTTTTGTGATATCATTGAAACATTTTTGCAGTTTTTTGCATCTGTCATAAAAATAAACAAAATAGCTCCTAATTTTTATACTTTCCCCTAGAATTTTAGATATATACAATTATCAAGGAAAATAAGAAAATTTCATATAATAGTCTGAGGGTTAGGGAAAAAGAGATTTTTATTTTTATTATAGACAAGAACTTATTTCCTTAATTTATGAAGATGTTTAGCTGCTTACTTGGGGAATGGATATTTGAGAAGCTGTTAATTATTTGTGTGTGTGTTTTTCTGTTTGCTTGAACTTTTTATTGACAAATTTTAGAGGCTGCTGGTTTCTAAATGGATTCTGAGATTCAGACTAGTACTTTCATACTGAGAGATGTAGTTTTTTTCTCTAAGTTGTCTTTGAGGAATATAGTTTGGGAAAAATACTAAGTGCTTATTTGCTTTATAATACGTTGATAGATAGTATTTGGAGATAAATTTGATAGAATTCTTTTGGAAATGAACTTTTTTCTTTCTTGAAGTATCTTTAATGGTAATTGGAATAAGAAAAAAAGTATTACTGTGCTTACAGTTAGCCTAGATTTAACAGTTTATTACCACCATGAGAGGCAAACAACCTGATATTTAAGTGATAGATGAAATAATACTGTTACCAATTTTTGGCCTGTGTTGAATACCCCTTTTGTTTCCTCTATAGATAGTTTTGCTTATTAATTATCAAGTAATATTAAATTTACAGCGTTACTAGATTGGAACTCTTAGGAACATAAATTAGGGTAGTAAAGCATAGGGTATGAACCTGAGGACCTCAGCTGGTTTATCAAGATGTAATCTGGTTTTGCAAATGTGTTACTTATAAAAGAATACTTCTTTATAATGGATGATCAGTTCTGATATCAACATAAATAGTATAGTGTACATAGGTATATATAGATATGTGTGGTAACATTAGTAACTAATTAAACATAAGTTACTGTTATTTTGATGTCTTCAGTAAGGTCTACCCTACCTTCTGTTTATCTTTATGCATGTTAAAACAAAAATCTGTGCTTGTGTAGAATTTACACTGAAATAATAAAGTAACTTTGTTTTTTGAAATTAGTAAATTAAAATAGTATAGACTTAGATGTTGCAAAACTCAGAAAAACACATTTGCTAAGGCTAATAAACTAATTTTTCTGTTCTGATAAATAAGGCTTAACCATTACTTAAAGCAAGTTTAAAATAAAATCTATCTTGAATTCAGTCCATGGTTAGAGATATAGTCAGATAATACTATTTTGAGGTTTAACCCTGCACATCTGGTGGTCTTAAATAGAAATTTTACCATTAAAATCTAGCAATACTCCATATGGTGTGTACAGTTGAGAGTGATTTTGTACGCTGTGTTTTAAATTACTTTTAGAGAACCCTTAATGGAAATGTGTAGCCATATACCATATAAATAGTTGCTCTAAAATATGTGTAGTCAGTTTTTCAAGAAATACTTTTTCTCGGGTAAGATATTTGACCAGGAAAAATATGTGAAAGTTGTAGTCCTTATCAAAATTAATTGATTAGAATTCAGTGACTAAATATGGCAAACTGTTGATGTACTTATTTCAGAGTATATCTTTCATTTTTTAGGTTGTAGGGTTTTTTTTCTTCCAAGTGTCTTAAGATTATTTTAGTGTTACTGTTATTGTTACTAGCAGTTAAAATGTTTATAAACATAAAACATTTAGGGATCAAACATCTCTCATTAGATAAGTATACATAAGTTAGATCTATTAAGAAGGTACCTGAGATTAGGAACCCTTTTTTTTTGTTCTGAAAAATTTTAGCAGTTTCCCAAGACATACTCTTCAGGAATAGATCCTTTTAGGCATCTGTTATGTTACTGGTGAGGTGCCTTATTAACTAAATGTGTATAGTCTTCCTTTTAAATTGAAGGTGATTCAAGATGTAGATTTTTGTTTTTCTTCTGTTTACTAAAATTAAATGGATTCCTTTGGAGGGTTACCAAAATTGTTTGCATCACAAGTCGGTAGTTTCAGTAGCAGAGTAGGGCACTCATTAAGGAACAAATTTCAATTCGCACATATTTGTTTTTTCTTTTTCTTTTTTTTGACTAATTTGGTTATTTGCCATTTCTGGGGATTAAACTTTAAAAAATGTTCTTCTTTTCTGTATCTGATGTTCTGTGTGCTATTAGTGATGCAGCCAACACGAACGGTTGTCATGTGTAACACAACTTTCGATCACCGCGAAAACACCGTCCTGGGAAAGCGTCCATGCTTGATATCGTTTGGTTCATGAACATTAAGTTTCCAGTACAGGTGACCCATAGCTCAAAGTGTTAAATAATTGTCTACATTATTCAATTTTTAAAATAATATTCCATTAATGAGATTGTTAGTCTTTGAAGTTTTGCTCACTTTTTATTTTTCCTAGTAGAGCAGGATAAAAGGAAAGACTTAAGTTCTTATTTGTTTCTTTATATGGATCTGATAGATAGATTCATTTATTATTTTTTTTTTTTAAGAGCAAGGGTAATTGTAAAATCATAGCATAAAGTTTATGTGGTGTTTCTGCTTTCTATAATGTTTGGAATTTGCCTCTGCAGGTAAAATCCCAGAGGAATCCAAAGCCCTTTCTTTACTGGCTCCTGCTCCAACCATGACAAGTCTGATGCCTGGTGCAGGGTTGCTTCCCATACCAACCCCAAATCCCTTGACTACGGTGAGTACTGTAAGCCCTGTTATAAAAGGGGCAAATATTTAACTGTGTAATCAGTTGAATAAAGATCTTAAAAAATGATTTCCATTTTGGATCTATTTTTAAAAAATGGAGAACATTTCCCCCCAGTTGCCACTGACTTAAGCTCTCTTTTTGAGTAACTCATGAAGCAATTGAGTATTCATTTCCATTTGAGAACTCAAATAGATGATTCGTTAGAAAATCAGTTATTGAAACTCAGCATTTTAGATAATATGGGGAAGTGGAGTGTCTATGAAACTGGATTTCTCCATTCATGAGGACTGAATCCATCTAAAAGACAGGAATGATCCACAGTCTTGACAATAGGAAAAAAACCAGAAAGGCATTATCTGGCATTGAGAAAATATGGTAAGGTGGGAGGGGGAGCAAATTCAACTGCTGTCGAGTCGAATCCGACTCATAGTGACCTCTCCTTGGGTTTCCAAGGCGGTATCTATATGGAAGTAGATTGCCCAACCTTTCTTCGGAGGAGTGGCTGGTGGGTTTGAACCGTCAGCCTTCTGGTTAGCAGTCAAATGCCTTAGGCATTATGCCACCAGAGCTCCCATAATAAGGTGAAGACATAGGCAAAATATATTTTTATTAACTAAGAGGAATTAATAATTTAATGCTTCCTTTGTGATCTCAAAGTGGAAATGAAAGGTAAAAAAAAAAAAAAAAGTTTTACTGTTATTAGGACCTTTGTATTTTTGTATGAAAGATTCTGGTCATATTTTTTTAAAAGACCATTTTTCTTCTCAAAAAAGCAAACACAAAGCAAAATACAAAAATCACCCTAATTGAAAGTTAAATCTAGATAGATGGAGGTTGTTGCATAAGCTGTATGATTGTTGTTAATTTATACAAGCAATAAAAGTGATTTCTGAAACTTTGAAGAGCAAAATTTAAGCCTTTTAATTTTCATACAACAGTGTTCTGTCGGAGACCTTTTAAGTTGAGTATCTCATCATTTGAGTAGGACTTTTCTGGAAATTTTAGTCTATTTTGGTGTATTTTAACATAACTAATTCTTATCCAGGATCATCACATTTTTTCCGTTTCTCTAGAAAATAACTTGCTGTCTTGAAAATTCTTAGAGTTCATGGCAGTGACATAAACTCTTTATTATTTACTTTGTTGTCTTGAGAGAAAATAACTTCTCTTGATTCAGCTGAAGACTATCTAGTTTAAGTGCTATAAAACTTAAATTAGAAAATAGTAGGTAGGTAGCCCATTGAACTGGTGCCTGGTTACCTCTGACCCTTTTTTTTCTACCTCTTATTTCCTTGGCTCATTGTACTTCAGCCATATTGAGTGTGTTGTTTCTTGGATGTGCCCAGCATATTTCTGCCTTTGGCTTTTGCATTTATTCCTTCTGCCTAAATCATTCATTTCCACACATTAAAAAAGTTCACTGTTTCATGTAGATTTCTATTTAAAAGCCACCTCCTTGGAGAGGCGGGGGCTTTTATGTCAGAATGCAAAAGTGTCATGTTTGGAATCTACATAGTCTGTTTATACATGAGAAACTGAAAGGGAGACTAAATACATTTTCTTGGGCTGGGGCTAGAAGAAACACTAAGGTAAGAACAATGATTTTATCATTACATAGTGGCCCTGTCCAGTAGAACTTTCTGCAATGATGCAAATGTCTATATCTGTGCTGTCTAACATGGTAGCCAGTAGACTCATGTAGCTATTGAGTACTTGAAATATGGCTAATGTGACTGAGGGAACTGAATTTTAAATGTAATTAATTTTAATGAATTTAAATTGAAATAACCATATGTGACTAGTAACTGCCGTATTGGACAACACAGGTATAGAAGAATGATGTAGAAGAGAGATGGGAAAGAGTTTCTAAAAAGGAACTAAGTAGTCTTTAACATTTTTTAAAAAAGGGATTGCACGAGATAATTTGGAAAAGCTCTTTTCAAATCTGTGTATCATTCAGTAGAGAAGTATACAGGTCAGAGAGATTGACACCAGGAAATACCTGGAAAGGACTATTTAATGTTTTAAATTCACGCAAAGGTCATAAACAATTAAGAATTATATTTGTGATTTATCTTAACTGTGTGTGATAATTCTCTTACAGTTGAAAAAAAACATTATGATGTGATCCTCAGTCATCTAAGTACCTTGTTGTTGTTATGTACCGTCAAGTCAGACCTAACTCATAGCGACCCCTCCTTGGGTTTCCAGGGCGGTATCACTACAGAAGTAGATTGCCCAACCTTCCTTCTGAGGAGTGGCTAGTGGGTTTGAACCGCCAGCCTTCTGGCTATCAGTCAAGTGCCTTAGGCACTACGCTACCAGAGCTCCCCTAAGTACTTTAGACTATATATATAGAAGACAAGGTGGAGAGAAGGTATAATTAAGAAGCAACACGTGGAGAAAGGGTAGACTTAGAGGGTGGTAGACTTGACTCATAGAGATATCTCACCCATTTTTAACTAAGATATTTCCACAACTTTCTGATATCTTGAAATGGTGTTGGTGGTTGTTGTTGTTATGTGCCATCAAGTTGGACCCGACTCATAGCGACTCCTCCTTGGGTTTCCGAGGCAATATCACTCCGGAAGTAGATGCCCAACCTTCTTTTTGAGGAGTGGCTAGTGGATTTGAATCACCAGCCTTGTGGTTAGCAGTGAAATGGAGGTAGTAAGCAATAAATCTGTCAGTAGTCAGGTACCACAGATGATAATAAATAATTATGAAGGAAAAAAAAAAAAGAGTGATCTGCTAAAGAGTAAATGATGTGGTAGAGAATAAATCAGGCTTTAAATAAGGTCAGGGAAAGCCTCTTGGAGGTGATAATTTACCTGACACTTCAAGGATTCACTGGACAGAAGCTGGAGGCAAAGCTTTCTAAGCAGAAGGAACACCAAATAGAAAGCTATAAAGTGGGAAAAACTTGCATTCAAGAAGCAGAATGGTGGTCAGTGTGGCTAAAGCATAGTAGATGACAGGGAGAAAGTAGTGTCTATTTTGAGATGCGATTGAAGAGATAGGAAGGTCACTAATTATGTAGGTTTTTTTAAGCCATGGAAGGAGTTCCAGTTTTATTCTAAAGTTAATTGAAAGCTATCAGTTGATTTTAAGCAGGAGTATAACATGATTTGACATGTTTTAAAAATATACTGGCTACTATGACATAGGTAAGTGAAATTGGTTTCATAAACTTATGTTTTCACCTTTATGTAGTATCATCACTTAAGTTATTAAATCTTAGTAGTTTTATAATGTTTGCACATATAAACCAAAAAAAACAAACCTACTGCCATTGAGTCGATTCCAACTCATAGTGACACCCCCATTGGGTTTCCAAGGCTGTAAATCTTTACTAAATTACATTGCTTCATCTTCCTTCCATGAAGCAGCTGGTGGTTTCGAACTGGTTAGCTCCAAATGCCATATCCACTGTGCCACCAGAGAGAGCTGCTTTTTGCACATAGTTTTAAAGAAACCAAGCTCACTGCTCTGGTAGCATAGTGGCTAAGACACTTGCCTGCTAACCAGACGGCTGGCAGTTCAAACCCAGCCACTCCTTGGTAGGAAGGTTGGGCAATCCTACTTCTGTAGTGATACTGCCTCGGAAACCCAAGGAGGGGTCGCTATGAGTTGGGCCGACTTGACGGCACATAACAACAACAACAACAAGCTCAACTGCTGTCAAGTTGATCCCAACTCATAGCCACCCCTCCTTGGGTTTCCGAGGCGGTATCACTACAGAAGTAGATTGCCCAAGCTCTGCTGGCTTAGTGCGTAAGGCATTTGGCTGCTAACCAGAAGGCAAACAGTTCGAACCCACCAGCCACTCCTTGGAAGGAAGATTGGGCGATCTACTTCTGTAGTGACACCACCTCAGAAATCCAGGGAGGGGTCGCAGTGAGTTTTTTTGCACACATAGGCAAAAAAAAATACTCATTTTTCTTGAATAACATGAGTGGAAATGAAAGGAGTGGTATGTTTCTTTTCCTTGAAAGATCTTTTTGTTTTGAAATTTTTCCCATTTTCAAATCCAGAGATCTTTCTAGTTAATCTTTGCTAAAAATAATGTGTTCTGTATGCTTGAACTGAAAACTGAATTTAGTAATATTATGGAAGAACATTCAAAGAGTTTTATCATTCTCCTACTGTCGTGTAAGTTAGGGCTTATATTTTAGATTTCTTACCTTAGGTAAACTTTGCCAATATTTATATTTTAATTTGTCCTGGTGTACCCTGCCTTTACCACTTGGTAGCTGAGTAGCCTTAAAGCAAATTATTTCACTTCTCAAAGTCTTTCTCTTTATCTGTGAAATTGGCATTATAGTAATACCTGTCTCTTAGGGTTAATATGGGGAGCAATAGCCCCCATATTAATAGCCCAGCAAAAATCAGCAGCTATGATTATTATTGACTATTAGGAACTCATATAATCAGTGTTGAATGACCATGGCACATTTGTAGTGTTAAGTTTAAAAGTGGTTAAAATACCCAGACAGTTAAGAAATCTGTTTCCAATTAACACTTACTCCTAATTATCAACATGGCTAGGTTTCAGAGACCAGTTCATTATGTGAAATTGGCATTATGTAAGAATTGGGGTGTTTGACAAGGATTCTGTTCCTGCTCACAGGGTTTGTGGATAGTGGTGGTGACAGTAGTCAGGTGTTGCCTGTGCCTGCTGGTGCCTGCCTTGGATGGTGACCCTGTTAGTCCTCTGATTGCCCTGGCCCTGGAGCCGTATGTGGCTTCTTCCCCTCTACCTACTTTCCTGCCTCTCCCCACAGACCTCCCCAGTACCTTTCACCCCTCAGCTTGCCTCTCTGCCTTCCTGCCTTCTCACATCATCCTCCTGTTGCCTTCTGCCCTCTGTGGCAGGACCTAGACATTACAGATGAATGGGAGAAGGTGTCCTGCAGGCAGTTGGCCAGCATCTCTCATGTGGCCTGGTGGTTGCTGGGGCCTCCAGTATATGGTTTTGGGTGGCCCGTTCATGGCACCCTGGGCCTGGCCACAGCCCTGCAAGAGGCCTGTACCATCAGAGGCACACTGCCTGAGAATTTTGTCAAAGTTGTTATAAATGTGAAATGCCAGATAACAAGATAGTTGATTAGTGAGGAATAGATGTACATTCAAAACTGATGTGACCTTGCTTTCTTAATAATTCAGACATTGTATATATGTCTTACATAAATAACTTAAAGTTAGGAATCTATACGTTCCTGCTGTTCTTGTTGTGTTAGTTGATAAGTTGAAGATTAGAGAATGCTGATTTTTAACAGTAATAGAAAATATATTATTTATTTATTTATTTTTTTATAGCTTGGTGTTTCACTAAGCAGTTTGGGAGCTATACCAGCAGCAGCACTAGACCCCAACATTGCAACACTTGGAGAGATACCACAGCCACCACTTATGGGAAATGTGGATCCTTCTAAAATTGATGAAATTAGGAGAACAGTCTATGTTGGAAATTTGAATTCTCAGGTAACTAAGAAGAAAATGAGTGGTAGTAGCTCATTATTTTTCCTCTTAAAAATCTTACTAGTTGTGGAAGTAACATTTACCTGATTTTTTGAAAGAAATATAACTTACTAAATTGTCACTTTGTTTCCTTAGACGACGACAGCTGATCAGCTACTTGAATTTTTTAAACAAGTTGGAGAAGTGAAGTTTGTACGGATGGCAGGTGATGAGACTCAGCCAACTCGATTTGCTTTTGTGGAATTTGCAGACCAAAATTCTGTACCAAGGGCCCTTGCTTTTAATGGAGTTATGTTTGGAGACAGGCCACTGAAGTAAGAAACCCTAAACAAAGAAGTTTTATAGTTTTGAAAAAATACTAAGTAATTTTGATGTAACGAAGGCTTTTTTTTCCCCTCCTCTTTTTAATAGTAATTGGCAGTTTGTGGAAAGGAAGACTTTGTGTTAAGTATAAATGAAGTGCCTGAGATGCTTACCATTTTAGCATTTAAATTCCTAAAGTTGTATTGGAAGACATTTATTTTCTCTTTTATAAGGTCTAACTTAATCATAATGTATTATTTATATACCCTACATAATAATTGTAGGTTATCTTTCCATAGCAAGATAGGTTGTTTTGCATTGTGACTTTAGTCTAATGTACCATTTAACGTGTGGGTTGAAATTGAACCATAAGAACTTTGATAAATTCAGAACCCCAGGAAGAAAATAATATAAGTACATATAAATGATTTAAATCAAATGTTTTGAGTTTTAAGGTTTGCTAACATTCTTATGTACAAAATGAAAAATTTATGTAGTCTTCCAGATACTCAGAACCAGAAATTTTATTCCACTTAGATTATTGAGGCAAACATAATTTTGTCTGAATTTCATATAGATAATTGCCTTAGTTAAATAGTTTGATAAGGATTTTTATATTAAATGATAAGTGTTCTTAGTGGATCCTCTCAATGTGGCATGGGTAAAATGAGACGCACCAAGTTTATTTATGTACATCAGAGAAGCTGCTCTTACCTAGCATGGGAAGAGTTTTATCATCTGCCTTCTTCATTCAGTGGTGTGTCTAACTCTGCTTTGGGCCACGGTTGATTAAAATGGTGCATATAATATGTGGCTTACCCATCATTTTTCCAAGGTGCAGACACTGTTAAGGAAATCTTGTAGTTTAGAAATAGAAATGATTTATTTCAATGTTGATGTCAAGACTTTGATTTGTTATAGATATATGGAAAAGCACTTGCTTTGGTCTATTTGAGAAGTCAGCCAAGGTTCACTTTTTTTTCCCCCCTTAGGCCTGTTAGTGAGAGACAATGGGAGGTGGAAATGGGTGCTTGGTTGTGGTTTTGGAGTTGTTTTTGGGTATTCTGTATTTGAAGTTCAAAATACTATCAAGTTTATAAAAATGCACTTCATAGAAACGTTTAATTGTTTCATGTTTTATTAAATATGGTGTGTATTTGTGATATGCTAATATTTTTAATTTAGAATAAATCACTCCAACAATGCAATAGTAAAACCCCCTGAGATGACACCTCAGGCTGCAGCTAAGGAGTTAGAAGAAGTTATGAAGCGAGTGCGAGAGGCTCAGTCATTTATCTCGGCAGCTATTGAACCAGGTAAGGCCACAGAGTTGTTATATAGGTCATAGGTTAAAGATCATAGAAGCTTAGAACTGGAAAGAATTTTAGAAATTGTCTTGTTCAGTCCCTTTATTTTATAAAGAACACTGAAACTCAGGAAAGAGTAAGTGACTAATTAGTATCAGAGAACTAGTTAGCACAGACATTGTCTTTTCCCATAGTGCTGGATTGAGGCACTTCAGCCTGAATTAATCAGCTCTTTATATTTTAATAGCAAAATAAGTGCTCAAAATTAATTTGCTTGAAACAAAATACAAATGTTATTATGAAACTCAAAAGTAAATATATTTGAAGTATTATGGTTATGCAGATTCCACTTTTCTTCAAAGCTTTACTTTTAAAAATAGAAACAGAGCCCATGATTCATAGGGGGAAAAAAAAAACAAAAACCCAGATATTCTGTTTTAGCAATATAAGGGAACACCTATTCAAACTTTTGTGTTGCTAACCAAAACAATTTAAAAAATTGAATCTAAAAACATCTAGGTGGTTTATATTTGAGCAAAGTTTTACATTGACACTCAGAATTTAAGCTTCAACTCTAGCAAAATAAATGACAAAAGGACTTAAAATCACTGTCATAGGAATTACAGACATGTTATAATCGTTCATTATGGCAGCAACAAAATATTACGAACAGCTGTTTATAATCATGTGGTTTATATGTACTGCTGCAGGGTGGCTGCACTCAACGAGTTTATGCAATGACTTTCTTGGATGTTTCTGAAGGATAATTGCACAGGAGGAGGATGTACAGAGAGTAGGCCCCTTGCACTATATGTGGTACATTCCACTTGTGCCTGATTATTAACTGGGATCTTTAATTGTTCTGAGCTTACACTGCAAAGTGGTTTTTTCCTCTCAGAGTCTGGAAAGAGCAATGAAAGAAAAGGCGGTCGATCTCGTTCCCACAGTCGTTCAAAATCCAGGTCTAGTTCAAAATCCCATTCTAGAAGGAAAAGATCACAATCCAAACACAGGTGAGGATTTCTAGCATCATGTTTTAAATTTTTGCAGTTTTGTATTTAAAATGGTTGATATTTTCTGTGCTTTTCTCAAAAATGAAAATTTAGACTTTTTAGCAGGTTTTTCTTAAAAGTGTGGTTTACTGTTAAATAATGTTACAATACTGTAGTTAAGAATGAGAATCTGTATAAGTTGATGTTTAATATATTGACTTAATTTTCAGGTGTAGAAGTTCGCATTCTTTCTAAAGATAATCTGTTCCTGATTTTTCTAAGAGTAAACCAGTCTTTATATGGAATTGTCTGAAATGGTTTTCGTTCTTCATATTGAGAAATGGGGACATAGTTGGTGACAATGCTGAAGTTGCAGCTTTTTTATTTTTTTTCCCCCCCAGAGTTCACTCAAGGGCTGGGAATCCCATCTCAACTCTTCGTTTCAAACAATTTCCTGTCTCCAGTACCATGTGTCAAGTAGTGCACTTTAAGTCCTTCATAGTTCTAGAGATAAGAGCCTTCTCTGCTCACTTTTGGACCTAAAACCCGGAAGTAACTTGCAGCTTTAGTGCCAACTATCGTGCTTACACTGTTTCTGGTTACCCTATTTTTGAGTTTAGCTCTCTCCCTTTAATATTTTCTCTCTTATCTGTCACTGCTTTTTGTTTGATGCAAAGGGAGTATCAAAATGGTATTGTAAACTTGCAACACCATTCTAATTGGAAATCCCCTACAGTTGTGTCTAAACTGACAAAATTCTCTTGTTTTCTTTAAGGTGTGTAGGCGGCTTTGGTTGAAAGGTAAAAATGTATATAAAACCCATTGCTATCCAGTTGAATCTGACTCATAGTAACACTATAGCTCAGAGTAGAACTGTCCCATAGAATTTCCAAGGCTGTAAATATTTATGGATGCAAACTACCACATTTTTCTCCTTTGGGGCACCTGGTGGGTTTGAACCTCCACCCTTTTGGTTAGCAGCCAAATGCTTAACCATTGTGCTACCGAAGCTTCTAAAAAATGTGTATGTCTACTGCCATCGAGCCAGTCCTGACTCATAGCATACCTATGGGACAGAAGAGAACTGCTCTGTAGGGTTTCCAAAGCTATAAATCTTTATGGAAACTGACTGCTAAATCGTTCTTCTTCAGTGATTAGTGGTTTCTAATTGCCCACCTTTCATTTAGCAGCCAAGTGCTTAACTACTATGCCACTGTAGGTCCTAAAAATGTGTATAGTGACTGACTCCTGGTTGCCTGTTAACGTGTGTGCACGTCTTCGTACTGATGGCTAGAGAGAGGGAGGAAAGGAAAGCTTGTGTGTGTGTGCATGCATACTTTTGGGATTATTGGAGGATAAGAGAGGAGTTTGAAGTGAGGGAAGAACGGAACCTTGGTGCTGTATGTTAAGCCTCATCAGCAAGCTCAGCTTTAGTCCATTTTTCTGTGATGATCAAGGAGATTGAAGGAATGAGATGAGAAAATACATTCTTTTTTTGATTCTGGTACTTCTAGCTATTTACCAGTATATATTTCTCAGTTATTCTTAGCTTGAAAAATCCCCTTTGGAATGTGGTTTTCAAGGTCTTGTAGTAAGACCTCTTCAGCACCAAATGAAGGAAGTTGTTTCATGTACAAGGAATAAGGTTCAGGTAGTGTAACAGAAGCAGGAAGGAAAGTGGTGCAGAAGCAGCAGTGGTCCTAGACTATGACTGTTTCCATGTGTTGACAGGATGTGGTGAGACTTAAGGAGAACAAGGAAATATAGAATGAGGTTAAGAAGGTTACCACTTCTTTTCTGAGAATAAAAAACAGTGATTTGAATCTCATTTTGTTTTGAGTATGAGTCATGATTCAAATCTGTTACACCTTAGTATTTTTTTGAAACTAGAAAAAACCAGAAGCTTGACAATTAACATTATTGTTTCTTTGATGGTCTTACTTGTTTTTTGAAGTTATAATGAATAATGCAGCTATGTACTATAAAATTTTTATAATCTTAAGTGTATTTGGATTTTTTTTCCTCTTCCAAGGGTTAGAGGGTGAGAGAGGTTTTTCAGTTAAAACTGAAATTTTGTGAATTGTTTTTATTGATGGGAGTAATTCCATTTAGCTCTAACTAACTATACTGCATTAGAAATTACTTGCTATTTGTTATTGGCTTATTTGTCAAAGTGGAAAAGATACAGTGAAACCTGTGAGAGCTGAAGCTGTATGGAACTACCTTGTTTTTCTATCTCTTGCAAGCTTTCAACCTTTGAGCGTGCAGTCTTACCACTTTTCTATTGCTACTTTTAGTGGAAAATATTTGAATTTTCCTTCTGACAGGTTTCCTTCTTAAAGTTTCCAGCTTTTACAAACCTTGCTGTATATGAATGTATATATGTATCTTGTTTTGGTTGGCATTTTCTACTTTCATACATAGGGCATAGAAATGCCTGTGGTCTTGACTAGGTTCATGAACAAAATAGAAAAGAGGACAAGTTCAGTTTAAAGGGAAAACAGAATTTCTTACCTAAAAACATTTGGCTTAAAAATCTTGACTTGGAACCATCTATGAAGGAGCCCCCAGAGTAGGGAGAGGAGTGAAGTGATATGCCTTTCTTGGCTTCCCCTCCCCTGCTAGTGGGAGTTGATGCCCTCTGCTTTGGCTCTGACTCAGTAGACTTAGCAGAAGTGTGAACTGGCAGGAACTTTTGCTCTTAAAGGCCCATCTTTTTCTGCCTTATCAGCATCCTCGGATGCTTCTAGAGTCCCTTCCCTCTTTTGTATCCTTTCTCTATTCCTTCCCCTTCTTATGGAAAGAGGAAAGAAAGAAGGGTTTTTTTTTTGTCACTGGGACCTTGGCTAGAGCTGTTTCTGTCATGTCTAGGTAAATTTTGATATGCTTTTTTTTCTGTAGAGACAATATTAGAAAAGATGGGTAGTACTATAATTGTTACATTTTAGGTTAAGTAGCTTTTACAGACCAATATAAGAACTGTAAGACCTTTTACAATGTTTTAATGGGAAGCAACTGAATGAAGTTTGAGTCAACATATTGGTAAGTTGCCCTGTTTTTACAGTTTAATTTGCAAATTATGCAAAAAGAAGAACAACTAACAGTAATTCACATCAGCTTTATTTTTGATTGGATTAGATTTTCTCTTGAAGCTTTTAGCATTCTTAAGCAGAAAACTTTGATGGCTATTAGCAGGTGAGATAGAGACATGAAAATATTTGATGTCAAAATTAAATAGAATAATTACTCTTGGGTAATAATTTTCAAACTCTGAGGAGCCATAGTATGGTAAGTAATGTCAGCTAATCAAGAATCTACTTTTTTCTTACTAATATTTATTAAGCTTAAATTATGTATTTTTTAAAAAGATTGAAATTTACTGGTTTGAAGAAATCAGAAGCCTTATTTCTATTTTTAACACAGTTAACTGGAAGAGAAGTGTTATATTAAGACTTTATTAGGTAGATAGAAGCAAAGGCACTTTAAAAGAATACCTTTATGTGTGTACGAGTAAATAGACTAAAAATGTTCTGAGTTTTGTAGTTTATACTTAATACCTACTAGTTGATTCTTATGTCCCTTAAATGGTGTACTAAAGATTTCAGTGTGTAGTATCAGTTATCTTCTTGTATTAAAAATGTGGTATGAAGACAAATCTTTAAAGTCATATAACCATATGATGAATAGTTCAATTGAAAATTAGCTGTTGGAAACCATATTTTGGCTAACTGAAAATTGTGTTTAAAAAAACAAGAGTTTATTATTAATTGAGAATTGTCTGGAGATTTTTCTGGTTACTAAGATGGATTGACATAGTGGCTGCTGCAGTGGGCTTGTGCATAGCAGTGATTGTGAGAATGGCGCAGGACGGGGCATTGTTTCATTCTGTTGTACGTAGGGTCACTGTGAGTTGGATCCGACTCAGTGGCACCTAACGACAACAGCGGCCTACTGCAGGCGTGATCATTTTAACTCTCTCTCTCTTTGTCTTTTATAGACATTTGAATTTTAACTTAATTCATAAAAACATAATTATCAAGATGAGTTTTATGTATAAAGTGAACTTTTGAAGTTAATTTACCTCATTGGAATAAATTGTTCAAAAGTTTATATTTACATTAATTGTTAATAATAATAATGATAGTGTTTAGAGTTTTGAGCATTTACTTTGTGCCAGAGACTGGTAGGCAGTGTACATCATCAGCATTGGGGGCTATAGGTATGATTGTTACTCCACTCTGTAGATGAAGGTACTTGGGCTTAGAGAGGATAAGCAAGTAGTCTGGGTTCTCACAGCTGGTGTGTGGCAGAGCTGAGATTCAGAGCTAGGTTGTCTGACTCTAAAGCTAATGACTCTAATTACTTTGTTATTCAAGTTGTGTGCAGTCCATTTTGTTATATGGTAATAAATAGTTCCTAGGAAACCTGATCATGAAACATTGCATTATGAAAACAGTGTAGGGGATAAAGAAGAGAACTAGAGAATTTCAAAATTGGAATAGCAATTATTTTTTCCTGTAAGAATTCTGGTGATAAAAGTTTATCCTCATAAAAGCAAGGCATTGCAAACCCAACATTTGATTATATCTACCTTTAACTCACAAGTAGTGATTTTTATTTTCCTGTCACATTAGTGCTGTCACTAGTACTGTGCTTCCTTTTACGTTCTTAATGTGTGTTATGACAAATAGTATACAGCCATTTATAGAAGCTGTTGAACCACCCTGTCAAGATGAGCTATAATCAGAAGCATTTGTACTACATGCAAGTCAAGTTCTTTTCATTTGAATTAGAGATAATTTATGACATGAAAACTTGGTCTTTGGGAGAGATTTTTACTGATTTGAAGTATATGATAGCAAAAGAAAGCCACATCTGGAAATAGGAATCTGACATAGGAAATAAATTCATTCTTTGTTTTATTTTTGTGTTCTGGACAATGAAATGTCTGGTAAAGTTTTCAATAAATAAAAGTAGTTAATATAGTTTAACTGAAGTTAAAAAAAAAATGCCAAAAGGAATTTTAAAATATTGATAAATGCTGTTTGGGTAAGTTTAAAATTCTTAACTTGAAAGTTGACATCTTAAATTTTTAAAAATTGAAGTTTTAGGAATAAATTTTGATGTTCTAGCAATTTGTTTTTCTTTAGGAGTAGATCCCATAATAGATCACGTTCAAGACAGAAAGATAGACGTAGATCTAAGAGTCCACACAAAAAACGCTCTAAATCGAGGGAGAGACGGAAGTCAAGGAGTCGTTCGCGTTCACGGTAAGTTTTGGGGGATTAAAGGTAATTTTTCATTGACTTCATTTGCTAAAAATCTGTTGTGGTTTAGGTTTCTAATGAGAGAAATAAAATCTGTTTTCTGGTTATATTACTAATCTAGGATTCATACTAGTTGCCATTGTTTTGAATCTGATTGTTAGTATCACTCATGAGGCTTCCAAACTATTCAAGTAAGCCTGTAATTGTTTAATTTAACAGCTTCATGTATACATGAGTTACGTAGAAATTTAAGTGTGGAATCTGTTGGCATTACAGATTGCTTTATGTTGGCAATCATTTAGGAAAGCAAGGAGGGAGATCCTTTTTTGGGGGTGGAGAAGTAGAATTATTTTAGTTGCGAATTTATTTATTTTTGTTTGTTTTTAAAGGGACAAGAGAAAAGACACTCGAGAAAAGATCAAGGAAAAGGAAAGAGTGAAAGAAAAAGATAGAGAAAAGGAAAGGGAAAAAGAGAGAGAGAGGGACAAGGAACGTGAAAAAGAAAAGGAACGGGGTAAAAACAAAGATAAAGACCGTGATAAAGAACGTGAAAAGGATCGGGAAAAAGACAAGGAAAAGGACAGAGAGAGAGAGCGGGAAAAAGAGCATGAAAAGGAGCGAGACAAAGAGAAGGAAAAAGAACAGGACAAAGAAAAGGACAGATCCAAAGAGATAGATGAGAAAAGAAAGAAGGATAAAAAATCCAGAACACCACCCAGAAGTTATAATGCATCAAGAAGATCTCGTAGTTCCAGCAGGTTTGATAATACTTAAAATTTTCATCAAGTGGCTTACTGATGACAAAATGAAAGCATAAATTTTAACTGAGGTGGAAAAGATTGTCATATACATTGGAAATCAGTACAATATGTCAGAAAGTTTTCCCCTAATTGCATTAGAACATTTCTCTAGTAAAGAGATGGTATTTAAATTTATGAAGAAGAGAGAAAATTGGACAAAATAACTTAAAAAGTTTTAGTGACCTTTTGTAATCCACTGTTTCCATCCTTTTTTTGTTACTTATTTAGAAATATGAGATGGCATGGGCAAGCATTTTAATAAAAATACAGAATTGAGTTTTATATTTCTTGGGAATGGTGTGATAAATTTTAATATGCAAAATGACTGTCAAATTTGAAGTGTTAGTCCTTTTGTCATTGAAATAATTTTTATATCTGTTGAGCACAAGAAATTCAAATTTTGGTTTTTATTTGGTAATTTTTAGGGATTTGCTTTTTTCTTAAGATTATGCCCTCAATTTATTAATAGTACACTGCCATCAGGTGGTAGCAAGTTGGCATAGTAACAGCTGCAAAATGAGGACCTTTTTGAGATTCAGTGTTATCTAAACCCACATTTCTTCCAGATGACACCATGACTGTAAATAAATGGGAATTCCTAACTTGTGTTAAACTATATCTTAAACATATATTTAAAAATATATTTTAACAAGTTCTAAAGATACTTTAGAATGATTTTTCATAGAAAATAATTTCTGATACAAAAGAATGCATTTTTCCAACTTTCTAACTTGCATGTTAGTAGCTTGTTATTAATCTAGTCTCTGATTAGTTAATAAGAGGTAATTGTAGGCATTTTGAATGCTTTATAAATGCTAGATCCTGTGTCTTAGCATAGTTTTCATACCTAACCTGATTTATTCCTGCTAACAAGTCTGAGAAGGAGCTCTGGTAGCATAGTGCCTAAGGCACTTGACTGCTAACTAGAAGGCTGGCGGTTCAAACCC
>NW_006921949.1:3400887-3407701 GCF_000298275.1 Orycteropus afer afer
GAGAGTTCCAATGCTGCTTCTTCCTCAGGGATTTGTTCTGGGTCTGTATCCTGCTCCCTTGTTTCTACCACTTTATCCTGCTTCTTTGTGTGGACCCTCATGGTCTGTTGTCTCCGAGGCATTGTGGTGGTGTTGTATTTAGATCTCTGTTAACTTTGTGAAGAGCAGCCAAGGGTGATTCAGACTCTTCTTGGTGGTTTTTTTATCATTGGCCCGTTGGTGGAGAAGGAGGTAGTAGCTGTTGCTCAGTAAGTGAAGTTGCAGGAGGTGTGGGTGTAGTTGTGTCTTACGGGGTCTGATGTTGTCTCCCACTCAGTTAGACACAGATACAATTGAATAACCATGAAAAATCTAAAAGCACATGGACAGAAAACATACTGTGTAATCACACAGGAACAGTAGCTAAAAAAAGGAAAAAGAAGAAGAAGAAAACCTGTAATATCTAGGGATAGAGCACTAAGAGAAAAAAAGTAGAGAAGAATAATAATGAAGAAAAAAAAATGGGAAAAATGCAAAAAGAAAAACAAGGAAGGAGGTTAACCACGAGAAAAAAGGGGGAGAAAAATTAAAAGAAAAAAAACAACCTTAAATTAAAAAAAAAAAAATTCATCCAGGAACAGGAAAAGAAAAAATGCTGAAAACTAGGACCTGGGAGGGGGAGGTTAATAGTAATAATAAAGAGGACAAAAGTATTAATAATAATAGTTGTTTTAAAACAGACAAATACAAGCAGACTAATCACCAGAAAAAAGCGAAAAAGAAAAAAAAAAAAAGAAGAATTGGTGGAGGGACAGAGCAGGGCACCCAGGCTCCGTCTGAGCACACAGACTGTGATGGAGTTCTTGTGGCCCAGAAGTTAGGTGGGAGTGGGGGTTGACCACACCTCCGTTCACCAAGCGGGTGTGGGTTATAAGAGTAACAAGAGGAATGTCGTACCTTTTCAGTCTTGCAGGTCCGGAGTGTCCTTGGGGTTGCTGGAAAGCAGAACGTGTTCTCAAGTCCCAGGAATCTGCCAGAGTGCTGTCTCTTTAAATATCCAAAATAGTCATGTAGCTTTTAATCCCTCAAAATGGCGGTGCCCTCCATACTGGCAAAAGTCCACAGCTCAGCCCACCTTTCTCTTCACCTTCTCCGTTTATTCCCCAGCTACCGTGCACAGTCCTCCGTGCAGTCCCTGGCTAGCAGGGCTGACTTTTTGGTTAATTCTTAGGTCCTACCAGCACTCGGGAATCTCAAAGCAGTCTGTGCCGTCAGGATTGCTCAGGTTTGCTGCCAGACTGCAGCTCCGTATGTCTCCTTTTTTGGTATTTTCACGCAAATTCTTCTGCTAGTTGGGGTTTAGTCCACTTCTATATCCTTCCCTTCAAGGCCCAGGGGTCCAGGATTATCTTCTGTATCTGTGTTAATTGGTTTCCCTTTTCTTTGTTGAAGAGGGTCTGTGCAGTCTTCTGTGTAGTCTGCCATCTTGCTGGTGAATCACAGGTGAAAATCTTAACCCACAGTGTTTTATTAGCCTAGAATCAGTTTACTGAGGTGGAAAGGAGAACTTTCGTTCTTTCACACATCTGACTACTGATTATCAGAACTCCTTGTCAGATAGATTATTGGATACATCATTTGATAAATATATCCTCACACCTCATCCTTTGAATTAGGGGATATGGCGTGAAGTTCATTGTTTGTAAGTTGACCACTCTTACAAATGAAGTAATTTAGAGTTTGCATCATTTTCTAATATGTGAAGCAAAGCAATTTCATAATAAAATAAACATGTTTAATTTTAACTTTGTCATGTTTTAATCCCATATTTTAGCTATTTTAAATAAACTTAAGGAACTTGTGTGTATTTAGTTTTAAATTAATAGAACAATAATTATAAAATAATAGGAGACTGGATGGAAGTACCTGGGTCTAGAAGGTTCATATTATACAAGCTAATTTATCTTTCAGTTCATACCTTGTTATAAAATAACCCACAGTGGGGCAGCAAGTAGCTAAATGCTTGACAAAGGATGATAAGCAAAACATGTTTTAGATTTAAGAGAATATGAAATACCCATTATTGTTTTCACTGTTCAAGAAATTCTTGTTGATATAAACTGGATGTAAAGGAAGCCCACTGACTTTACTAATATGAAGTTTTAGAAGATTTCTTTTGTAAGTTTGTAAAATTTATGTTTCACAGTTCGGCACTAAAATTAGATAATAAAATGTGCTCATAAAGGATGTGAGTTCCAACCGGTCTCTAAAGAAAATCATTCTTGAGAGTATCAAGGACCTTTTGCTTTTGTGTATTTAAATTTTCCTTTATTTCAATTGCTGTTTTTTTTTGTTTTGAATGGTAATATCTTTGGCTTTCAGGGAAAGGCGGAGGAGGAGAAGCAGGAGTTCTTCCAGATCGCCAAGAACATCAAAAACCATAAAAAGGAAATCATCTAGGTCTCCATCCCCTAGGAGGTAGGTTGCAAACGTGCTATAACTAAAGGGTAGGGATTGTAAAAATTTGTTCATCTTATTTTTCAAACTTTATATTTTGAATTAGTGATACATATGCTTGGTTTGGAAATCAAAACAATATAAAAAGTTATACATTGAGATGTCTTATTTCCGTCCATGTGCCATGTACTCTGTCTCTATAAATTAGAATTCTAAATAGTTGTTTTCTGTCTCCTTTTTTGTATGCAGACACAAATGAGAATTTAAATTTTTATTTTCATATTTCTTATACAATAGGTAGCATGAAATAATACACTGTTCTGTATTTGATTTTTTTACTTGACTACACTAGGGCATCTCACCATAATTTCTTCAAGGCAATGTAAGCTTTTACTATCAAGCACCTCAAAACTCACTCAGCCTCTACCTGTTACCCAGTTCTAAAGCCACTTGCACATATTTAAAGTATATATTATACATGCACTTTGTATTAATTTCCTAGGGTTGCCATAACACAATCCCACAAAGTGGGCTGCTTTAAACCATCGAAATTTATTGTCTCTCAGTTCTGGAGGCTGAGTCCAAGATCAGGATACAAGCTGTTTTGATTCTGCGGTGTAGTGAATTACATGATATGGTTTTTCTAGCCATAATCTTTGTAACTCCCACTGAATTACTGGATGGGACCATGCAAATAATGTGTCAACTTTGCTGGGTAGCTGGTAGTATTTATTCCCTATAATGACACTGGCAGTTAACTCCTTGGTGGAATTTGCCTTGAAAAACTGAATAGCTGCGTTTAAACTCTTGATTGTTAAAGTCATCCACCTGGGATATTTCTGTTGGAGCAGCATGAAGTAATCTTCTGGGAAAGTTTGCTCTCTCTCAGGTGTGTAGAACTCTAATGTTGGGATTGGTTAGTTTTGCCACTCAGCCAGTCTTAAAATGAGCCCTCTTAGAGGCAGAGAGGGAATCTCACTGCTAGCTGAGAGAGATGCCCGGCTGAGGCATGAGACAGAGTGGCAGGCTTACCTGGCTCACAGAGGTAGGGGCCAGGCCGAGAGGCCAAGGGCCAGAGAGACATGTCTAAGGACACGGCAGAGGGGATACAATTTAAGAATTGTATCCTGAGCACGTTCCTGAATTGTAGCCTGTTGCTTCCCTAATAAACCTCATAATCTGTGAGTCATTTGTGGCCATTTCAGCAAATTACTGAACCCAGCAAAGAGTTGATTCCAACTCATAGCGACCCTATAGGACAGAATAGAACTGTTTGATAGGATTCCCAAGGCTGTAAATCTTTACAGAAGCAGACTGCCTCATCCTTCTCCCACTAGTGGGTTCAAACTGCCAGCCTTTTGGTTAGCAGCCCACCAGCATTACATGAGGCCACTGAAGTCTGCCTAGTTGGCTGAGGCATCAGTAAATGATTGGATAGAGTTCCTTAAATGCCTGGAGCTTTATTTGTTCCAGTGGTCTTTGTGTCTATTTTTAAACTATTAATAATTAAGAAAAAAAAGTTTAGAATCCCATCTTATGGCTGTTTATTCTGTTGTGCTTCTGACATGAAATGTTTGTTTTATCCTCTCTAATCAGAAGGAAATTTATGTTTTGTTTTATTCTTATTGGAGCTTTTTACTTTTTGTGTTGTCTGCTTAAACTTTGCTCTTGAGTTTGTAGAACTTCTTTGAAATAGGCAGGTGGTACAATAGATTATTTAAAGTTCCAAGCTTTGCTGTTATTCATTCAGCCCAGCTTGAGAGTCACATATGATTCTTTATCCTTTTTATTCCTCTCTGCCTGTTCATCTAATGCTTTAGAATGGTTTATAAGGAAATAATACTTTGTTTTTGTTTTATCTAAATTACAGTAGATAAATAAACCTTCAATATATTAGAACTAATAAAGTGATAATACCAAATTATATTTTGTGTAAGTACATGGCCTCTGCAAAATGACTTGTATCTCTGTGAAAACTTAATTGGAAGTAGAGTTAATTAATTGAATAAGTAGGTGGGTTTATAACCAAACCCATTGCCAATACGTTGATTTCTGACTCATAGTGTTCCAATAGGACAGAGTAGAATATTGCCCCGTAGGGTTTCCACTCCTCAGAAGGAAGGTTGGGCAATCTATTTCCATAGTAATACTGCCTCAGAAACCCATAGGAGAGATCGCTATGAGTCGGGTCTGACTCGATGGCACGTAACAACAACAACTACAGCAGCAGGGTTTCTGAGGCTATAATCTTTATGGAAGCAGCCTGCCACATTGTTCTTCCTGGAGCAGCTGGTGGGTCAAACTACTGGCATTTACTTCAGTTCTCAGTTGAGCACTTTAACCACTGCACCACCAGGGCTCCTTGGATCAGTTTTTAAACCAAACCCACTGCCATTGAGTTGATTCCAATTCATACAGTCCTATAGGACAGAGTAGAACTGCCTCGTAGGGTTTCCAAGGCTGTACATTTTTATGGAAGCAGAGTTCCTCATTTTCTCCCATACCAAACTAAACGAAACTCACTGCCATCAAGTCGGTCCCAACTCATACCTCCTTGGTCGGTCCCAACTCATAACCACCCCTCCTTGGTCGGTCCCAACTCATGAACCACCCCTCCTTGGGATTCCGAGGCAGTATCACTACAGAAGTAGATTGCCCAGTCTTCCATCCAAGGAGTGGCTGGTGAGTTTGAACCGTCAGCCTGCTGGTTAGAAGTCATGTGCCTTAGGCATTACGCCACCAGAGGTCCTCTGTTCTCCCGTGGAGCAGTTCACGCTGCCAGCATTTTCGTTAGCAGTTGAATGCTTTAACCACTGTACCACCAGAGTTCCTTCAAACCAGTTTATTTAAGATATTCCATGTTAAGAATATTTTGTCAAAAATATAAATAGGTTTTTAATATTTTAGAAGTTAATTGACATACATTATCAATATTCTTAAAGCAGAAATAAGAAAGATAAAAAGAGAGAAAAAGACAAGGACCACGTCAGTGAAAGAAGAGAGAGAGAACATTCAACCTCTACGAGAAAGAGTTCTAATGACAGAGATGTAAAGGAGAAGTTGGAGAAGAACACTACATCACTTAAAGTAAGCAACAGCCATTCACTCTGAGCTTTAAATAATTAATAATTAAGATTGTTGTTTATTGCATGCAGATATTTTTAGATGAAAAGCTCCTTGAGGGCAACAGTGTCTTGTACATTGTTGATATTCTTCAGTAGTTGTTAAATTGATAATTATTTTACACTAGATTTTTTAAGGTAAGCGTTACGAGCTAACTAAAATTTAAGAAACTGCATTCCTTATTTTAGAGAATCCATGAATGACAAACAATAAAAACAATTTTAGAACGTCTATAAATAACAGATATATTTGATTTTATACTAATAAGATTTTTATTTGATGCTATTTTTCTCCATATATTTGTTTCAGCAAATTTGACATTCTGTTGTTACTAGCTTTGTAATGTATATTTAAAATCAGGTTTGCTGAATTAGAATAATCGATGGAAAACCAAATCCACTGAGTAATTTTTTAAATTAAAAATTGTATTTCTGGTAAAAGTATACATAGCATAGTAGGTTCCCATTCAACAATTTGTGCCCATAAAGTTCATTGACATTAATTAGTTATGTTCATCGGTTTGTGTCAACATTCTCATAATTTCCATTCTATTTGTTTCACTCCTATCAATTCTGTCTCAGTGCTCCCCACACTGATTATCTATGCTTTAAAGGTGTTTTTAAAAATATATTTTAAGTTCTTATGTATCATGTCAACGCCCTTATTTTACTTTTAAAATACTTGTATTTGGAAATCATTCCTCTTACGAGTTCTGAAGCATCATCTTACGATTTCATTAACTTCTATCCTGCTGGAGGCTTACCATCATTGTCAATAAAAATGAGCAACATTTTTTGCTCATTTACTGTGTGCCAGGTACTATTCCGCATGTCCAATTCCTTCCCTTAACTGAGAGGGGAATTTGGCCTGTTCTTGAACAGTCTTTGCAGAAGGAATAGTGACTTTTCCCCATGCTCCCTTGTTGTTGTTAGGTGCTGTCGAGTCATCTCTGACTTGTAGCAACCCCATGTACAGCAGAACGAAACACTGCCTGGTCCTGTGTCAGCCTCATAATCCCTACTATACCCGAGCCCATCACTGTAGCCACCATGTCAATCCATCTTTCTGGTATTCCCTGCCTTGAGCCAAGATCCATCTGACAACAGCTATGATATCCCTTGTTCCACGTCCTCTTCTGAATCTGGCTTGCACCTCTGGAAGTTCTCTGTCAATATACTGGTGCAAACGTTTCTGAATTATCTTCAGTAAGATCTTACTTGCATGTGATAGTAATGATACTGTTCTATAATTTCTA
>NW_006921949.1:3410255-3426954 GCF_000298275.1 Orycteropus afer afer
TTCAGTGCAGATCAGTGAGTAAGCACAAACCCTCCCATGCTTACCTCGCTTCCGGAGACCCAGTCTCTCTCGGGAGGGTAACAAGGGAAGTGTTCAGTACAGATCAGTGAGTAAGCACAAGCCCACCCATGCTTACCTTGCTCCCGGAGACCTGGTCCCTCTCGGGAGGGTAACAAGGGAAAGTGTTCAATCCATCTGATACTACCTAGGATATCACACCACCTTTTGAGTCCAGCTTGCGTTTATGGAAGTTCTTTGTCTGTATACTGCTGCAACCGTTTTTGAATTATCTTCAGTAAGATTTTACTTGTGTGTGATATCAGTGATAATGTTCAATAATTTCCATATTGTGTTTTCCAAATTTTCTGGCATAGTTGAGTTAGGGCTTCCAGTGCAGCATCTGTTTGTTGAAACACCTTAATGAGTATTCCATCAATTCCTGGAGCCTTGTGTTTTGCCAGTTCCTTCTTCCTTCAAATACCATTGGTTTTTGAACATATGCCATCTCCTATAATGGATGATCATCTATCAGTTCTTTTTGGTGTAGTGACTCTGTGTATTCCATCCATCTTTTTTTGATGTTTACTGCATCATTCAACATATTGCCCATGGAATCTTTCAGTATTGCAGTTTGAGGCTTAAAATTTTTCCTTAGCTCTTTCAGCTTCAGAAATGCCAAGCATGTTCTTCTTTCTGGTTTTCCAACTCAAGGGCTTTGCAGACTTGGTCTTCTCAAGCTGCTCTTTGAAATTTTCTGTTCAGCTCTTTTATCCTGTTTTTTTTCCATCTGCTTTAGCTACTCTCTGTTCAAGGGCAAGTTTCAGAGTCTCTTTTAACATCCATTTTGGTCTTTTCTTCCTTTCCTGTCTTTTTAATGACCTCTTGCTTTCTTCATGGGTGATGTTCTTGATATCATTCCACAATTCCTCTGGTTTTCAATCATTGGTGTTCAGTGCATCAAATCTATTCTTTAGATGGTGTCTGAACTCAGGAAGGAGATAATCAAGGTCATATTTTGGCTCTTGTGGACTTTTAATTGTCTTCAGCTTCAACTTGAACTTGCATATAAGCAGTTGATAGTCTGTTCCATAGTCAGCTCCTTGCTTGTTTTGACTGAAGATACTGAGCTTCTCCATCTCCTCTTGCCACAGAAGTAGTCAATCTGATTCCTGTATGCTCCATCTGGCGAAGTCCACGTGTATAGCTGCCGTTTGTGTTGTTGAAAAAAGATACTTGGAATGAGTAAGTCGTTGGTCTTGCAAAATTCTATCATGTGATCTCCAGCAACATTTCTATTACCAAGACCATATTTTCCAGCTACTAGTAATTCTTCTTCGTTTCCAACTTTTACGTTCCAGTCACCAGTGATAATTAACACATCTTGATGACATGTTCAGTCAATTTCAGCGTGCAGAAGTTGGTAAAATCCTGGTGCATAAATTGGAGTAATAGTAGTATTAACTTGTCTTCCTTATATGCATATGGATGTTATCCTATCACTGACAGCATTGTACTTCAGGATAGATTTTGATACATTCTTTGTGATGATGAATGCCACACCATTTTCTTCAATTTGTCATTCGTGGCATAGTAGATCATACGATCATCTGATTCAAAATGGTCAAAACCAGTCCATTTCAGCTCACTAATGCCTAGAATATCGATCTTTATGCATTCTATTTCATTTTTGACAACTTCCAGTTTTCCTAGATTCATGCTTCATACATTCCATGTTCTGATAGTTAATGGATGTTTGCAGCTGTTTCTTCTCATCATGAGATGTGCCACATCAGCAAACGGGGGTCCTGAAAGCTTTATTCTATGCATATCACTAAGGTCTGCTCTACTCTGAGGAGGCAACTCTTCTCCAGTCAAATTTTGAGTGCCTTTCAACCTGAGGGGCTCATCTTCTGGCACTATATCACATGATGTTTCACTGTTGTTCATAAGGTTTTCACTGGCCAATTCTTTGAGAAGTGGATGCCCTCCTCCTTCTTCCAAGTCTCTCTTAGTCTATAGGCTCCCCTGAAACTTATCCACCATGGGTAACCCCACTAGCACCCGAAACACCAGCGGCACAGACTCCAACCTCACAGCAGCACTCCAGCCATCAAAGTAGGACAAACTGACAGATAAGCTTGTCTCCCCTTGCTGTTCTACACTGCTACATACTCCCTTAATGTTGCCTTTTTCATATCCAAATCACAAGTGTATTTTGGCATCTTTGGGAACTGTCTCATTGTTTTCAGCAAGATCCATCCCACTTTTTCAAATCAGTAAGTAACACTGAGTACTTCCTAAGACTTCTTGTTCACTTGTTTCATTCTAATTTAATTTCCATGGATGGTCCATCTTTTATAAGAAGTACAAAGGGCAAATTGATAATGATGTGCATATCCTTTTTATATGTAAAGGTAATGGGAGAAAATGCCCAGTTTTATTCCTGAAAAATAAAGTTACATGTTTTAAACTTACCAAATGTATTAGCTGGCAACTCTTGAGGAAAATATTTAATGTATACTTTAATATTCATTATAGGAAAAAGAGCACAATAAAGAACCAGATTCAAGCGTGGGCAAAGAAGCAGATGACAAGGATGCCGCAAGGACTGAGGAAAACAAAGTACAGCAGAATGGCAATTGTCAGCCAAATGAAGAAAATCTCTCTGCTAAAACAGAAGCAGTATAGGACTGAGAAATACACCTCTACACTCAACGCTGGAATAAAATCCAAAGCTTTTAATTCTCTCAACAAGATGCAAACAGTGAAGAAAGTCGGTTGAACATACAGATGTGAGCTAACAGCTTTTTCAGTTAGATGACTTTGTGGCCATCTTGTTACTGAGTAAGAAAATAAAGTATGGACAACATGAAAATAACAGATGTTACCCAAACTCATCTTCTAAAATCTGTGCATTTCCATGGTGGTTGACACACTTGTCATGTGGTTTGTTATTGTTTGCCAAGAACCATTGCAAATAAACGGACCATCAAATGTCCAAATTTGTACTATCCATAAAGACTGGAGATAAGCATTGGAGGCTCTTTCCCAAAAAGAAAAAAAAAAAGCTAGTTACTGAATTTTGTATTTTACTTTTTTAACAATTTCATTATATACAGTTTAATGATGTGCTTGAAATTGGTGCAAATATATACACACCTTGTAAGTACAAAGTATGTAAGAAGTTTAACATTTACTTCACAAGATTTACAGTGATTGTGTTAAATTCTCGTTATTGTGTTTCTTTTTGCTCATTGTTCAGGACAGCAATTTTTCTTTAAAATAGTTTCACAGATTAAAATTGTTCAAATATGTGGATTAGAAAACAGCTGACAATGCATGCTACTTTTCTGTTGCAGAAGGAAGAACAACTGTGTTGAATACTAATAACGATGTATTAGTGTTCAGTGTTTAGAATCAGTGAGTCTCCTCATAAAGTGAGCATTTCTTTCTGAACTTCCTTGACATTTCCAAGCTTATGAATAATATTGCAGTGTGTCTTGTCAACTGTAGGTGGCAAAGGTGCCCTAATAAAAAGGAAACTGGGTTTTCAAAGTGGGCTGTGGGAGCACAAGCTGAAGCTTTAGTGCCTTCTAAAATGTGGTATACTGTTTTCTAGAATTTTATATGTGCTAGTCATGCTCAATTCATGTGGAACCTAGATGGATATTCCATTCATACCATAGAGAAGTGTGCAACTGATACGACAGAAGAGCTTCTTACTTAGCTTGCCTAATATGATGAGAGAAGTCTTGTTTTCAAGAATGACTTTAGAGCTTGAAACAAAAATGAAGTTTTGGGACCATCAGTTTTATACTGTGATAGTTGAAAATGAAGCATGTTCTTATTTTACTTAAAGGAAACCCTTTAGTTATCTACATTGGATGGCCTTAATTATTACCTCTCAATCATTTTCTCATAAATGATGGGTAGAAATTATACCTAAAGGAGGACTGGGAGTATATGTGAGGTTACTTGTTAAAGGATATGTTTACTTAAGTTTAAAATGTAGGTCATCCATCCTTCTTAGGCTTACTTTTTGCAGAAAATATGTAAGTAGTAACATGACAACATTGCTATTGTTTTTCCTCAAAACTATAACTCATGGTTTCACAACTCTTTTCATTGTTGTATTTCAAAAAAAAAAAGTAATACCTTTTAATTAGCATGTTAATTAAAAAATCAAGTATAATTAATTATTTTAATGCAATCTAATACAATCAAATTACTCAGTTGCCTTACCTCATGGGAATAGTTACTTTTATAGATTTAAAAAGCTGAGTACTATGTTAGTTACTTGGTTTCAACTTGATTTTTCATTTAATGTTAATAACTTTTGAAAGTGTTTGGTGAAAAACGGAGAGAATTGTCCTTATTGCAATGAAGCCTGGTTTGATTATGAAGCTGCTTAATCACTCTTCATGTGTTCAGAATTACTGTGTTTTTTTTTGTTTTTTGTTTTTCCTTTTTGTCACTGTATACATTAAAATTTTGGAAAATGCTTTACTATGTAAAGTATAGATTATAGATGCTCATTTTAATTGTTCAACCACATGCGGTTGGGTAGTAAACAGCTTATTCTGATACAAGAATGCTTGGGTGCATATGGAAAGACTGTGAAGGAGTGTGTCTTGCATCAACAGCTGTCTTATTTATGAAATGTAAGTAGAATAGAGAAAATGTTGATTGAATCTTTGTTATTTTTAGTACCATTTCTTTAATAAAGCTAAGTATTTTAGAGGAAAGTATTTGTTTATTTCAAAAAAGCTTTTTAGTTTCACCCTGCTTATTTTAGTTGTCATAGAGATTGTTGTTTTGACATGGAGTGCATGTTTGAGTATAAAACAGTCATTTAAATTTTGAATGTTTTCTTGTATTTGGACTCTATTAAATGTTTCTTATGTTGATAGTTAACATATTTAATCTAGTTCCTGATGTTAATTATTTTCTTGCTGGATATTTATTTATCTTTAAGATAATCATACTGATTTTGAAACACATTGTCTTAGAAGTTAGGAATAAATAGGAATACAAGACATGTGAAAAGTGAATTCAGATTATTATGTGAGATTTGACTTTTTCATATGAGTTTTATAGAAGGAAATGGAGCTCTGGTAGGGCAGTGGTTAAAGCGCTTGACTACCAACTGAAAGGTTGGGTTCAAACACAACAGCTGCTCCATAGGAAAAAGATGTCACAGTCTGCTTCCGTAAAGATTTACAGCCTTAGAAACTCTATGGCGCAATTTTACTCTGTCCTATAGGGTTGCTATGACTTGAATTGTTGGTAGTGGGTTTAGTGTTTGGGTTATGGAAGCAAACCTTTCTAGGGTTAAGATACTTTCTAAGAGGTGACAAGTTTCCATTTGTTATTTTCTTTCAAGTTGTTTTTTTTTTTTTTAAAAGCTATTTTTCATCCCAGGTGGATGTTGTCAGGTAAATTTGAGGTAAGCTCAAGAATACTACAACCATTTTATACTTCATACCGTCTGTAATTATTTTTAGGTTGATTACAGAGAGTACACACTTCCTTAGATTGTAGCTCATGTACATTCTTCTTGTCAGGTCTGTTGGTACTCTTCTTGCTTTTCAGCAGCACACACTGAACTGGTAATACTGTATTTTCCTTCATCAGTTTCATGTGTGAAAACAAGTCTATGAATTCTTAACTTCTACAAGTCTCCTTAGTTATTATGATTTTTTGTCTAATCAGTTTACAGTTGCAAACACTAGTCAGCTTGTGATTTTCCGTACGTTCAGAATTGTTTTACTGAAGAAATTTAACATACACTGTGTTGATCTTCAGAAGTGTCAAGAGGCTTACATATTCACGTACTTAATTAAAAATAAAGACTCATTTATTACCAGTTTTTTTTTAATCAATTTGTTCTATTAATAATTTTCAGGATGCTCAGTCATTCCTATATATATGTACATATGTTGCTGTTTATCTTTGGGTGAATGGGGGAAGAGTCTGGCTCCAAACTTGCTGTCAACTGAGGATAGTAGTCTTTTAAGAGTTTTTTTTTTTTTTTTTTTTAATTAGAAATTTAGAAAATCTTGATTCAAATCTACTTTAGTTAGCAGTTAAAATGAATCCTTTTTCAGGGTTGCATTGAATAACTTAGCATATCAGTGAGTCATTTTCATTAAGGGATAGTATCTGCTTTAACTGGGTGGTTCTGAACTGGAGCAATTCCTACAAAGTAAAACAAATGCAGTGATCATATGTTCCTTATGGTTTAAAATTTTTTTTTAAATTTTCACTACCTGTATACTTAGTATTTTCTCATGCTTATTTGCTAATTGTTCATTTTCAGATTTCAGACAGTGCTCTTAAAGGGCTAAATTATATTTGTGCAAACAAGAGTCTAGTAGACATAATCTTTGAAAATAAATTTGACTTCCCTACTTAATTTTGGGCTTGTGGGTGATTTTGGTTTTTTTCAATAAGTACATTCTTAATGGTGATTTTTCCTAAGAACTGGTAATTATTTTAAACAAAGTTTTGGCTCATATTCAATCAGTTTGAATTTAATAACTAATAAGTAGATCACTTCATTCTATTCTAAGATACTTTTATAGTGTCTTGTAATCAAGTAAACGTAACATTTTACCTCTAAAACTTATTTTCCCAGCAATGGAATGGAATAGTAATTCCTTCCATTCTTGATTTTTATTTGCTAGACATGTAATTTCACTACGAATGTAAGTTGAAACTCATGGAAGTCATGTTCCAAGAACTAGAATTGAAATTTAAGGGTACTGGGAAGCCACAAACTGTTGGGGAATAGCCTGAAGAATTCCCTGATTTCCACAAAAGATTAAACTTGAGTGTACTGTGTAACTGTACAGGTAGTTTAATAATTAAATAATTGCCCTCCTTAGTTTTGGTTAGTTTAATAGAATGGTGCTCTTTACATAACGCTATGGATAATCAAGGTTTAAAATGTAAACATAAAGATGCATAGGTGGTGTATATGTGAATAGGGCTACTTTTAAATGGTACTAGAAAGATTTATTAAATGATGCTGCTATCATGTTGCCATATTTTTAATAAAATGAAAAGCTTAAAATCTTGCCACTGTCGAGTAGTGATTTCACCTATTTCTGAGGCAATTATTTGAATATTTACAGCTTTTTCTTATAACAGAAAGGTGGTAATAGGCTCTTCCATTGAGCTATTCCCACAAAGTAAAACATGCAGTGAACATATATATTCCCTTACACATTTAAATATATTTTATTTTCACTACCTGCATACCTGGTTCAGATTACTAAGATTAAGGTTTTTAAACACTGGGCAGTCTTTATATGTATGGCAATATCTCTATCAAGGTTTTGTATATTAAAAATACAGTAGTAATCTACTAAATGATAGCTGCTTCCTGAATCTCTCGTTTCCCAATAGGGTGTTTGTATGGTGAAAATGGTCATTGCCTGGCTTTTAACAAGTGGAATGGTTTCTCCCTCTAAGCAGAAGTGTAGCTGTTCATTTGGTGAATGAGCTATGCGTTGAGGATGTTCAGTTGAGACAGCTGGTTAGTCAAAAGTGCCTCTTTAAATAATTTATCTTTCAGGTATGCAAATTTAGAAGGCTGTATGAACTGAGGGAGATCTGGTGGCATAGTGCCTAAGGCATTTGACTGCTAAACAAAAGGTATGAACTGATGGCAAAATGGTGAGGCTATACTAATTGATTTCACCTGTCTTCTGTGGTTAAGGGCCACAGAGCAGTTTTGGTTTCTTAATATTTTTAAGTGGGGGTGGGGATTAGGGGTGGGAAGGAAAGGTCTGTATCCTTGCCTATACTGGTTTAGGGCTTTTCTATGTGTGCCCTTTTCCACAATTCAAACCCCTTTCCACAATTCAACTGGAAGGAAAGTTGGGCAATCTACTTCTCTAGTGATACTGCCTCAGAAACCCAAGGAGGGGTCACTATGAGTTGGGTCCGACTTGACGGCTTATAACAGCAACAACAACAAGAAGTTTCCATTAACTTTGGCCTCTGTATGCTCTACTATGTTTATGGATATATTCTGCCAAACCTATTTATATTTGTGGGTTTTGTCCAATTCACCTTCCCACAGCTGGTCAGCTTACCTGTCTGTGTATCTACTTGTAGATTATTGTTATTACTGTTGTTGCAAGATTATGTATGTAATGCTATTTACCTTTGTTGCCTTTTACTCTTGTGTTCTTCCCAGTGTCTTCCTGATCATTTTGTGCTGACACATTCCTTATTGTATATTACCTTTCCCTTCACCCAAGTTAATATACATCTACCCTGTAGTTAGTGATTTAACCTCCCACCTTTAACCTTTAAAGAATTTTTCTTTGTGTGTAAACTTTTTCTTGACTTTTTACCCTAGTGGTCTCATACAATATTTATCCTTTTGTGACTAATTTCACTCAGCGTAACATCCTCTGTTGTTAGGTGCCATCGAGTCAACTCTGACTCATAGCGACCCTGTGCACAGCAGAATGAAACACCCCCTGGTCCTGAGCCAGCTCCATGATTCTTGCTATACTTGAAGCCATCGCTGCTGCCACTGTGTCAGTCCATCTCGTTGAGGGTCTTCCCCTCTTTCGTCGACCCTCCACCTTACCAAGCATGGCATCTTTCTCCAGCGAATGGTCCCTTCTGACAATATAACCAAAGTAGGTGAGACGAAGTCTGGCCGTTCTCAACTCTAAGGAGCATTCTGGCTGCACTTCCTTCAGGACAGACCACTTGGTTCTTTTAGCAGTCCATGGTACTTCGAGCATTCTTCACCAGCACCACAGCTCAAAAGCATCAGTTCTTCTTTGTTCTTCCTTATTCATTGTCCAGCTCTCACATGCATATGAGGCGATTGAAAATACCATGGCTTGTGTCAGGTGGACCTTAGTCCTCAAGGAGACATCTTTGCTCTTCAGAACTTGAAAGAGGTCCTTTGCAGCCAGTGCAATAAATCGTCTGATGTCCTGACTGCTGCTTCCATTGGTGTCGATTGTAGAACCAAGTAATGTGAAGTCTTTGACAATTTCAATCTTTTCTCCATTTATCATAATGTTGCTTATAGGACCGGTTGTGAGGATTTTTGTTTTCTTTATATTGAGGTGTAATCCATACTGCAGACTGTATTTTTCAGTATTCATCAGCAAGTACTTCATGTCATCCTCACTTTCAGCAAGCAGTGTGTTGTCAGTATATTATAGGTTGTTAATGATTCTTCCTCCAATCCTAATGCCACATTGTTCTTCATATAGTGCAGCTTCTCAGATTATTTGCTCAGCATACAGATTGAATAAGTATGGTGAAAGGATACAACCCTGAAGCACTCCCTCTTGATTTTAAACCATGTAGCGTTCCCTTTTTCTGGTCAAACAACAGCCTCCTGGTCTATGTACAGGTTTCTCGTGAGTATAGTTAAGGGTTCTGGAATTGCCATTCCTCTCAATGTTACCCACAGTTTGTTGTGATCCACACAATCAAAAGTTTTTGCATAGTGAATAAAACACAAGTAAACATCTTTCTGGTATTCTTTGGTTTGAGCCAAGATCCTTTTGACATCAGCAATGATATCCCTTGTTCCACATCCTTTTCTGAATCCAGCTTGCATTTCTGGAAGTTCTCTGTCAATATATTACTGTAACCATTTCTGAATTATTTTCAGTAAGATTTTATTTGCATGCAATATTAATGATATTGTTTGATAATTTCCACATTCTGTGGGATCACTTTTCTTTGGAATGGGTACAGTATGACTCTCTTCCAGTCAGTTGGCCAGGTAACTGTCTTCCAAATCTCTTGGCACAACTGAGTGAGTGCTTCCAGCAGGGCATCCATTTGTTAAAACATCTCAATGGGTATTCCGTCAATTCCTGGAGCCTTGTTCTTCGCCAGTTCCTTAAGTGCAGCTGTGACTTCTTCCTTCAAAACCATTGGTTCTTGAACATATGCCATCTCCTGAAATGGCTGAAGATCGACCAGTTCTTTTTGGTACAATGACTCTGTCTGTATTCCTTCCATCTTCTTTTGATGCTTCCTGCATCATTCAATACTTTGCCCATAAAATCTTTCAATAGGCTTAAATTTTTCCCTCAGTTTGTTCAGCTTGAGAAATGCCGAGTGTGTTCTTCCCTTCTGGTTTTCTAACTCAAGGTCTTTGTGCATTTCATTATAGTATTTAGCTTTGTCTGCTCGAGCTGCTTTTTGAAATCTTTTGTTCAGCTCTCTTATCTTGTCATTTCTTCCATTTGCTTTACTCTTCACTCAAGGGCAAGTTTCAGAGTCTCTTCTAGCATCCACTTTGTCTTTCCTTTCTTGTATTTTTAATGACCTCTTGGTTTCTTCATGGATGATGTTCTTGATGTCATCCCACAATTCTGGTTTTCGGTCATTGTTAATAGATAAAATCTATTCTTTAGATGGTCTCTAAATTCAGGAGGGATATATTAAAGGTCATATTTTCGCTCTTGTGGAGTTGTTTTAATTGTCTTCAACTTCAGGTTGAACTTGTATGTGAGCAGTTGATGGTCTGTTCCACAATCAGCTCCTGGCCTTGTTTTGGCTAAAGATACTGAACTTTTCCATCACTTCTTGCCACAGATGTAGTCAGTCTGATTCCTGTGTACTCCATCTGACAAAGTCCACTTGTATAGCTGCTATTGAAAGGGAATGTTGTTGAAAAAAGGTATTTGCAATGAATAAGTCGTCGGTCTTGCAAAATTCTATCATGCAATCTTCAGTGTTATTTCTGTCACCAAGGCCAAATTTTCCAACTACCAGTGATTCTTCTTTGTTTCCAACTTCTGCGTTCCAATCACCAGTGATAAGCAACACATCTTGATTGCATGTTCAGTCAATTTCAGACTCTAGAAGTTGATAAAAATCTTCATTTTCCTCATCTTTGGCTTTGGTGGTTGGTACGTAAATTTGAATAATAGTATTAACGGGTCTTCCTTGTAGGTGTATGGGTATTATCCTATCTGACAGCATTGTACTTCAGGACAGCTCTTGAAACGTCCTTTGTGATGATGAATGCCACGCCATTCCTCTTCAATTTGTCATTCCCAGCATAGTAGATCACATGATTGTCTGATTCAAAATGCCCAAAACCCATCCATTTCAGCTCACTAATGCCTAGGATGCCAATCTTTATGCGTTTCATTTCATTTTTGACAACTTCCAATTTTCCTAGATTCGTACTTTGTACATTTCATGTTCCAATTTTTAATGTCTGTTTGCAGCTGATTCTCCTCAATTTGAGTCATGCCATGTCAGCACATGAAGGTCCTGAAAGACTTACTTTATCTGTATCATTAAGGTTGGTTCTACTCTGATGAGGTAGCTCTTTCCCAGTCCTATTTTGAGTGTCTTCCGACCGACCTAAGGGGCTCATCTTCCTGCATTGTGTCGGACAGTGTTTCTGAGCTGTTCCTAAAGTTGCCAGTAATGTATCAGACCGTGTTGCTCTGCTATTCATAAGGTTTTCCCTGGCCAGTTTTTGAGAAGTGGATGGCCTCCTCCTTCCTAGTCTGTCTTAGTCTGTAAGCTGCATTGAAACTTGTACACCATGTGCAATTCTGCTGCTGACTGAACACCAGTGGCACAGCCTCAAACCTCACAGCAATGTACAAGCCCTAAAGGATGACAAACTGACAAGTTTGCCTCCCTTAGCTGTTGGAAACCTCTGTGCCCCTCCCCTTACCTAATTCCTGCTTGGAACCTGCCACTTTGTGGTCCCTGGCCAATTCCTCCCTTCCTGGCTCTAGGGGGCTTGGGGCCTAGCCTTGCCTCCCACCCCTTTTTACCTGGATATCCTGCCACTCCAGAGGTCTCTGGCCTCTCCTGCTCCCTCCCTGTGATAGTTGGAGCTGTGTGTCAACTTGGCTGGACCAAAACTCTGTGTGGTTTAAGCAGATGTGATGTGGTTATTCCCATGATGGGATCAGATGTATATGTTTTGAGCAGCCAATCAATTGAAAGGGAGTTTCCCTAGGGGTGTGGCCTGCTTCCAGTATATTTATGGACATCCTGGGAATAGAGACTCTTCTTCTGTGGATCAGGATTCTGTTGTGCTGCTTACAATCGTCCATGAGTGATCAATCCACCATTCAGCCTGGAGATCTTGGATTCGTCATTCATTGGAGACAACAGCCAGTATACTGGCTGCCAACCTTGAGCTCCTCAGCCCCTGCAGCTCCATGAGTTGGGAAAAGCCTCCAGCTTGACGTTTGATCCAAAAACTTTGGACTTGCCCGCTTCTATACATGTGTGAGCCATTTTCCTAAGATGAATTTCTCTTTCTCTCTCTATATAAGCTTTACTGGTTTTGTTTCTCTAGAGAACCCAGTCTAACACATTTGATACCAAGAGTGGTCCTAGAGAGATAAAATCATAAGGATGGGCTTCCTAAATTGGTTCTCCAATTTGATTAATTGTAGGGACACTAGTGACCCTGCCTCTGTTAGTAAAGTGGGCGCTGCTAATCCGTGGCATGAGGTGTCAACATTAATTTGCAAAATAGCACCACCAATAGATCAAGTACTTGTGAGAAGTGGGGCTCTGGGTTATCACATATTTGATACTTTTCTGCAATTTTGTCAGCATGAGGAATATAAGAAAGCTGGTTGGTTGGTCCTACTTACACTAGACAAAGTGGTGAAAGAGCGAGATGAGCTCAGGGCTGCTGAGTCACAGCTTCAGCGCTGCATAAAAGACCTCAATGTTTCCAGTTGAGCTGTAAAACAAAGCCTTATTTCTTCTAGTAACAGCTGATATTGCTGAAAAAACCAAACCGAGAGTCTTATTGTAAGAGTGGCTGAATTACAACGCCAATTAAATTACCAACCCAGAATGATGTCTGAAGTTAAAATGAGGGCATTGATTGAGAAAAAAAATGGGATCCTGAAACCTGGAATGGGGACATATGAGCAGATAGTCAGAATGATCAGGATATGGAGCCTGTAAATTCTGTGGAATCCCTCACATCTGAAGGGATTACTGTAAAACCATTATCTCCTCCACCTCAATTTGATGGAATTAACCCAACTGTTCCTGCTGCATCTTTGCCTGAGGTAGAGGCCATGGAAGACATTGCTGAATGTTCTCAGGAACTGCCCCAACCACCCATTGTTGCTACTACACCTATAACTAAAGTTAAGTCCAAGCAACCCCAAAAGGTGAGATAGAAAGTGTGATTGAAGAGGTGGTAAGCTGCACCTGAAAAGACCTACTTGATTTTGCTAACATGTACAGACAGAAACCTGAGAATATGTATGGGAATGGCTACTGAGGGTGTGGGATAATGGTGCAAGGAATGTAACATTGGATCAGTCTGAGTTTATTGATTTAGGCCCACTAAGTACAGATTCTTCATTCAATGTTTCAGCTGGAGAGGTTAGGAAAGGCTCTAATAGTTTATATAGTTGTCTTACTGAAGCATGGATTATGCAGTGGCCTACATTAAATTACGTTGAAGTACCAGACCTGCCTTGATATAATGTAGAAGAAGGTATCCAGAGGCTTAGGGAAATTAGCCTGTTAGAATGGATTTATCAGATTAGACCCCTAGAGCCAGAAATGGAGAGTCCAGAAGACACACCTTTCACCAGTACAGTGAGGAATAAATTTGTGAAGGGAGCTCCAGCATACTTGAAGACTGCTGTGATTGTTATTTTATGTAAGCCGGATTTGACAGTGGAAACTGCCCTAATTGAACTAAGATGCTTTTCACTTCGATGGGGCTGATTGGACCCTGTGGTGGTAGGGGCCAAGTGGCAGCAGTTAATCGACAAAGACAAGGTGGGCATGGTTACCATAATGGACAACAGAGTCCAAACAGTAATCAGTAGTCTGACTCATGTGGAATTATGACATTGGCTACTTAGTCATGGTGTTCCTAGTAGTGAGGTAACATGGCAAACCTACTAAGTATTTACTTGATATGTACAGACAGAAGAATGCTTGGTCACGTGAATAGCAGCCTGGATTGAATCGCCAGAATACAGAGTCACAGCCACTCAATCAATTCCCAGACTTGAGTCAGTTTACAGACCCACAACCCCTTGAATGAGGAGGAGGCCGGGTCCCTTTGAGGAAGGACCCCACTACATTGCCAAAAATCTATAATGTCAATCTTTCTCCCGGCCTTCCCCAAAGGGATATGAAGCCTTTTATGAGAGTGACTGTTCATGGGGGAAAAGGAAATAATCAGACTTTTTGGGGATTATTGGACACTGGCTCTGAACTGACACTAATTCCAAGAGACCCAAAGCGTCATTGTGGCCCATCAGTCAGAGTGGGGGCATATGGAGGTCAAGTTATTGATGGAGTCTTAGCTAAGGTACATCTCACAGTGGGTCCACTGGGTCCTGGAACCCAACCTGTAGTGATTTCCCCAGTTCCAGAATGCATAATTGGAATAGATATACTGAGCAATTGGAAGAATTCCCACATTGATTTCCTGACATATGGAGTAAGGGTAGGAAAAGTATGGTAGGAAAAGCCAAGTGGAAGCCATTAGAACTGCCTCTACCTACAAAAATAGTAAACCAAAAGCAATACCACATCCCTGGAGGGGTTGCAGAGATTACTGCCACCATCAAAGACTTGAAAGATGCAGGGGTGCTGATTCCCATGACATCCCCATTTAATCACCTATTTGGCCTGTGTGAAAAACAGATGGATCTTGGAGAATGACAGTGGATTATCGTAAACTTAATCAGGTGGTGACTCCAATTGCAGCTGCTGTTCTTGATGTGGTTTCATTGCTTGAGCAAATCAGTACATATCCTGGAACTTGGCATGCAGCTATTGATCTGGCCAATGCCTTTTTCTCGATACCAATTTCAAAGGACCATCAGAAGAAGTTTGCCTTCATCTGGCAAGGCCGACAGTATAGTTTCACAGTACTTCTTCACGGGTATATCAATTCCCTGGCACTATGTCATAATTTAGTCTGTAGGGATCTTGATCACCTTTCCCTTCCACAAGACATCACACTGGTTCATTATATTGATGACATTATGCTGATTGCACCTCGTAAGGAAGAAGTATTGATAACTCTAGATTTATTGGTGAGACATATGTGTGCTAGAGGTTGGGAAATTAACCCAACAAAAATTCAGGCACCTTCCACTTCAGTGAAATTTCTAGGGGTCCAATGGTGTGGGGCATGTCCCGATATTCCTACTAAAGTGAAGGATAAGTTACTATATCTGGCTTCCCCCACAACTAAAAAGACACAGTTGTGTCTGGTGGGCCTATTTGGAGTTTGGAGGTTAACATATCCCTCATCTCTGTTGCTGTGGCCTATTTGTCAAGTGACTCAGAAAGCTGCTGGTTTTCAGTGGGGCCCAGAACAACAGAAGGCTCTATAACAGGTTCAGGCTGCTGTGCAGGCTGCTCTGCCACTTGGGCCATATGATCTGGCTGATCCAATGGTGCTTGAAGTGTTTGTAGTAGATAGAGGCACTGTTTGGAGACTTTGGCAGGTCCCTATTGGTGAATCACAATGCAGACCATTGGGATTTTGGAGCAAAGCCCTGCCATCCTCTGCAGATAACTACTCTGCTTTTGAGAAACAGCTTTTAGCTTGTTATTGGGCTTTAGGAGAGACTGAATGCCTAATCATGGGCCACCAAGTCACCATGAGGCCTGAGCTGCCCATCATGAACTGGGTGTTGTCTGACCCACAGAATCATGAAGTTGGACATGCACAGCAGCACTCCATCATTAAATGGGAGTGGTATATAAGAGATTGGGCTGGAGCAGGACCTGAAGGCACAAGTAAGTTGTATGAGGAAGTAGCCCAAATGCCTATGGTCTCCATTCCAGTCACATTACCTTCCCTCTCCCAGTCTGCACCTATGGCCACATGGGGAGTTCTTTATGATCAATGGACTGAAGAAGAGAAAACTCGTGCCTGGTTTACAGATAGTTCTGTGTGATATGCAGGCACCACTTGAAAGTGGACAGCAGCAGCACTGCAGCCCCTTTCTGGGACTTACTTGAAGGACAGTGGTGAAGAGAAATCCTTGCAATGGGCAGAACTTCGATCCATGCCTCTGGCTGTTCACTTTGCATAGAATAAGAAATGGCCAAATGTGCAATTGTATATGGACTCCTGGGCTGTGGCTAATGGCTTGGCTGGGTGGTCTGTGTCTTGGAAGGAGCATGATTGAAGTACTGGTGATAAGGATGTATAAGGAAGAGGTATGTGGATAGATCTCTCTGAATGAGCCAAAGGAGGAAAGACCTTTGTGTCTCATGTGAATGCCCACAAAAGGTGACCTCAGCAGAGGAGGACTTTAACAACTAGGTGGATAGGATGACACAGTCAATGTTAAGCAGCCATCCTTTTCCCCCAGCTACTCCTGTCATTGCTCAATGGGCTTATGAACAAAGTGGCCATGGTGACAGGGATGGAGGTTATGCATGGGCTCAGTAACAGGGACTCCCACTTACCAAGGCTGATTTGACTACCGTCACTGCTGAGTGCCCAATCTGCCAGCAGCAGAGACCAACACTGAGTCCTCAATATGGAACCATTCCTCGAAGTAATCAGTCAGCACCTGGTGGCAGGTTGATTACACTGGACCACTTCCATCATGGAAAGGACAGTGTTTTGTTCTTACTGGAATAGATACTTATTCTGGATATGGATTCACCTTCCCTGCATGCAAAGCTTCTGCTAAAACTACCATCCATG
>NW_006921949.1:3427743-3429428 GCF_000298275.1 Orycteropus afer afer
CAGGCAAAGAACCACGACCAGCTGAGGTGCTTGCTGAGGGCAAGGGAAATACAGAATGGGTGGTGGAAGAAGGTAGTTCTGAATGTCAGCTATGACCACGTGACCAGTTGTAGAAACAAGGACTGTGATCTATTTCTTCATTGTATATGTGCATCAAATATTTTTGTTTCCTTCTGTTATGAACTGTGAAATGTAAATAAGGTTAATACATTTTGGTTGTACGTATGTTAGCATATCATGTTAGGTGCAAATATGACTTCTTAATTGTCCTTATTTAGAGATTATATATGGTTAAGAAATGAACAACTGCCAAGTTGACAAGGGGTGGACTGTGATAGTTGGAGCTGTGTGTCAACTTGGCTGGACCACAATTCTGTGTGATGTGGTTATTTCCATGATGGGATCAGATGTATATGTTTTGAGCAGCCAATCTGTTGAAAGTGAGTTTCCCTAGGGGTGTGGCCTGCTTCCCGTATATTTATGAACATCCTCAGAAAAGAGACTCTTTTTCTGTGGATCGGGATTCTGTTGTGCTGCCTACAACTGTCTGTGAGTGAACAATCTACCATTAGGCCTGGAGATCTTGGGTTCATCATTCATTGGAATTAACAGCCAGTATACTGCCTGCCAACCTTGAGCTCCTCAGCCCCTGCAGCTGCGTGAGTTGGGAAAAGCCTCCAGCTTGATGTTTGATCCAAGAACTTTGGACTTGCCAGCTTCTATACATGTGTGAGCCATTTTCCTAAGATAAATTTATCTTTCTCTCTATATATAAGCTTTACTGGTTTTGTTTCCCTAGAGAACCCAGTCTAACGCACTCCCTTTCCTGGCTCTAGGGGGCTTGGAGCCTAGCCTTGTCTTCTGCCCCTTTTTATCTGGATATCCTGGTGGTCCAGAGGTCCCTGGCCTCTCCTGCTCCCTCCCTTTCCTGGCTCTAGGGGCTTGGGGCCTGCCTTGCCTCCTGCCCCCTTTACCTGGATATCCTGCCACTCTAGAGGTCCCCAGCCTCTCCTGCTCTCTCCCTTAGGTTCATCTATATTATGGGGTGTTTCACAGAATCATCATTATTCTTTACCTTTGTGAAGTACTCCATTGAGTTCATGTGCCATAGTTTATCCATTCATCCATTGCTGGCCACTTAGTTTGTTTCCATCCTTTTGCTATTGTGAATAACGTTATGATAAACTTGTGTGTATGTATCTGTTCATGTCACAACTCATTTCTTTAGGACATATCCCTAGTTGTGAGATTACTGTATCATAGATAGTATTTCTATTTCCAATTTTTTAAGGAAGTACAATATTATTTTCCATAGGGTTTGCATAATTTTACAGTCACACCAGCTGTGTGTGAAGGTTCCAGCCTCTCCACACTCTAACTAGTGTTTGGTGTTTTCTGTTTTTTGAACTTACTCATTAAAGCTGGAGGGAGATGGTGTCTCTTTAATTTGATTTGCATCTCTCTAATGGCTAACGATTGTGAGCATTTCTGTTTTCTTTTTTTAAAATTTATTATTGTGATTTGGGTGAAGATTTACAGAGCAAATTCACTTTCCATACAGCAGTTCACATACACTTTGTCTCACGACATTGACCACAGTTTACCACAATGCAACAGCTCCCCTCCCACTTCCTCCCCATAGTTACCTCTTTCCAGTGTCCATCCCTCCATACACTCCTGCCCCC
>NW_006921949.1:3463696-3473272 GCF_000298275.1 Orycteropus afer afer
GTCCTATTTTGAGAGCCTTCTAACCTAACCGGACTATTCATAAAGTTGAGCAGTAATGTATCAGACAGTGTTTCTTTGCTATTCATAAGGTTTTCCCTGGTCAATTCTTTGAGAAGTGGACGGCCTCTTCCTTCTTCCTAGTCTGTCTCAGTCTGTAAGCTGGGCTGATACCTGCGCACCATGTGTATCCTGCTGGGTTTGAAACACCAGTGAGTCATCCTCAAAACACATCAACACATCACCATGGTAGGACAAACTGACAGACAAGTTTTTCTCCCTGTTGGAAACCTCTTGTACCATCCTTACCTGGGTACCTGCAGCTGACTCCTCCTCTGTCTGGATTCCTGGGACTTTTAATCCCCTTTCTCCCACCCTTCCACCCTGCTGCTTTGGACATGACTGAGTTCCCTCTCCTCACCTGGATCCCTGCAGCTGACTGCTCCTCTGTCCAGGTTTCTGGCTTTTAATCTCCTTTCTCCTGCTCTCCTGCCCTGCTGCTTTGGGCTTGCCTGGGTTCCCTCTCCTCACCTGGACCCCTGTGGCTTGGTTTCCTAGTGCTGCTATAATACAAATACCACCAGTGGGTGGCTTTGAAGAACAGAAATTTGTTTTCTCAAAGGCCAAAGATTTGGAAGCTGAAAGTCCAAATCAGGGTCTCTCAGGTGGGTTGATTCCTTCCTGCCAGGTTGTCCCAGGCATTCTTTGGCTCCTTGACATGTAGACAGTCCTCACATGGAGTGTTTCTCCACCCACCCACTGTGTGTGCCTCTGTGTCTGATCTGCTCTTTTTATAACTCAGAAGTGATTAGATTTAGACCCCACCCTACTACTCAAGTAAGATATAATTAACATAACAAAGAAACCCAATTTCCAAAGAGGATTATATTCACAAGTATATATATAAAAACAAAAACAAACTCAATACTGTCGAGTCAGATCTGACTCTTAATGACCCCTTCTTGGGTTTCTGAGGCAGTGTCACTATGAGAGTAGATTGTCCAGTCTTCCTTCTGACTATAGGAGTTAAGATTTCAACATGTGTTTCGGAGAGACTTTACTCCATAACAAAAGATCACCTTAGTCTCAGTGTAATAGCAGGAAGTCAGATCACCTCTTGTATTGGGGTTCTGCATACTCTCAGGAGACGAGTTGTCTCAGATCCCAGTCTTGCAGGCAGGCTGTGTGCCTCCAAAGTCTTCCTGTGATTTCTGTGAATTTCTGACCTTACTTCCTCAACCAGTACTGGTTGCTGTTGAGTCAATTTGACTCATGGTGACCCCAAGTATGTTAGAGTAGAACTATGCTCCATAAGGTTTTCAGTGGGTGATTTTCTGAGGTGCTTCTGGGTGCACTTGAACCTCCAACCTTTTGGCCAGCACTGAGCGGTTAACTGCACCACCCAGGGATTCCTACTTCCTCAAAGTCTTCTGGAATCAGCTTCTACATGTAATGTGCTGACTCTGTTTCATTCACACTAGACAGTTTACTGGTGTTCTCTTTCCTCTCCACCCTGCAGCCCCCTTCCTTTGAAAAAAAAAAAAAGAAAAGAAAAGCCCAATTACACTCAAGATTTTGTGAGTTTGTAAATGCTACACAGGCACTATAATTATTTAGTTCCATACTGTTTTCCCCATATCTCTGATAAGGGCCTTAACCTCTAGTGTCTTTCAAAAGACCATGCTCCTGATACTTGGCCCTTCTTATAAGGAGCTCTGGTAGTGTAAGGCATTTGGATGCTAACCAAAATGTTGGTAGTTCAAACCCACCAGCCACTCTGGGGAAGAAAGATGAAGTAGTCTTTTTCCATAAAGGCTTACAGCCTTGGAAACCCAATGTGGGGGGAGCTATCACTGTGAGTCAGAATTGGCTTGATGGCAGTGACTTCTTTTTCCCCAGTCTCTGCAGCCTGTCTACCAACACCCTCCCCAATAAATACACTTCAGTTAGGCCCATCTACCTTCCCTAGACCACCTTGAAATTCTGGTGAAAAAAAAAATATTAAGAAAAAAATGTATGTATTTTAAAATTGTGTTTTAATTACTTCATTTTGAATAGGTAATATATTCATATGGTTCCATATTCAAAAATCACAAACACATAGTTTCTTTCTCAGAGACAATCAATATAATTAGTTTTTTTTGTGTATCTTTCCAGAGATATCTTCAAATGCAAACAAATGAATTTATATTAATTTTCTCCCTTTTTATACAATTAATAACTTTTATACATAGCTCTGAACTTTGCTTTTTTCATTTATTATTATATAAAATATTTCTCTATCTCCTTTATATCATGAACTGAAGGAGAAGGAGTGTTTCTTGTCTAGAGAGCATCAGTGCTGCTGGGTGGATCCAGGCATCATGCAGTGAACCAGGTGTGGTAGTTAAGTTGCATGTCAACTTGGCTGGCCTGGTTGAATGGCTGGGCAGCTGGATGTAGTTATTCCCCATGGTGAGACTGGTAATTAACTCCACGGTGGAAACTATTGGAGCAGCTGAGTACCTGCTTTAGGGATGTGGTCTGCTTCCTGTATGTAAGAAGCAGCTTTCGGAATGGTCTCTAGCTTTTTGGTACACTTGAATCCTGTATGTAGTCAAGTTGTTGCTCAGCAGCCTGCCATGCCCTGCTGATCTTGGGACTTTTTCTGGACTTGAATTGATGGCCTACCATGTTATGTGGTGATATCAGGACTGTGCCTTTTCACTTGTTGACCTTGGGCTTGTCAGCCTCAGCAGCCAGCAGCTGCCTGAGTGAAGAAAAGCCTTTAGCTTCAATGGGCTGGGAGGAAGAGGCAGAGCTGAAGCCCAAGATTGAGGGGCTTTCACCCAGCACCTAAGAGCCTGGGACTTTGAACTTGGACTTCTGGCCTCCAAAATTGTAAGAATAAACTCCTGTTTGTTAAAGCTATCCAATTTGTGGTATATTCCTGTCAGAGTGGCACTAGGTAACAAGAACACCAGGTTATACACTAGATTAGGATGTCAGGCTCACAGGGTCAGGGATTCTAAAATCCAAAAGGACTGAGGTGGTTGTTCAGAAGCTTCCAAGAAGAAGGTAGGAGTTGACAGGGTTCTTGAAGGAAATGGGGAGAGGAAATTCCTTTCATTATCTTCTTCTGTATCTTTTAATCCATATCTTTTAATCTTCCTGAGTGACAGGCAGGGCACTTTCTTTTTATGAGATTCAGATGTAGGCACTCTGGTGAACTCTGGGTTAGGGCACTTTAAATACTTTAGGATTTCAAATCCTTTGTTTCTGGGTTTGGGAAAATAAAGGTGGAGGGACTAGGTATTTCAGGGACATGTGACTAGTGTAAAGGGTGCATCAGGGGCCGTTTCTACTCCCCTAGTTTGGAATTTTCCTCCTTTCTCCTGGGGTTCAGTAGGCCAGAGTGTCTCTTAAAAATCTATCTTGCAAGCCATGGATGACTGAGCAGTCCGCTTCCACCTAAGCCCTCTTCAGAAGATGTTAAGCTACAGAAATAAAAAACCACGGTGATCATCACTTAAAAGAAGGCACAGTTTCTTCATTTCTCTCATGCTGAATAACTCTAAACCCAGTCCTGTTTCTGTAAGTTTTTTGTATGCTGAAGGGCTTTTCTGAGGTAAAGCAAAGTTCATGAGCCGAGACTGAGCTGAGCTTCCAAATTGGTTTCAGTTGACAGCTTTTGTTAGTGGAGGGCACACTCCTGCTATCTGTCTTGTTATTTTTTTTTTTCATTTTCTTTCTGAATTCATTTCTTGAGCTTGGGGCCTCAAAAAATAACAAGTTTTTAAAATGACTGAGTATACTCTCTGGCTCCAGGGAGTCCAACTTCCCTTGTTATATGTTCTAAGCAGGACCCTCGGCCCTTTTCTCCCCACTGCTCAATAGACTGGTGGTAGGGAACCAAGGCTGTTAATACCGTTGGCTGGGGGAGGAGGAGGGAAATGAAATGTAAGTAGAGCAAGAAAAGGGAAGTAAAATGGTGGGTCAAAGGCATGGGGAACTGCTGAAGAATCAGCTCACACATAATGGCAAGATTCAAAAGTGTTCTTTAGCTGGTTTAAGATTGTACTTAAGTTTGAAATTGTTGAGCAAACACCTTTGGTAATAGCTGCCATGTAGGTTCTGGATCTTATCCTCTTGGACCATAGCAGTGCCTGCAGAAACTTGCTTGGTATCTATGCACCTATGATCTCAAAGGATGGTGTTTGATCTCAGGATATGCCCCATCTCCCTTCACTGCTTCCAGATCAAAATCTGAGTCAGATTGAAGATGATCTAAGTGTACATGGAAATAAGTGCAGGACCTCAATAAAAGGTGTCAGCAGGAGCTGGGGCCTGTTTGTGCGAGTGGGATCTTGAGGATTTTGAACTGAAGTTGGGAAGAATATAAGAATGGGAAGGGGGGAGTTTATTGACATGGGAGGTCCCCTGGCAAGGACATCGGAGGCCAGTCCTAATGGGTTGCTGGGTTGGCTCTTTGACACATGGAGGCAGTGATGCCTACAGTTAATGAGGCCTCAGGGCAGAGCTGCTTTAGCAGATACTGAGGAAGGGCTCAGAGAGCTCATGGATTTATGTGATGAGACCAGAGAATTTCCTACTGACTGTGTTCGTCAGAAGAACCAGAGGCAATAAAGAGTTCAGTGGCCTGGAGAGGACTGGCATTTATTTATTTATTTATTTATTTATTTTATTAGGATTTGGGTGAAGATTTACAGAGTAAATTCACTTTTCATACAGCAGTTCACATATACTTTGTCTCATGTCATTGACCAAAATTTACAATGCAGCAGCTCCCCTCCCACTTCCTCCCCATAGTTACCTCCTCCCAGCCAGTGTCCATCCCTTCATACTCTTCTGCACCCTGAGTTATCTCCCTGTGCATAAGCAGCCCTTCCTTCTCCCATGATTGTTCTCTCCAGGGCGTGTGTCTACTTGAGGTAAATGTTTAAATCACATGCCTGTACTTTGTTTGGCTGGAAACCACAGTTGTGAGGACTGGCATTTTTGAGGAACTTAGGGATGGCTGTAGGTTGGAGTTGACAGGAGGACATGCTGCCACTGAGCTGGCTTCCCAGTTATCAATGAGGATAATGGAATCTTTGAAAGGCAGACACAAAGTTGATATGATTAACATAACCAGCAGGAAAAAGTCAAAGCTGGTTTATTATGATAAAGACATATACCCTGACCTTAAGAAAGCTTGCCACTTCCTGAAGTCTACCTCTCAGTGAATAGTATCATAGTCTAGAGACAGCTTGGGCCAGAAAACCTATAACCAACCAGTACCCTTAACTCATCGCCCCATCCACCAAGTCCTGCTCCACTTCTGAACTTCTTTCATAAATGTGAGAAATCTCCACCTTCATCCTTCCTGCCTTTGTCCGACCCTCCTCAGTTCATACCCAGATTTTCCAGGTGTTCCCTATCTCCCTCCCTCAAATCACTGCCCACAATGGTCTTTCTAAACTCACAGTTGCTCATGCCACTCCTCTGTGTAAAATCTCTAAGTGGCTTTCCACTACTCTCCAAGAAAGCCCTGGCCTGAAGTGTCACCTGCAAGACCTTCTGCAAGCCAGCCTTTGCTTACCTCACCTGCATTATCCTTTCCTTTCTCTCAGTGCACATCCTGAACCCTACATGTTCAGACCCACCAGACTGCTCCTAACACTAACACCTTTGACTGTGCTGTTTCCTTTGCTTCAAATATCTCTTCCTTCCTTGTCTTAGGGGCCTGGTCAACATCCATTCCTCTTTTAAATCTCAGCTCCAGAAACATCTTCTCAATTAAACTTTCCTGAGTCCCTGTGGTAGTTAAGTTGTATGTCAACTTGCCTGGGCCTGGTTTTGAGTGGTTGGGCAGCTGGATGTTTCCCCATGATGAGACCGGTAATCAGCTCCTTGGTGGAATCCAATGGAGCAGCTAGTAGCTCCTTAGGGATGTGGTCTGCTTCCAGTATATAAGGAGAAGCATTTAAAAAAATCTCTGAGCTTTTTGGCACACTTGGACCCTGCATGTAGCTGAATCTTCATTCAGTAGACTTCCATGATTCCTGCCGATCTTGGGACTGTCTCTGGACTTGAACTAGTGGCCTGACATGGTGTTTGGTAATCTCGAGACTGTGCCATTTTATTTGTTGACTTTGGGTTGTCAGCCTCAACAGCCAGCAGCTGCTTGAGTTAAGGGCTGGTCCAGTGGGCTGGGAGCAAGAGGCTGAGCTGAAGCCCCAAAGCCAGGGGGACTTCACCTAGGCCCTAGAGCTGGCACTTTGAGCTCAGACTTCTAGCCTCCTAAACTGGAAGAATAAATCCCTGTTTGTTAAAACCACCCACTTGTGGTGATTTCTGTTAGACTAGGTAATGAAAACAGGCCCTCTGGGAGAACTAACCACTTCCCTGTGAGTCTCCACTGTATTTCATTCTCTCCACTATCATGGTAAATCTGCTGTATCTTGCATCATCAGCTCAGGGTTTTTCAATTATGAAACAAAAAGTTTCATAATTCTTTTCTTTACATGCATACATATATTTTAAAAACAAATGTAGAACAAATGTATACAGCAATACCAAAATGTTCAAATTATAATGTGAATGTTCTCTCCCTCCTCTACAAATCACTGTTGACAATTTGTATATATCCTTCTAGATCATTTTTTAAAAAATTCTGATTTGGGTGAAAGTTTACAGAGCAAATTCACTTTCCATACAGCAGTTCACACACACATTGTCTCATGACATTGACTACAATTTATGCCAATGCAACAGCTCCCCTCCCACTTTGTCCCAATAGTTACCTCTTCCCTGTGTCCATCCCTTCATGCAATCCTGCCCCCTGAACTGTCTCCCTGTGCATAAACAGCCCTTCTTTCTCCCATGATTTTTCTCTCCAAGGACCTCTACCTCAGGTAAATGTTCAACTCATGTGTCTGTCTTGTGTTTGGTTGGAAGCCATAGGTGTGGGTTCAATTCCAGACCTGAGGAGCAGCTAGGGGCCATAGTCTCAGTGGTTCCACCAGGCTCTATCAGACCAGCAAGCCTTGTCCCCCACCTTTTTTTCCCCCAAATAATTTTGAGTTTTGTTCCACATTGTCCTCCCTATCTATCCAGGATCTCCTCCATAGATCCCCCTCTGAGTGGTTGACAATGGTAGCTGGGCACCATCTAGTTCTTCTGGTCCCATAGTTGTATAGGGTGAGGATTGCATGGTGTACCAGTTGTGAGGACTAATTGTTTCCATGAATCTTTGGTTTTCTTCATTCTTCTTTGCTCTGGATGAGGAGAGACCCATCACTGTATCTAGATGGCAGCTTGCAAGCTTTTAAGATCCCAGTTGCTACTTGCCAAAGTAGGAGGTAGAACAATGTTTTGTGTAGTATGTTATGCCAACTGAGCTTGATATCCCCTGCGACTATGGTCCCTAGCCCACAGGTTCAACTACTCATTCCCTCTGGGTAGCTGGCTGTGACCAAGAAGTGACTACAACCTTGCCCCTTGTCAGCTCTACTATACCGCTGGGAATTTTTACAGAACATACAAATACACTAGTAGAATCATTGTCTGCCAACCCTATACATGGTTTTGGGTACACTCCCAGCTGCCTAGACATACCTAATAGTTCAGCCTGTCCACCCATCTATCCATCTGTATACCCATGTTTGCCTTCACTGACAATGCAGTACTATATGTGCAAGAGTTCATCTTTGTTGTCTGCATCTCCCATGTACCTCTCTATGTCTTCCTCTTCCTCAATGCCACCGTGTTGATCACTCCCATTTGGTACATTGCTCTTCTCTTCACCAAAATCAATACTTAATCTCTACCTATCTAACAGTGTTCACTCATCACCCCTCCCACCCCAGTAACCAACAAAGACAATTCCCCCTCCCTCCCAGTTCACCCTAGGGCCTAAAGACCTCCCCAATACCTGCTGCTCACCCTGGGCTCTGCACAGCAACCCTTCCCATCCCAACAGGGACCTCACTGCCCCAGATATTTCCTCTGTCCCACTCCTGCAACAATGGGTATTGTTACTCTAATCCCACACACCCACTTGGTGAACAGAGGTCTGGCCATCCCCCACTCCCACCTACCTTCTGGGCCTGCAGGAACTCCATCCCAGGCTGTGTGTTCTAATGGAGACTGGGTTCCCTGCCCTGCCCCCCTGATTTTTTTCTCTTTTTTTTTAGTTTGCTTGCTTTTGTCTGTTTTAAAAGCACTACTATTATTAATACTTTTGTCCTTTTTACTATTATTCTTTATTCTTCCCCTCCCAGGTTCTAGTTTTCAGCTTTTTTCTTTTCCCTGTTCCTGGTTGCATTTTTTTTTCTTCTTGTGATTAACCCCATTCCTTGTTTTCTTTTTGCATTTTTCCTATTTTTTTCTTCATTATTCTCCTTCTCTGCCTTTTTTCTCTTGTTGCCCTATCCCCAGATATTGCAGGTTTTCTTGTTTTTTTGGCTGACCTTCTTGTTTGTCTGGAGGGTGCAGCCATTTTGATGGTTTACACGTGGCAGCCATTTTGGATATTTAAAGTGACAGAGGGTGCAGCCATTTAAATGTTTACAAGTGGTGGTCATTTTGGATATTTAAAGTGACCGAGGGAGCAGCCATTTTGAATGATTACAAGCGCTGGCCATTTTTGATATTTAAATTGACCAAAGGTACAGCCATTTTGAATGTTTTACAAGCAGTGGCCATTTTGGATATTTAAAGTGAATGAGGGTGCAGCCATTTTGAATGTTTACAAGTGGCAATGATTTTGGATTTTAAAGTGATAGCATTCTCATTCGGATTCCAGGGACCTAAGAACAGGCAGCGAGGCAGGAAGCAGGGAGAGGACAACAAAAGGGGCCTAAGAACAGGCAGCAAGGTGGAAAGCAGGGAGAGGACAAAAAAGGCAAAGGGGACCAGAACAGATCAAGGAGTCAGCCACAGGGACCCAGGTGAAGAGAGGGAACTCAGGCCATGCCCAACAAGGAGTGAGGTGGGAAGGCAGGGAGAGGACAGAAAAGGCAAAGGGGACTGGAACAGATCGAAGAGTTAGCTGCAGGGATCCAGGTAAGGGTGGTTGGAGGGGTTTCCAACAGCTGAGGGAGACAAACTTGTCTGTCAGTTTGCCCTACTGTGGGGACATGTTGCTGTGAGTCTTGAAGCTGTGCCACTTGTGTTTCAAACACAGTGGGGTGCACTTGTTGCACAGGTATCAGCCCGGCTTCCAGACTGAGACAGACTAGGAAGAAGGAGGATGCCATCCACTTCTCAAAGAATTGGCTAGGGAAAACCTTATGAATAGCAGAGAAACACTGTCTGATACATTACTGGGCAACTTTATGAATAGTCCAGAAACATTGTCCAACACAGAGGAGGAAGATGAGTCACTTAGCTTAGAAAGCTCTCAAAGTAGGAGTGGCAAGAGCTGCATTATCAGAGTAAAACCAGCCTTACTCATATGGATAAGGTAAAGCTTTTGAGACCTCCATTTGCTGATGTGGCACCACTCAAATTTAGGAGAAACAGCTGCAAATACCCATTAATAATCAGAACATGGAATGTACAAAGTATGAATCTAGGAAAATTGGAAGTTGTCAA
>NW_006921949.1:3476037-3476598 GCF_000298275.1 Orycteropus afer afer
TGGAAGCAAGGATGGCCAGACTTCATCTCACCTACTTTGGTCATGTTGTCAGAGGGGACCATTCCCTGGAGAAGGATGTCATGCTTGGTAAGGTGAGGGTCGACAAAAGAGGGGAAGGCCTTTGACAAGGTGGATTGACACGGTGACTGCGACAATGGGCTCAAGGTATAGCAAGGATCATGGAGATGGTGCAGGACCAGGCGGTGTTTCGTTCTGCTGTGCATGGGGTCGTTAGGAGTTGGAAGCAACTCGATGGCACCTAACAACAACAATCTAACAGTGTTCACTCCCCACCCCTCCCACCCCGGTAACCAACAAAGACAATTTCCTTCCATAGATAAACCTTTCCTTGATTTTTACAATAACGGACTAATAATATTTGTCCTTTTATGATTGACTTGTTTCACTCAGCATAATGTCCTGCAAGTTTATCCACGTTATGTGGTGTTTTGCAGATTCTGCCTTATTCTTTAGTGTTGCATAGTATTCCATTGTGTGTATGTACCATATTTTGGTTATCCATTCCTCAGTTGATGGACACCTAGGTTGTTTCCAACTTTT
>NW_006921949.1:3478188-3478774 GCF_000298275.1 Orycteropus afer afer
TTCACATTTAAGTCTTTGATCCATCTTGGAGTTAGTTTTTGTGTATGGTGTGAGGCACAGATCTTGTTTCATTTTTCTGAAAATGGATATCCAGTTTTGCCAGCACCATTTATTAAACAAACTTTCTCTTTCCCATTTAATGGACTTAGACCGTTTGTCAAAGATCACCTGACCATAGGTCGATGGATCTATTTCTGGGTTCTCAATTCTATTCCATTGGTTTATGTGTCTGTCATTGCACCATCATCAGGCAGTTTTGACTACTGTGGCTGTATAGTAGGTTTTGAGGTAAGGCAGTATGAGACCTCCTACTATGTTCTTCTTCTTCAACAATGCTTTGCTTATCTGGGGTCTCTTTTCCTTCTGTATAAAGTTAGTGATTTGTTTTTCCATATCCTTAAAAAATGTTGATGGGATCTAGATTGGGATTGCATTGAGTGTATAGATTGCTTGCTTTGGGTAGAATTGACATTTTAACAATGTTCAATCTTCCTATCTATGAACATGGGATATTCTTCGATTTATGTAGATCTCTTATGGTTTCTTGAAGTAGTTTTTTATAGTTTTCTTTGTAGAGGTCTTTTGT
>NW_006921950.1:0-630 GCF_000298275.1 Orycteropus afer afer
GAAGGCTATGAATCTTTATAGAAGCATACTGCTTCATCTTTCTCCTGCAGATTGGCTGGTAGGTTTGAACTGCCAACCTTTTGGTAGCAGCCGAATGCTTTAACCACTGTGCCACAAGAGCTCGTAAGGACCACTCTTAACCCACAAATACATATATGTGCCCCATACCTGCATCTCCTCACACTGTTTTATCTTAATTATGACTACAAAAATGCTATTTACAGCTACAGCATGTGTTTCATTAAATCATAATGAAATAGCTGCTTTTGTACATACAAAAAAAGATTGAATATTTAAAATTTCCCATGCTTAAACAATCTAATAGTGTTATGCTATCATAATTATGTTATTATTTTCTTTCCTGCACAAGTTCTATTTTATTTATTTTTCTTTTTTATTGTGATTTGGGTGAAAGTTTATAGAGCAAGTTCATTTTCCATGCAACAGTTCATACATGTTTTGTTTCATGACATTGAATGTAATCCCCATAATGTAACAGCTCTCTTTCCCTTCCTCCTTCTGGTTACACTTTCTCAAATTTTCAACCAAGAATTATATACCCGTCAAAATTGTCCCTCAAATATGATGGTGAAATTAGGAGATTTCCAGATAAGCAGAAACTAAGGGAAT
>NW_006921950.1:1995-5146 GCF_000298275.1 Orycteropus afer afer
TTAATGATTTTTAGTTTTGTTACACATTTTTCTCCTGCTTTATCCAGGATCTCCTATTTTGATCCCTTTCAGAGTGGTTGGCAGTGGTAGCTGGGCATTCATCTAGTTCTGGTCCAAGGGTAATGTAGTGGCTGTGGTTCCCATGGTCCACTAATCCCTTGGACTAACTTTTTTCCATGTGTCTTTGGTTTTCTTCATTCTTTTGCTCCAGATGAGAAGAGACCAACTGTTGCATCTTAGATGACTGTTCGCAAGCTTTTAAGACTTCAGTCACTATTCAGCAACATAGAATGTAGAACAATGATTTTGTGACGTATATTATGCCAATTGAGCTTGATGTCCCCTGAAACCATGGTCCTGAGCCTGTGGACCCAGTGACTCATTCCCTCAGGGTGTATGGCTATGGCTAAGAAGTTTTAACTTGCCTTCTTAGTTCTTATAGCACATACAAGTATTTATGTAGAAATATTGTCTGTCAAACATATATATGATCATGGGTATATTTCCTTTTGCTTAGACATACCTGATCATTTAGCCTTTTAGGAATCTTTTTGTCATCTTCATTTAATTTTTTTCAAATAATATTTTATTGTGTTTAAAGGTAAAAGCTTATACAGCAAATGATGTTCCCATTTAACAATTTCTACACAAATTGTTTTGTGATATTGGTTGCATTTTTCACAAAGTGTTATCATTCTCATTCCTTCTGTTCTCATTGTACTATTTCCAGTACTCTAGTTCCCCTGCTCTCTTACATTCTCAACTTTAAAGTAATTTTCCATTTGGTTTCAAATAGATTTTTTAAAGGAGCTCATTACACATGGGTCCCAGGACATTGTTCAAAACAATGCAATTAGGCAGAAATCAGTGGCATTTAACCATTGGATGTGGCCAGAGAATCCTGTCAAAGGGAGTCCTGTGGAAATCATTGCCATCCCAGGGTCATGGTGAGCATATCCAAAGCTACTCTTCCTTGAGGAACAACATCAGAGGCTTAACACTCTAGGGAGGGGGCTAGGGAATAGGTCAGTCCTTAAACAAGCAAGTAAATAGGTAATGATAGTAAGTTTCAGAAGCTGTGGGGACTTATTATCTAATACATTATCCAGTTTCCAAAAAAAATTACAAGATATGAAAAAACAAAACAACACAGGAAAGTATGACCCATATGACCCATACACTGGGGAAAATAAGTAAGCAACAGAAACTACTTGTAAGAGTGACCAGGTGTCTGATTTAAAAGAAAGTTGTTTTTTTTTTTTTTTTTAAAAAGAAAGTTTTTAAAGTAGCCATTATGAATATGTTCAAAGACATAAAGGAAATCATAGTTAAACAAGTAATGGAATCAGCAATGAGAAATCTGAAAGGAAAATTAGGGAAATGACTATTAATAATAGCATCTAAGAGAATAAAATACTTAGGTATAAATTTAACCAGGGATGTGAGGGAGTTATACAATGAAAATTATAAAATACTACTGACAGAGATTAAAGAAGACTTAAATAAATGGAAAGATGCTCTGTATTTATGGATTGGAAGACTTAATATTGTTGAGATGTCAATAATACCCTAAGTGATTGATACATTCAATGCAATCTTGATCAAAACTCCAACAGCTTTCTTTACAGAAATGGGAAAACCAATCCTCAATTTTATAAGGAATAGCAAGAGACCTCGAATAGCTAAAGGAATACTGAAGGAGAACAAAGTTGGAATCAGTAAAATCACACTTACTGATTTTAAAATATATTATACAGCTACAGTTATTAAAAAAAACCAAACATGATACTGGTATAGTAATAGACACACAGACCAATGGATTAGAATTGATAGTCGAGAAATAAACCCTCACTTGTTTGGTCAACTGATTTTTGACAAGAATGCTAAGTCCATTCAATGGGGAAAGAAGAATGTCTTCAATAAATGGTGTTTGGAAAACTGGATATATACATGAAGGAAAATGAAATGAGATCCATACCTCACACCATACACAAAAACAGATTCAAAATGGATCAAGGACCTAAATATGCAAAGTAAAACCAAAAAATTCTTAGAAAAACATCCAGGGGCAAGGCTGCCTGGCATAGCTTTTAACAATATATTATCTAAGAGAATAACAAAAGTACCAATGGCAATACAGCTAAATAAATACATGAGAACTCATAAAAATTAAAAACTTTTGTTCATCAAAAGACTTTATCAAAGAAATTAAAACACAAGTGTGATAGATGATGTCATGTGTCAAGTTGGCTAGGCTATAATTTTCAGTGGTTTGACAGACACTGGACTGATTGTTCTTCCATGATGCAGTATAATGCAATCATCTTCATGATGTGATGTGATGTGATCAATAAATCAGTAAATCAGTTGAAAGGGGGGTTTCTCTGGGGGTGTGACTTGCTGCCAGTATATAAATGGATGTTTAGGCAAAGCCTGATCTCTCTACTCTGTGCTCTTCTTGTCACCTGATCTCTGGTTCTTAGGACATAGGTCTGCAGAAGTTTTCATCCTGTTGTCTGGTCTCCAGATTTTGGATTTGCCATCCCCTACAACTGTGTGAGCCATTTCCTTGAAGCAAATCTTTTTCTCTCTCTATTTATATATATGCTTTACTGATCTTGTTACTCTGAAGAATCTAGACTAAGACAACAAACTATTGACTGAAAGAATGTCTTCAGAAACCATGTGATAAGAATTTATATATATACACACACCCACTGCCATCGAGTCAATTCTTACTCATAAGGACCTTCATTGAGTTTCCAAGGGTGTAAATCTTTACAGAAGCAGACTGCTCTATTTTCTGTGGAGTGGCTGGTGGGTTCAAAACACTGACTTTTGGTTAGGAGCCATAAGACTTAACCATTGTACCAATAAACCACAAAACCAAACTCACTGTAGTGGAGTCGAGTCTGACTCATAGTGACCCCTCCTTGGGTTTCTGAGGCAGTATCAATACGGAAGTAGATTGCCCAACCTTCCTTCCGAGGTACTCCTTTTTTTTTTCTTTTTCTTTTAACATTTTTATAGTGATTTGGGTGAAAGTTTACGGAGCAAATTCATTTTCCATACAGCAGTTCACACACATTTTGTTTCATGACATTGACTGCAATTCCCCACAATGTAACAGCTCTCTTCCCACTTCCTCCCT